>NC_133168.1:91457275-91777143 GCF_040802235.1 Manis javanica | reverse complement strand
ATGCTCAGCAGCCCCCACAGCATGTACGCCTGAGCAAGCCTTCTGAACCCTGCCCCCCAACCATCCATCCTGAGGGTGGGAGCCCTGGGCAGAACTGGGGTCCACTGAAGGGCAGCACAGGCCTGGTAGAGGGGCCTCCAGTGACCAGCTCACTCACCCTCACTCCAGGAACTCGTCCAAAGAAAGCCCTGCTCCAGGTCAGCACATGCTGAGCAGCCTCCCAGACAACGCTATCACTGCCCACTGGCCAGGTGGCTCTCCCTCCCTAAGTTAGATGGGCCAGGGACCCACAGACCCAGTGGGAGCCTGTGTCCATGAGAACCAAGCACTGCGGCTCTGCAGGAGGGCCAGGATGCTCCCAGCAAGTAAAGGGCGTAACAGAGGGGGCCAGCCCTGACTTGACACCGACAGCCCCAAAAGCTGGGGTGAAGCTCCCCACCTCCCCAGACCAGAGACAGGAATCGCACCCTAGTGCTGCACTGGCTGTGGGTGGAGGGGAGGCCACAGCGTGGCCGTGACCATGCTAAGGCCCACCACGAACTGGTGCTGCACATCAAGCTTGCACACTCAGGGGCTCGGGGGTGGGCCGCAGCCCCACAAAGCCACCAGGTCTCACTTGGTTCTGCCTCTGGCACAAGAGTGAGCAGCCCAGTGCAGGACATGTCCCTCTCTGCGCCTCCCACAAAGTCAGGAACGGGAATTCCTGCCCCACTGCCCCCAACGGTTGTTGGGTGAGGTGAGACCAGGCTCAGAAACCTGAGGAGGCAACCGGGCCTGCCTGGGCCCTGACTTTCCCTCAAGTAGTAAGGGGCTGCTTGCCATGTACTCAAGTCTGGCATCAGGGTGACACTGAACATCCTCAAACCCAGGGAGGGCAGGGGCGAAGTCTGCTCTGCATGCGGCTGTGTCCCAGGAGCTGGAGCACAGCATGGTGGGTGCTCAGGTGATGGACTGGCGGCTGTGCCTGCCACCTCCTCCCACTCCCCGACAGCACCTGGTTCAGGATGAGGCCCGAGAGTTCACAAGGAAACCCTGATGCCTGCAGACTGATGGATCACCCTGCTCACGTGGGCTGCTCCTTACACACACACATACACACAGATGTTGGTTGCCAAAGAACACGCAAATTCACTTAAGAGAATTTCTAAATTCTAAGTCATTATCTTTTCAAGCAACAGGCCCTGGAAGTCCAACTCGTAATGTGTGAGTGTAGAACTCAGGTGGATGCTAACAAGGAATCCAAACACTCACGGTCGACAAAACCCTACACACAGGACTGCCTGCTGATGAGGCCACCCATTGGGCCCTGCAGGAGCCCCAAGGCGGCAGCTCGTTCAATTGGCCCGTGCCTCCTGTGCTCTCAGCCCTGTCCAGGCCTGATCCCAGGATCTGGGCCAATTTTACGGCTCACTCTCTGAAATACAGGGACACAGAGGAAACAGTGCTGCAAGCTTTCAAGGCAAAGCCACAGAAGCCCTGCGGCTTCTTTCACCTGGGCCCTCAGGATACGTGTGCCAGGAGGGGTCTGACTGCACTGAGACCACCCCAGTATAGGAAGCCAAGCTACCCACCTGGAGAAGAGGGTCACAGAGGCAGACACGGAGGTGGGCCCAGCCAACCAGCACACCTGCCAGACAATGCAACCCCCAGTATGTTGCTACTTTGTAAACCATTGAGCTGATGAGGCAACACCCCAGCTCTGCTCCTGAGGAAGCTGGCCCACACCGTGCAACTCCAGGTCGGTCCTCTTTCAGACTGTCCCCAGCAAGGCCACCCACTCCAGATAACACCCTGGGACAAAGCACAGAGAGAAGGCAGTGAAGAAAAAGTTCACCTAAATAATGGAACCTGCTGAACCTTGAAGCACCCCCAGAAGGACTCACAGAGCTCTCTGCACACCAGGCTGACTGTGGCAGATGCAGACTTGGGAGGAGACAGACGCACAGCTCCAGGAAGGCCAGGCAGGATCCTGGAGCTGCCCAGCAAGGAGAGGGGGTGGGCAGAGGGTCCCACAGGAGGGGAGGGGGCCGTGCACGGGCCGAGGAGCCACTGAGGCTTCAGGCACTGTCTGGAGTGGTGTCTGAGTCAAAGCCCAAAACTAACTCTACATGCTTAATCCAATGACCCACCACCTCCCAGAAACATTTCCCAAGAGGCCCTGCAAGAGGGAACGAGTAGGACATTCATCACCAGTTCTCGGGTTAGTCTCACCACCCAGCAAGCCCCTTGCCGGCAGGCACATGCAAGGCATCTCCACAGACATATGCTTCTGGGGTCTTTCATAGCCACCTGGGCATGGAGGCTGCTCTCTGGGACCCAGCAACACCCCACCCTCCTTTCCCAAGAGGTGCAGCTCACTGAGAGACACTAAATGTGGTCAGGAAAAGGGCTCCTCTGGGCACAGACAGGGGGTGGCTCCAGAGCGTTGATGAGTGCTGATGGGTACCAGGAGTCTAGACCCTGGGGTCCGGAACCCACATGCTTCCCGCCAGCCCCCACCCCTCTGGGACTCCCTCGGCTCCCTTCTTGGCATCCATTACCATTTGTCCCAGCCCTGTAACTTGACACTCTGCTGGCTCAGATGGCAAGAGAAAAGCCCAGAGCCTGCTTTGCAGGGGCCAAGAAGTCAGAACACATTTTGTTCCTCGGCCACAGAGGCTGTGGAGGTAAGCAGCTAGGATGGGATTTTTTGAAGTCCAGCCATCATTCTTTCTGGAGACCTCAGGGCCAGCTATTGTTCTGGGACTCCATTATGGCGCACCCTGCCACAGCTAGGGCCAAACATCTTAGGACACAGGGAGGGAGCACATGTGGCCAGGCTCCTGTCCCACGAGGCCAACCCCCATCCAGGGCCCCAGCACAGAGGTGGGCTGTCCCAGGGCGCACAGCCAAAGCAGAGGGGCGCTATGCCGTTGGCAAGGCCGGGAGGCAACAGGCCGGTCCTGCTGGGGCTTCTTCTAGGAACACAGGAGCCCCCGGAAGTCTCACAGCTCAGCCAGGGAAGCCCAGAGGACCTCACTGCAACTGAAGCAGTGACAGGAGCCAGTTTCAGGGACGTGCACCGAGTCACCAAGGGCTGGAGAGACAAGCTGAGGAAGGACAGAAGACAGCCCCCAGTGGGCCAGCAACAGCTGGCAGCAGCCCCGCAGAAAGACCCTAATACCAAAGGGCAACTGAGCAGCCTACAGGGCTGGCACCTGCCCAAGAAGGGCCCAACACGACCCTGATGATGACGAACATGTCCAGCCAGGACCCAACACCACTAGGAAGATTAGATCCACTTCAGCATGGCCTGCTCAGAAATTCAGGAAGTGGGACGTTTTACAAGCGACCATAGTCACAAAACTGAAAGGATGACCTATGGCAGCTTTGGAAAATCACCAGGACATTTGCTGACCCTTTTCAATGGCCATTCCGGTGCCAACCACCAAGATTCACATTTCCATGTAATATTCTCAACTGCTCAGCTGTCATCCCAGTCCACTGGTGAGGGACAGTCTGAAGACAGACTCCCCAAGGTCACAGACCTGTGGTCTACAGACAACACAGGCCACACCAGGCCCAGGCTCCTGCAGACCCTCGGGGCTGCCAAGTATGCCCGGCATTGTGCTGCGAATCCCCGCCCCCCCCCCCCCCGCCCAACACCGGTCAGACCAGCTGGGCGCCCGTGGACTGCAGAGGGCTGGATAGCACTCCAGAAAGTGGGGCGGGTGGGGAATAGGATGAGTCCCACATGGCTGCCAACTCTGACGCCTCCAAGTTGGGTTATCAGACACCACTTCCGGACTAGGCCAACAGGGAAAATGTTTGTAGTCATACTTGAAGAATCCCAGGCAGCCAGCAGCATCTGCATGCTGAGTCTCTGAAGAGACGAGGAGAGAGAATGAGGACATGGATGTGGCCCTCGGATGCTGGTAGGTTTCCAGCACCCAGGAATTCAGGCTCCCAAAGGACCTGGGCCTGGGGCTAGTGGAGGCGAGTGGAGCACAGGAGCCCAGCTGCCGGCCACAGTGCCAGTGCTGGTGCCCCTCCCTCCTTCGGTCACCATGCCTACCAGGCTGACCTTCCCCCCAAGGGGGCCACAGTGAGAACCCGGAAGCCCTCTGCACCGTGGAGGACCCCCTACATCAGACGAACCCAAATGTACCTCCTGAGGTGCCAGCTTCCTCATCAACCCAAAAGCAAAGTCACCTGTATGAAACCCCACACAGGAAACTTCCAGCTCACAAATGCCACAAGCCTCTGTGACAGACGCGAAGCACTTGCTTTGCCTGAAGTCTCCTGCCTCCTTTTAAATGTCTGTTTCAAACTGCTGGATCCTCCCCCACCTTCACCCCTACCCTCCCGGCAAATCTCTACATGTCCTCCCAGCTTGGCTCAGGTGTCCCCCACCTCCCACAAGACCTGCTTTAGCTGCCCTGAGCCGAAGCAGCTGTGGGACCCTGCCCAGGTTGGCTGTGAGGATCGCAGGGGGCCTGGCCCAGTCACCAAAACCTCGATGACCTCAGTTTCTTCGTGTGCAGAATGGGGCATCAACCTTGAAGGGATGTCATGCAGTAGTCCATAGACAACAGCCCCACCTCTGTTCCCCATCCTTGCAGAGTATTATGTGAACCCTGAGCAGCCCCATCACCTTTTCTGCTGTCATTTAGCTCTGAGCTGCTTCACTTGGCCACTGCCCTGCAATCCAGAGGTCCCTGGAAGCAAGGTCCTGCGCCAAGGCTGAGGGCATCTGTTCCTTCTACTATCTGACCTCAGCAGGCTACAACCTCTGCGCCACCTGGAGTGTGAAAAGAGCCCCACAGGGTGTCCTTCCTCTGCCCATGCTGGACAGCCCACTCCCGGCCTGCCTGCATGCCTCCGTGGTGGCAGTTCCCCCAGCAGGAGGCCTCGGGACCCCTTCGGGCGCTCTGCCCGGTCACTGGAACACCAAGACGATATTCGCTTCTTTCACCAAGTCGGGAAACCCCAACAAACAGTGCCAGGACCAGTGTTGTTACACTGTGGGCAACACTTGCACAAAGAAGTACAAGCTACTGGTTTATTAAGCCTCAACCCCAATACACGTCCTTTCATCCTGTGACAAGATGAAGCTGCTGTGTACCAAGGCGGGATGGCCGTCTGGACAAAAGCTCGTGGGCCCACCCGCACTCACGAGACAGACAGACACTGCGGTCATTCAGACTTGGGTGTCTGGCAGACACTTCCCACAAAAGGGTCAAAGCCTGTCACTTCGAGGATAACAAATGACAGTATTTGTCACCAATGATAAAGTCGAAACTTCTGACAAGCAAAATGTAGAATTTGGAAAACGTGTCTGTCACTGTAAGCCCAAAGGCTTCCCAGCAGATCAGACATGAACTAACCTGATTTTGCGATACTGAATAATGAAATGTGTCAGTATCTGAAAGCTCTCAGTAAACTAGTATTTTCTCATGTTCAAATACGAATAAAAGCACATTTCAGGGGGAGAAGAGAACTCTCCCAGGCAGAAGAATCTCCAATAATTCGTGTTTGGAGGAGAGGGAGCAGGACTCCCCACCCCTTAGGTGTGGGCTGTACATGCTGACTTCCTTCCAAAGGGCACAGCAAGGAATGGGGGAGGGAGGAGACTTCACAGTGGATACGTCTGATAGCCACTACCTCAGCCAGGGGACCAGGGTCAGTAGTGTCAGAGCAAAAAGTGACGATGGTGGCACATGCCCTGGATACAGTGTGACAAGAAGGGCGCCTCACCTCTGGTCCCCCACATACCCATCACCCCAGTCCAACCAGAAGAAAAACACCAGACAAATCCCACCTGAGGGGCCTTCTGACCAGTCTTCCTCAAAACTGACAGTCATCAAAAGCAAAAAAGTCCTAGAAACTGCCTCACAGCCCAGAGGAGCCTAAGAAGATGCGCTGACTAAATGCCAAACACTGAGATCCTGGGACAAAAAAGTACGAACTGAGGGCATCCGAATAAAGCATAGATTTTGGTCAGCAGTAACACACAGATGTTGGGTCGCTACGTGCAGCCAATGTTCTACAGCAGAGCTGAACCTTGAACACCTTGGGGTGCAGGGGTGCTGACTCCAGTGCAGCTGAAAATATGCCTGCACTTAACTGACTCCCAAAGAACTTAACTACTAACAGCTGCCTATTAGCAGCTGCCCAGAAGCCTCACTGACGACATGAACGGTCAATGAACACATATTGTATGTCATATGGCATACTGTATTCTTACAATAAAGTAAGCTACAGAAAAGAAAATGGTTTTTCAAGTTGTCATGCCTCTCCAAAATACTTACCAATGTATTTATTGAAAAGAATCAGAGTATAAGTTGACCCATGTGTGCAGTTCAAACTCGAGTTGTTCAAGGATCACCTGTAATCTGTTAATAGGGGAGGTGTGGGGTGGGGTGTGCAGAACGATCTTTACAACTTTTCTCTAATCTAAAACTATCCTAAAATTGTGAATTTCTTTAAAAAAAGGTCATTCTGTCCAAAGTGCAAGAGAAACGGACAGATTTTAATGTAACGAAATACAAAAAGTTCACCAATGAGGTTTAGAGCCTGCAGTACAACTAACCATTAGGGACCGCCGCTTTGTGTCTGGTGCGAGTTGAAGGAAGAAACGCACAACTCTCCTGAGAGGCGGACCAAACACCCCTCCCTGCTCCAAACGCTTTTCTGTGTGAGGCTGGACTTTCTTAACATGCTTCCACCCCAACTACTTATCAGGAGACTGGACGCAGCAGTAGATATGGGAATCCAGCTGTCTATTAAGCCAAGGACAAAAAAGATTCGCAGAAGTTACTTTTTTATAAAAATGTTATTTACGCTAACCTGTAGTAGGTTTATTATTGTCATCTTTAAATGAATTAGTTGAGTATTTTCAAGTTTTCTTACAGTAAATGACAACAGATATTAACCACAGAACCAAATGTTCTCTGGGGCCCAGAGATGGGAAAGGGGCTGAGTCTCTGCTTCCGTCCCAGGGCTCCCCATCCCTGTCATGGACTCCAGGTCTGAGCAAAGGCCCGGAGTGGGGTCCTCTTGACATGTTATAGTCACATGGCTTCCTCTTGCTGCCAAACTTCTGTTTTGAAAAGTGAGGCATACTAAAACTTTAATAGGACTCATGCCATAGAGATACACTGTAATTTCTCTATAAAATTAATCTACTCAATTATAATAAATAAAATCTGGTAAACCTATTCTTGTGGCCTTAAAAGCAACAACTGTAGACAGTTAGACAATTGGGAGAACTTGGCACCACCCTGACCCCTGCAGGTGCAGATGCAGCCAGTCGCATGGCCCAGGCCCCCGATGTCAGGACACCACCACACATCTCATACCACACGCCCCCTACCACAAAGGCACCTCCTCCCTCCTCCAGCATGTCTACCTCCAGGTGCCCTCATGTCCAGGGATCCCGCAAGCTTCTGGGCTCCACCCAGGCCCAGAGTATCACCTCTCCCCCGTTCAGGGGGCCCTGCATGGCCCTCCTCCTGGCCAGACAACCACACCCTGCTCCCACCACTGTGCGCCTTCTCAGGCCCTGACTGTGGCCAAATACAACAGCTCCAGAGTCTGAGATCCCTGAACACCCAATTTCTGGGCTGCAAGCTCCCTAAAATGTGCCATCCAACCACACTGCCCATGGCACTGCAAGTCCTCCTGAGGAAAGGCAGGGCCATGCCTGGCCAGGTTGTTCTCTTCAGCGCGCACTGCTGTGGGAAAGCCACCTCCCAAAGCTGCCAGGGCCCCATCATGAGGAACCCTCCAGGCACCAGGTCTCAGGCCCACCAAGACCCAAAGCTCTTCCGTGTGGTTATTTACATCACAACTATGTTTAAGATCTAAGCTTCTAAAATCAGCAGTCTTATGGCTTGAGACTCAACGAAGAGGACACGTAGTAATGTCTGGTGTGTCTCCCATCGCCCCCACCTCCTCTCCGACCCCGTCCCCAGGCAGGCCCCTCTGTGCAGTCTAGGCTGTTTCAGCCACAGGGAGCTCAGGGTCTCCTAAGGCAGCTGGCCCTGCCTGGACCCAGCCAGGAGTGTCTGAGGTTCAAGAGCGACCGGAGGAGACATTGGGTCCCATGAGGGTGGGGTGAGCTGCCTGGGCCACACAGGGTGGGCATGGCGTCAGGTTGCTGGACACCGTATTCTTCCACCAACACCTGCGGCCCACGCCATAGGCTCATAAACAAACTCCAATTCACATGCTCCTCTCTTAGAGGAAAACCACCTGAGAAACCTTCTGCCATAGGGTGGCTCTCCTTTTCCTCCAGGGTATTTTCTGCTGAGAAAATTCTCCTCAAGGTGGGAGCCTGCTTGCCCCACCTAGGGTCACACACAAGCAAGGGAGGTCACAGGCCACTCCTGTTTTTATCTGCTCCACACACAGGGTGCCCTTCACCCCGCTCCTTCACCAGGTTTCAGGCAGTTGTGAGGGACAGGATGGGGTTCCTCAGGCCAGAGTGCTCACCCTCAGGTTTGTTATGGTTCTGGTACAACTGCTTTCAATATAGCAGAGAAACTGGCAAAAGATAAAAAGCCACTGCAGGAGCTCGGCTTTGGTCAGCACAGTGGAGGGATGGGCAGAGCACCAGTTACACGTTAGGGGTCTCTCAGCACAGGACAAAAAAAGCACTAGCAAAGAGCTAGCAGGAATATGTGTTTCTCAGAAGTTATCAGAAATCCAACTGCAGAATTATATAGGATAATTTCAAAATAAGGAAGTGATCCGCTTCTCTCAGAGGTGTGCAGGGGAGTTTCTAGATTACAGGGTGAATGCTCTCAGGTGCTTACCAATGACCATACACAGTGGCCTTCCGGTGCCTGTCAGGCCACTTCATGGCAACAACGCGAAAGTCAGATACCATCCAGGGAGGGGGGGACCACCCTCCAATGCCAGAGGAGGGCATCAGAAAGGCTCCAGTAGGTGGCCCCTCACCTGTCCCCAACTGGCTCACCCTGGGAGCCAGAAACAGGGCACCCAGAGTCTGTCACCCTGGTACCCCATAGTAATCTAGTGTGTTTGGAAGTATAAATGAACCCTTCAAGTTTCAATTATTTCAAACCTGGAATAAGATACAGTCCAGAATGGCAGGCAGACAGAATTGGGATGATGAGCCCACAGAGAAGGGGTAAGGCAGAGAATAAGGAGACAAGGGAGGCCACTGAAGTTTAGAGAGGTGGCAGGAGAGGCAGGGAAGGAAACATGGGACCAGGAACGGATAGCTGAGGCAACATACCTCTCACTCCACACACACTGAGCACCCTAAGACACACAAGCAGGCTGCACACTTCTAGCTGGAGCTGAAGGAGCTTCTCCCTGAGCCCTGCAGCCTCCCCTGCAAGTCACCCAGCAGCAGAGAATTAGCAAATGAAAGGCAGCAGCCAGCCCACAACAGGTGCTGGGGAGGGGCTGGGCTCCAGAGAGCGTCCCACAGAGCGCCAGAGCCCCCAGACTCAGGGGAGAGATGGTCACATGGAAGGAAAGAGGCTTCCAGTTGCAGGACGGTCAAAGCTCTCACTCATGAGAGGGTGCATGCGTGTGTTGAGCCTGTGAGGAAGAACATCGGAGATCCAGGGTGAGGACAACAACCACACCTACCCAGGCGGCACGGAAACCTGAATCTCATGAGCACAGCTATGTCACATTCACCCAGCTTGCTCAAGGACAACATTCCTGCAGACAGCTGGCTAGCGGGCCAGGCACAGCTGTGGTGGGCGCAGTCCTGAGAATAGGGTGAGTGAGGTGGAGGGCTCAGGTCTGCACATGTCCTGAGGACCTCCCCACCCCCACCACAGGCAGCCAGGGCAGCAAGAATCACCCTTCTATCACCATGGGGAACAAGGTGACAGTCACAGAAGTAGGCCTGAACCTGGACCCACACCTTTCTGGAGACCCTGTGGCTAAAACTGTGAAGACTGACACCATCAAGAGGTGAAGGGGCCAGACCCCCATACCTGCAAGAGTAAAATGGCCCAGATGATTTGGGGGAAAGGCCTGGCAGTTCCTCTGAAACAGCTCAACAGGCACCCATCCTGTTGACACTGCAACCTGACTGATCCCCAGGCATTCTGCAGGAAAAAATGACCATCGTGTCCACATCAAGACCCCCGCAGGGATGACCGAGGTGGCCATCGTGCTCATGCCACCCCACACTGGAGACAGCGATGCCTGGGGCTGGGAGCGGGGACAAGGCCTCTCCACTCAGGAGGCACCCAGCACAACACTGATACCCACAGGGACGATTTCCAGAGCACCCAGAGAGCAGCCAGACCCCACCAAGCACCTACTGAACAATTCCATTTCTACAAGTCTGAGAAGAAGCCTGACTGGTCTAGGGTGGGAGAGTACACCCAGTCAGAAAGGGCAGGAAACGTAGGTATGGCTCCGGGGAACTTCCTGGGGTGATGCCGAGGTCCTGAACTACACAGGTGGGCACAGGCGTGAAAACTACAGGAAAAGAGGCTCATGCCTTGTGCACCACTATTAACCTCCTAGAGGGCAGGCCACCCCAGCGTTTACTTTACCCTTCCCCTCCCGAGAGGCTGCTTGTAGAGAACATTCCAAACAACAAGGACTCAACCTACAACCCAGGGAGTCGTCTCGGAAAAGTTAAGGGATGCACAATTTTCCTGAGGGCCCCCTTTCTACACAGAACAGAACAAGGCCATTGACACAGTCCCGGGTTAGAGACAACAGGCAGCTGCACTATCACGTTACTTTCAGAGTCGTTTTGCTCTGGAAGAGGACTCAGGTGTTAGTACAGGTGTGGAGGACGTGCCTGCACAAGCCTCAAGCCCCACAGTGGGCTCAGCCCTGACTCAACCAAAGGGCCAGCCCATGAGATCCCTGGGTGTCGAAGAGCAGGTGGCTGCTCTAAGGAAGTGTAACCCCCACTGCCGGGCTTGGTGAATGCCAAAGTCTCTAAAGAAAGCTGGGGCACTATCATCAAGGATACCAGCTTCAGCAGAGGAGCCCTGCTTTACAGGCCTGGTAAGCAGAGGGCACCTTCAGTACATTTTATAGTCTTATTAAAGTTCCCAAGTGCTTGAGTGAGGATGTGGAAAGCTAGAAAAACTAAAGCCAAGAACAGCTCTAATGGCTCAGATGCTACTGCCAGCTTCAAGGCCCAGGGCCCCTCAGTAGCAGAGAGAGGTCCCTCCCACCCACATCGCAGGTTAGGGCCTTGGGCTGAGCGAAGCCCCCTCCCACAGCAAATGAGACGCACGATGCAATGGGGGAAAAGGAGCCAGGAGAGGACATAACAGCTACCCTGAGGCTACACACCCCAAAAGGAACCAGGGACATCTGCCCAACATCCACCAAGGCCTGAGTGGCAGGCTGTTAAGAAGCAGAAGCTGCACTCCAAGTCTCCTCCTGCCCCACCCATGAGGCCCCCCAGGAGTGCCCACCACGTTTCCTCCCAGGTAAAATGAGGAAGTAGAGTCTGCTTAACCTACAACCCCTCAACTGCAAATCTTTCTCTCCAAGACCTCTGCACCTTCTTTCATAGAACAGTGCTCCAAACACTTGCTGAGTGGCCAGACCCTGTCCTATCATTTCTGCCCCCAGGCTCCGGCCCAGTGCCGGTCACAGAGCAGGGCTGGTCCTGGCCTGCTGACTATCCAGGGAGGGCTGCTGCCTCAGAAGGCGGCACACACAAACACATTCCCAGTGAAGCGTGGGGTGGCTGTTCAGAGAGCCCCTACCCCAGAGACCCAGAGCAACAAGGAACCGAGTCCTTACCTTTCAGAAAAGAGGCTCATGTTTTACTGATTTAAATGACCCTCAACCTAAGGAGTGGGGGAGGGGGGGCATGCTGTGTGTGGTCCAGATTATTTCTTCAACAGTCTGACAGACTCCTCTATAGGAAAGTGCAGAAGTACAATCTGTTTAGTACAGAAACCAGAGAAGCCTGCACAGCTTCCTCTGCCAGCCCCGGCCTCTAGCTCCTCCAATGGTCCCAACTTGGGGTGCAGTAGGGGTGGGGCAGCATGTACCCATGACCTCTGGGGGTTGGTCTCACAACACCAACAAGCCCAACTTCTACCTCTGCGGATTTCTGTTTTTCCGTGAGCCTGTTTAGGGATGCCAGAACGGAAACCAAACTATTCTAACCTGATGTGTTTTTTTACATCCATATTGAGGTATAATTTACATACCACAAAATTCATCCATTGTAAAAGTACAATTCAATGATTCTTAGTAAACCTATACTTGTGCAATCATCACCAAAATTCAGTTTTAGAACACTTCCATCACCCTGAAAAGTTCCCTTGTGCCCGTGAGCTGTTCATTACTGCTGCCACACCCGCCCCTGCAGACCATGATCACTCTGGGTCTCTAAGCTTGCTTCTTTGGACACCCTGTACATGAAATTATGCGCTATGTGGTTTCTGGGTCTGCTGTCTCCCCTTTGGCATGGTGAGTCTGAGGTTCATCTGTGCTGCAGCACAAATCGGTACTTTGGTATTTTACTGCTGAATAGTAATTCACTACATGGGTACAGCACGTTCTGTTAATCCACGGCTATCTGGGCTGCTTCAATTTTGTGACTATCATACTCCTGTGGACACCTATGTGCCTGTCTTTGTGTGGACACACTTTCATTTCTCTTGGGTATACTCACTGGATAGATTGCTAAGTCATGTCGAACATTCATGTTTAACTGTGTAAGACACTGCCAAACAGTTTATGCCATTTCCACCAGCAATGTATGAGGGTTCCAGTTACTCCACATCCTTGTCAACACTGGTTATTACCATCTTTGTTATTATAGACACACTTCAGATTTGTTTTATGACCTGGCATTTGGTCTGCCCTGGAGAACATCTCATGTGCACATAAGAGGAGGTATTTCAGAGTCACCAGGTAGGGCGTTCTACAGATGTCCATTAGGCCAAATGGATCAACAATGCTAGCACTCTTCAAGTCTTCTAGACTCTTGCCGATTCCCATTTAGTTGCTTTACCAGTTACTCAGAGTGGAGTACCAAAACCTCTAACCATAATTGATGAATTGCCTATTTCTACTATCAGTCCTGCAGTTTATGCTTCAGGATTTTGAGGTTCTGTACTTAGGTGCATATGCATGTATGGCTGTTCTGTCTTCCTGATATATTGAAATGAAATGTCCTTCTTCGATTCTAGTAATTTTTCTTTTCTTTTTTTTTATTAAGGTATTACTGATACAGACTCTTATGAAGGTCTGATGTGAAAAAACAATGTGGTTTCTACATTTACCCGTATTACCTAGTCCCCACCCACCATACCCCATTGCAGTCACTCCCCATCAGTGTATTAAGATGCCACAGATTCAATTATTTACCTTCTCTGTGCTACACTCTTTTCCCCGTGACCCCTCACACCATGTGTACTAAACATAATACCCTTCAATCTCCTTCTCCTTACCTCCTCACTTGCCCTCCCACACCCCTCCCTTTGGTAACCACTAGTTCCTTCTTGGAGTCTCTGAGTCTGCTGCTGTTTTGTTCCTTCAGTTTTGCTTCATTGTTATTCTTCACAAATGAGGGAAATCATTTGACACTTGTCTTTCTCTGCCTGGCTTATTTCACTGAGCATAATATCCTATAGCTCCATCCATGTTGTTGTAAACGGTAGGATGTTTCTTTCTTATGGCTGAATAGTATTCTATTGTGTATATGCACCACCTCTTCTTTATCCATTCATCTATTGATGGACACTTAGGTTGCTTCCATATCTTGGCTATTGTAAATAGTGCTGCGATAAACATAGGGGTGCATATGTCTTTTTCAATCTGAGAAGTTGTATTCTTTGGGTAAATTCCAAGGAGTGGGATTCCTGGGTCAAATGGTATTTCTATTTTCAGTTTTTTGAGGAACCTCCATACTGCTTTCCACAATGGTTGAACTAGCCTACATTCCCACCAGCAGTGTAGGAGGGTTCCCCTTTCTCCGCATCCTCGCCAGCATTTGTTGTTCTTAGTCTTTTCGATGCTGGCCATCCTTACTGGTGTGAGGTGATATCTCATTGTGGTTTTAATTTCCATTTCCCTGATGATTAGTGATGTGGAGCATCTTTTCATGTGTCTGTTGTCCATCTGAATTTCTTCTTTGGAGAATTGTCTCTTCATATCCTCTGCCCATTTTTATTTTTTGGAAAGAGTCACAGGTTTAATATTAACAAATAATAGATGATACAAAAATGTTTGGCGGGTGCCAGGCAATTTTGTAGCATTTTACATATGGTAACTCAGTTACTTCTCACCACAAACAAGAGTAGTATTCTTTTACATATGAGGTTGGGTGGCAGAGAAATTACTTAAGGTCACATAATACTTAAGGTCACACAGCTAATTACTGGCAGAATTGAGATTCAAATCCAAGCAGTCTTAACTCCAGAACCCATGCACTGAGTACTATGCTGTGTACTTCGTCACAATTAGATGTTAAAGAATTCATGCTGTTTGTGATCAGCTTGGAAAATCCAGTGCTGAATGGCAAACACTTTCCACACTTAACCATAGATTTTTTTTTTTTGAGAGGGCATCTCTCATATTTATTGATCAAATGGTTGTTAACAACAATAAAATTCTGTATAGGGGACTCAATGCACAATCATCAATCAATCAAGCCTAACTCTCAACAGTCTCCAATTTTCTGAAGCATAATGAACAAGTTCTTACATGGTGAACAAGTTCTTACATAGTGAATAAGTTCTTACATGGTGAACAGTGCCAAGGGCAGTCATATCACAGAAACTTTTGGTTTTGATCACACATCATGAACTATAAACAATCAAGTCAGATATGATTATTCATTTGATTTTTATACTTGATTTATATGTTAATCTCACATTTCTCCCTTATTTTTTTTTTAATAAAATGCTGAAGTGGTAGGTAGATGCAAGATAAAGATAGAAAGCATAATTTAGTGCTGTAAGAGGGCAAGTATAGATGATCAGGTCTGTGCCTATAGACTAAGTATTAATTCAAGCTAGACAAGGGCAACAAAACTATCCACGGATGTAGATTTCTCTCAAAACAAGGGGGGTGAGGTTCTAAGCCTCACCTCTGTTGATCCCCAATTTCTCACCTGATGGCCCCCCTGCGACTGTGCCTATCTTAGGCTGTTCCTCCCTTGAGGAATCTTACCCGTCTCTGGCTAAACAGCCGTCTTCTGGGGCCATACAGGGAAATGTAAAGTTGGTAAGTGAGAGAGAAGCAATATTCTTTGAAAAGGTTAGCTTTTTACTTCTTTGCAGATTGATGCCCTGTGGCTTCTATGCCCAGCACCTCCACCCATTTTTCAATTGGGCTATTTGCTTTTTGGGTGTTGAGGAGTGTGAGCTCTTGATATATTTTGGATGGTAACCCCTTGTCAGTTATGTCATTTACAAATATATTCTCCTATACTGTAGGATGCCTTTTTGTTCTGTTGATGGTGTCTTGCCGTACAGAGCTTTTTAGTTTGATGTAGTCCCATGAGTTCATTTTTGCTTTTGTTTCCCTTGCTCGAGGAGATGTGTTCAGGAAGAGGTTGCTCAAGCTTATATTCAGGAGATTTTTGCCTATGTTGTCTTCTAAGAGTTTTATGGTTTCATGACTTACATTCAGGTCTTTGATGCATTTCGAGTTTACTTTGTGTATGGGGATAGACAATAATCCAGTTTCATTCTCTTGTGTGTAGCTGTCCAGTTTTGCCAACACCAGCTGTTGAAGAGGCTGTCATTTCCCCATTGTATGTCCATGGCTCCTTTATCGTATATTAATTGACCGTATATGGTTGGGTTTATATGTGGGCTCTCTAGTCTGTTCCATTGGTCTATGGGTCTGTTCTTGTGCCAGTACCAAATTGTCTTGATTACTGTGGCTTTGTAGTAGAGCTTGAAGTTGGGGGGTGTAATTCCCCCTGCTATATTCTTTCTTCTCAGGATTGCTTTGGCTGTTCGGGGTTCTTTTGTGGTTCCAGTTCCATATGAATTTTAGAACAATTTGCTCTAGTTCATTGAAGAATGCTGTTGGTATTTTGATAGGAATTGCATTGAATCTGTAGATTGCTTTAGGCAGGATGGCCATTTTAACAATACTAATTCTTCCAATGTTTCCATTTATTGGTATCTTCTTTAATTTCTCTCATGAGTGTCTTGTAGTTTTCAGGGTATAGGTCTTTCACTTCCTTGGTTAGGTTTATTCCTAGGTATTTTATTCTTTTTGATGCAATTGTGAACGGAATTGCTTTCCTGATTTCTCAATTTTTTAATTTTAAAGTGTATTTTATCTGTTTTCAATACAGTTGCTCTTTCTTATGGTTACTTTGGTGTATCTTTTCCCATCATTTTAAGGGATTCTTAGCATCTTTTAATCTAGGGGTATCTCTTAATAGGCAACATATAAATAAGCTGAATCTCGCTTTTTTATCTGGTGTAATACTCTGCCTTTTCACTGGGGTGTTTAGACCATTCATATTTAATTCAAGTATTGATACGGTTGGATTTACATTTTGTCATTTTGCTATTTGTTTTCTATGTATCTTCCTTTTGTTCCTCTGTTCATTAACTGCCTTCTTTTGTAGTAAGTATTCAGTGTACAACCTAAAGTGTTCTGTTGATCTGTTGACTTTTTTTAAACTATAAAGTTATATTCTAAATAGCAGCTCCAGGATTAACAATAAGCATCTTATTAATTTACCATGATCTATTTCAGATTAATACTAAGTTGATCCTGATAAAATGTAGAAACTTTACTCCAGTATACTTTGGTTTCATTCCTCCTGTTTTTGTACTATAATTGTCTATTACATCTGTTAGAAACACAACAGACTGCTGTGTGCCTTTGGTCAACTTGCAGAGTTGAAATGGTTGTTTTTGTCAATTCTGACCAGTGTTATAGTTAACACTTTGTACAATGTTGTCTTTTAAGATGAAATGAGAAAAGATAATATTCTTTTCTATTAGCCCATATATTTACCATTTCCAGTGCTCCTTATTTCCTCCTGTGAACCGAAGTTACCAATTATCCTTTTCTTTAAACCTGCAGAACTAGCGGCTCTGCCAGCAATGGATTCTCTCAGTTTTTGTTTATCTGAAAATGTCTTTTTTGCCTTCATTTCTGAAGGACAGTTTTGTTGGACAGAGAGTTCTGTTGTGACAGTTTCCTTCTCTGAATACTCCGCCCTTCAGCCCACTTTGGGTTCCCGTCTTGGGCGAGAAGTTGGCCGCCCCCTGCACATGCTGCACACCACTCTAAACTGCATAAGCCTCTTCTCAGCCCAGCAGAGAAGACACTGTTCCTCACAGCCTGCCCATGGCCCTGCTGGCTGAACTGACAGTCTTGGACATGCTTGAGTGGGAAGGACAATGATTCTGTTAGCCAAGGTTGAAGACATAATGGCCAAAAATGTTACTGGAGGAGAAGCTCATCCAGGATGCTCAAAAAAACCTCAAATAGCACAAATACTAAGAGATGTATCCCTAGACCCATCAAAAAAAAAGAGAGAATCTTGTAAGTAGCCAAAGTGACTCAGCTCACCTCCTCACCACTGGAGCTGCAGAGGGCATGGGGGGGTCCCCAGGCCCCAGGCCCAAGACTCTTGGCACTCACACCCAAAGTCCAGCAGGTTCTTAAGCACAAACATGTCTCAGATTGTCATATGACTCCGATCAGTTTCCAGAGTGCTGAAATGGCTGATTATGGGGGTCAAATTTGTCTTGCTTTATAGTTATCCTGGAGGGAAAAGATTTGATAATCTCTCATACTCAGTCACTGCTGGAAGTTGCCCTCCAGCCTTGATTTATTTTGAAAATAAAAAGCACACGCATTGGGAGACTAAGAAAAACTGCCAAAGAAAGATGGGACGGGGGGCTATACAGGGGAAGAAAACTGATGCTACCCCTTTATCAGCCTCTGCATGCTGCAAATAACCCCTGAGCAGTTATAAAAAAAAAAATGTTGTATTTCAGTGCTTTCAATTCATCAGCCACTTACTTAAAGAAAAAGGAAATTTTCTCTCCTAGGAGAAACCAGAACCTCTCTCCATTCTTCAACATGCCCAAAGTGGGTCATAAGAATAAGACAGCAAAGAAAAATGAGACAGTTTTTGGGGAAAAAAAACTCAAACAAATTCTGGAAACAGAATACTACACAGCAGTGAAAATGAATTACCTACTGCTCAACTCAACAGCATGGGTAAATCTCATAAACGTTACACTGAATGAAAGCAAGCAAAGGGCATAGCCTATATAATTTCATTTATTTAAAGTACAAAAACAGGAAAAAGTAATCTATGCTGTTAGAGGTCAAGAAAGCGGTTACCCTGGGAGGGTAGTGACAATAAGTGGACGTGAGAGGGCCTCAGGAGGGTTTCTTGATGTAAGCTACAAAGATGTGTTCAGTTTGTGAAACTCTATTACGTGGCAAGTGTGTACTCTTCAGGATGCATGCAATACCTCAATTAAAGAACAAAATGAAACTCTCTTGGCACAAGAATTTAAAATTGGCATGTTCATCTTACGAGACTCAGTGAATCTGAGGCAAAACAGCATCAGACAGCTGTGCCTTTGCATCTGCCCTGTGGGGGATTCAAAGGAGCAACCACACAGTGCTACAGGGAGGTTCCCAAGGGATGTCCCAGGCCAGATGCTCTCAGCAAGGTCCCAAAGACTACCTGTTTCTAACACAGAAACCGGGCCACTAACCTCAGAACAGGACTTGATCCTAAGATTCTGTCAAAATTTGCAACTGTACTCCTCCAATGAACCAGACAGAACATTCTACATGGGAACTCAGGGACATGCTAGTTCCACTTGATGAAACCTGTCCACTTTATGCACAAAGACAGACAAACCAAGATCATCTAGTTGAAATCAGGAAGTGTGATCCGACCCCAGCTCTGCCTACTGGCCACCAAAGCTAGGCTCTTTCCACACTCTCACACTGCTTTACAAAAGCCCTGAGGTGGCCTTGTCTGTAGGACCACCCTTGACCCATGTGCCTAGATTAATCTCTGTCCCCTGCTCCCTTGCAACCTTTGTGTGTCATAAGATATCACTCTCACTGACTTCAGAGAACAACATCCCATCCTCTAAGTAACCTTGGATTGGAAGCCAATGGGCACAGTGTGGAAAGTCTGGAACCAAGAGGCCCAGAGGCCAAATGCAGCCCCCCAAGTTATAGCAACAGAAAGATCTGGGTTTGAGTATCAACTCTGAGCTCCTTCAATATTCACTGGCATGCTCTGCAGCGGGGCACAGTGATCACAGGAGAACGTGCACCTGGGCCCAGGAGCACCCAAGGACCCCGACAGATGTCCACAACACGGGCTCCTCCTCAGCCCTAGACTTAACTTGAGATGCTGCTGAGGACCAAGTCCGAGGGAGGGAAAGGAGACCTAAGCTTACAGTTTTATTTCTGGAACTTTAAAAGAAGCCTCTGGTTTTAGAATGAGACTGCAAAAAGCAGAGCCAGACAGAAAAGACCTTTCCGGGTAAAGGGAATACAGAGCATGTCCCAACCTGACTATGATGCTTGCCCGGTGGGAGTGGGTTGGATTTTCCCATTTATCTTGAGGAGATAAGAATTTTAAAAGTTGAGAAATTCCAGGCCAGATGATCTCTGAACTCCTTAGGATCCCAACAGTCTGGGCTCCCAAAATGAATACAAAGACCACAGGCTGAGGCCCCTCTGTGGGGTCAGTTGACTCTCATGGGAAGGAACCCCTAGCTCTGCACCTGACACCCCCAATCCAACTCCAGGCAAACAGACATGAAGTGGAGTCTGGGTGGGGGGAGAAGCTGTGAGGGAGATGACGGATGGGCCAGGGAGGAGCTGTAGGGCTGGCCCAGGAGCTGTGGCCATACCCACAACCCCCATGGTGGGATATCTGGCTCACACAGGACATCTGGGTGTGAACACTCTGGACAGAACAGTTTACTAAGGGAATGGTGATGGTAGGAGCTAGGCCTTGATTTCTCTTTATAGGAAGAAAAGGTTTCTGAAGAAATGGGGTGGTTCGTTGAGTCTTCATTCTTTCGAGCTTTTTCCTTAAGAACCTCATAAAAGCTAAGGATCAGAAAAGTTACTCCTGAAGTGATTGGTACTGACCAAGAAGAGCACAACACAGCACGTCACGGAGAACCCAAGCATCCCCGCCCTCCAGAACACACTGCCTACGTGAAGAGGTGCACCAGGGCTGGGATTCCAACTCTGCCCCCAGACAAGTGACCCAGGCAGGGCACAGCAACCCTGACCCCCCAAGCCCCAGATCTGAGAGCAAGGAGATGTGATTAAGTGAAAACCCATTTTCCTACAAATCAAAAACATCAAACTGGAGACACAACAAGTACAAGTTTGGCGGAGACCTGCTGTTGGCAGCGGAGCTGATGTAAAATACCTCCCTGTCCTGTGAGACCCACATCCCATGCCATCAATGTCCGGGCCCCAGTGGGGACAGCTTTTGGCCAGGATGGCACAGTGATGCCAGGGTAGGAGCCCATGGCCATCTCCAAGTAACCCACCAAAAACTGCTTCCTACAGGCCTACAGGGCAGCCTCGCCCCACCTTCTCGGGCCCAGGCCTGGCGCCAGTTCCAGGCCCCTCCCTCTCACCTGTGTGTGGTGCGCATGTCCACAGGCCCATCGCCCGCCTGCCCCTCGCCTCTGCCCATGGCCATCACCTCAGCCCCCCTAAGCAGTCCTTGGGCTGGGCCCGCTCCTGGCTCAGGTGTCACCCTCATGTCCGCATCAGTGTTTAAATCCGAAGCCAACAATCCTCTCTCCATTTTTATTTTCTTGCTGTCCACATCGTCCTCCTCCGGGTCCCGTTCAAGTGCTCTTTTCTGACTCCGTGTTCGGCATGCTTCTTCAGTCATTCTGAACTTTGGGAGAAGGAGAAAACATTTTAACATGGCACAATGAGGCTGCTACCTTCTTAGAAACTTCTCAGGGGGTCAGCTGGGAGTGTTTTCCTTGCCATGTGATGATGGCAGTAGATACAACCATTGTGGGGCCCACAAAGTATGCCCATGTCATGTCTTCAGAGTCTTGGGGAAGGCTGGGGCAGGAGCAGAACATCCGGGGCGCTGAGGCCTGTGGGGACGTGGGTGGGAACAATGGGAGGGGCTGCTTATGAGACAGAAGGAATTCTCTGCGCCCCAGACTCAAAAGCAAATAGAGCAAAATGGTTCTAGATATGAACTCCCCTGCCTGTAGGATTCTGAGCGGCTGCACTGGATTGGAGGCATTGAATCCAGGAAGGGGGACCACACTGCCTGCGGCCCCGCAGCTGCACTGACTCAGGGTTGATCCTTCGCCTCCCTTTCTGTAAGGGGCTGCTTCCTCCCTCCGGCTGACCTCAGAGGGGTGAGGAGTGGGGGCGGGGTTGGGGTGGGGGGTTCACATTTAACCCTTTGACTGCTGGCAAGGTAAACTTTGAGTGAGGTAAGGCCTGGCCCACTACCATGCCACTGCCCTCTACCTGCAGCACACACATATCTTGATTTAAAGAAAGAAAAAGAAAAAAACAGCTGAGTCAGTTTTTGATCCCATGACATCACTGGGCTCCACATGACCCTTCCCAGGATTCAGTTTGAGAGACAAAGCACTTTCCAGAAAACCAGTCTGAACCGGTTCCAGACAACAAGCTCAAGTGTTGTTAACCCTCACTGAGACAGGACAGACGACAGCGCAGTAATGTCTGTCTGCAGGGAGGCTGCTGGCATTCCACAACAGAGTCTGGGACCTGGGTGCTTGCTCTTAAAGGGGCCACTCTGAGCCTGGCCTCAACGTCCCAACAGGGCAGAACATGGGAAATGAGATGCCAGAACATCCGGATGTAAAAAGCCAGGCCAGAGTTCACTGGGGCCCAAAATACCATTTCACTGCAAGGTTCTAGCTTAATTCCCAGGGTGCCAGTTCTCCACAGGGCAGTTGGTGCCCACACCCACCAACACAGAGCCGGGGAGGAGCCCACTACATGAGCTCCTCACCAAGTGTCAGGGCACACCTGTGGCGCTGCCCACCCTGGAAGCCTACCGGCTCCATCTGTGTCCACGCAGGTAGCCTCCTCACCAGCTAGACTGGACAGACCCAGGCCAGCAGTCCACCTCCCGGGAGAGACTAGCAGCAACAAAGCGGCCAAGGGACACGTGCTTCTGAGCTGACTCACTGACAATCTCTGTAATGCAGCTGATTTCACAAATGAGCAACAGCAACGGGCCCTGCCCCAAAGGGCCCTTTCTGGACTCAGACAACAGATAAAAAAGTGACAGCTGCTCTGCGCTCCGTGAGCAAAAGGAAGGGTGACCCGTCTGCACATGTTAGGCCCGCATGGCCTGGCCAGAGCACTCATCCATCTGCTCCTCAGGCAGGTCCCCCCATGGCCATGTCACCACTGGGGGACCGAGGGTGGGCCAAGAACTCTGAAGCTCAAAGGCCCAGGCCACCCCTCAGCCTCCTTGCGCCCCTGATCCCTCCTGGCTTCCCAGCCTGTGCCTGGCCACCCCAAACCACCCTGACCCTCCACTCTGGCCCGTTATCTCCCAGTCAGTCCTCCACCACCTACCCCAAGGGCAGCAAGGGGAGCTGCCACATCCCTCAGCCTGGGTTCCCATGGCCTCTGTCCTCCCACATGCCCTGAGCCCAAACCCCGTCAGCCCCCTCACTGGGTCTGCCAAGCCTGCCTCCCTGTGAGCCTGCAGATGAGCCCACAAAAGTCGGGCGTCCCCCGCACTGTGGGAGGGGTGGGTCGTTTTTCCTCAGGTGACGCCTGAAACAGCAGCTCCTCATTTGGGGAACTGGATGACAGGGCAACTGGGGTGGCAGGGATGGCAGGTACATGTACTCCCAGAGCCAGGGAGGAGGCTGGTGGGGCAGAAGGTGAGGGAAGCCAGGACCTCAGGGAAGGAGGGCCCTTGCTGGAGTTCAAAGCAGTTCTGTCCCGACAAGCTCCCAGCATCACCTGGTCCCCACTGCGGAGGGAGGCTCCGAAGTAGACGGAGAGAATGCACTGCCACACCTTGATGCCGGACCCCCCAATCCTGCACTGACCCCTACATGCTGCCCCACTCTGCCTCTGCGCCAGCCTGGAAGCCCCTGAGCAGCCTTCAGCCTTGTAAG
Organism: Manis javanica; assembly: GCF_040802235.1. Lineage (NCBI taxonomy): Eukaryota > Metazoa > Chordata > Mammalia > Pholidota > Manidae > Manis > Manis javanica. The sequence continues at coordinate 91,754,047 of NC_133168.1, read as the reverse complement.
CCTCCAGCTCCAACCCATCAAGTTCATCTGAGCCCCAGACCTGCATGAAGTCCTTCCTACCAACTGCCCACATGAACGGGGGTGGGGGAGAGAGCCGACAACCACGTTGCCGGGCGCCTGGTCACCAGACTGGCAAGGCAGTGCCCAAGCGACCTGAAACAGCAGCTCCTCATTTGGTGAGTGCAGGACAGTCACAGGGGCCAGAGCAGAGCCTCACAAGCACAGGGCTGCTCGCTGCAGGCCCAGCGACGACTGCGGCCTTAGGGCCCCCCAGCATCCCAGCTCTGGCAGCTGTTGGGGTCCCCAGCAGAGGGCCCAGGAGACTGGCTGTTTGTGCTGTGTGTGCAGTGTCCAGGCAGCTCATTCTGAAGCTGAGAGGCTGGAGCTCTGCCAACCCTGGGCCCGGAACCAATGGCTGGCCGGGCCTCACAAGCCTTGCGCCTCTGGCGGGCCACTTGGTGGGTGGGGGAACACGCCTGCTGCCCTCCTCCCCCACCATGAAAGACAAACGCACCTGGAGGGGGTGGGGCTGGCTGTGGGGATGGCACCTCGGGCTCTGACCTTCCCCTTAGGGTGGTGCCTTCTCCACAGAGAGGCCGTGCAGCAGAGGCCATGTCGGCCAAGACCTGCCAATCTCAGGGACTGCAGGCCATTTGCTCCTGCTGGAAGGCCCATCAGAAAGGCCCAGTGCCCCCAGCACATCAGAGCTGGCGGTCACCACCCTGCAGGCACAGACCCAGTGAGAGTGACAAAGTTCTCAGGAAGAGACCAGCTTTGAGGAACGAGTGAGTCTGGGGAATGAAGCGTGACTGAAGCCAGGAGGAGGTGCATCACAGCACTTTCCAAAGAGCAGGTGAAGAGGCTGCTGTTATTCTGTACCAACTGGCAGATTAGGATCTGCTTCAAAATTCTGGGCAAGTAGTGGGAGGGGAAGAAGGGAAGCAGCAACAACAGCAGAAGTTCGGCCACAGCCCCGCTAGGGAACCTGGCGCACAGGGAGCAGCCCCCTCCCGCGCTGGCTGCTGTCCAGGAGGCCCCTGCGGCCACAGGCCCTCTGTAAAAGATGAGGCCACCAGGGCTGCGCGGCTGGCTGAGGCACAGGGCTCCCCAGGGGCAGGGCTGAAACGCAGGCGGTCTCACCCCTCCTCCTCACTCTCCAGCACAACCAAGGTGAGCAGGGCCTACTCGGTGCGTCCTCCGGGCTCCTGTATGGGCATGTGGGGTGGAGATGGGCCTCGGCGAGGGGTCTTCCTCCGCCCCTAGGAGGGCAGGTTCCAGCCACCGTAGAGGCAACAGGGCCCAACGTAGACCAACTCCGGGATGATGGGGCCACTGAGCTCGCCTCTACCAAAAACTTCTTTATTTTGGTAAAATGCCCTGTCCAACTAGTGTGGGAATCTCGGGTGGAAAACCTGTCCCAGAACAACTCCAAAAGGGTGAATTACGCTGTAGTAGGAACTCAAATTTCTGAACAGGACTCAGGAGACCAAGAGAAAGCACATGGCACACAGGTCGGGCACACAATGCCAGTAAACATCTCGATTTAAAAAAAAAAAAAAAGTAAATAGACACAATCACAAAGCCACAACCCTGAGGCATTACCCACTTATACCAGGAAATGCGGTTCATGCTACTCTGTTATCAACAGACCAGAAGGAACAGCACCAGCAAACTCTTGTTTCAGGCAGGAGGAAAGTGAGGCTTAGCAGTCCACGCTGGGAGAAGGGGCAGCGCCAATGTCTCTGAGAGGTGGACTTGGGGTGCTTTTCCTGGAGCCCTGAAAAGGGAGTGTGAAGAGGTGGGGAAAGAAGGTGCTAAATGTAGACTGGCCTCAGGAGGAGCACAGAGGGATGTAGGGGGAGGGATCGATTTGTCACCTGGCTGATGGGGACAGACTGGGGCAGGGGCGGCAGGGGGAGCAGTTGGAGGCTTCTGGATCCTGTGGCTCAGAACGCAGTGGGAAGAGGGCTGTGGGAGACATGACCAAATGCTGGGTGTACTGTAGAGGATATGGACAACACAACACACCAACAGCTGAACAGGAGGCAGAAGGGGGCTTGCTTTGTTGTGTTTTTGCCTGAGCAACTGACTGATTTTCTGAGATGAGGAAGAAGCGATCTGGGGGAGGAAGGCTGGGAGTGGGTTCGTTTGGACAGGCTGAGTTGAGCCATCTACCAGACCCCACGCTTGGGGAGCATTTGCTCTTAGGTGCAGGCCTGCACATACAGCAGCCACCGTCTGCCACTGTCCTAGGGCGGTGTGGGCCACCGTTCCTGTCCAGAAGGAAGAAGGGCCAAGAAACCGACACCAGACACTGGCCTCAGCAGCCCACTAGCCAAGCTCCACACTCTTGACACACAGGTGACTGAGCAGGAGCTCCACTGGGCAGCTGCACAGCACAGGGGGGGGTATCTGTGCCCTGGTGGTTCCGAGGCTCAGGCTGTGCCACCTCGCTGCATGGCCTCTCGTCTCCTGCCTGGACCCAGGAACCCCCTTTACCCTTCCCAGGACAGTACCCTGAGGAAGCTTCAGAAGTCCTGGACCTGCACCGCTCTGTGGATCCCCCACTTTTTGAGTCAAACCCAGGTGCCTGGGGCAGGACTTGGGCAGAGAACAGTTGAGCTGCTCTTAGGTGCCGGCAGCCCCTAGCTGACAGACACACATCTTCCCTTCCAGAGCAGAGACCTCAGTCTGCTCTGGCAAAGCTCCTTCCTGACACATTATCTAAGTGATAGTGGTAGGGATGCAGTGGCTGCATTCTGGAAACAGCTCACACCAAAAATGTCAGCTCTTGAGTTTTAAAAATCAAACTCTCTTAAATTGCATCCCTTGTGCTCAGCCTTAACTTGGGAAACAGAAAGATGACCCCAAAAGCCAGCCACCACCACCAGCCACAGCAGAGAACAGAGACCAGACCTCAGGCAGTGACTGGGAAGGGGAGCTTGTCACTCCCTGAGTGTTTGCCCACCCACATATCAGAAACATGCTACGTGAAGAGAAAGAGTGACTTCACTGCAGAATACTGCAATAGCCTTCACAGGGTTTACAAATGCTTGCAACTCTGCAGGAAAAAATGCTTAAAGTTTACTAAAATTACAACTCAAAGAAATTGGTTAAAATCCATAGCACTTACCTCTGGAGTGGATTATGAAAAAACGTTCACTCTCTGTATTAAAAGTGTCTGGATTAGATTATTTATTTTACCAATGACTGTGTCTCAGTCCTATATGCAAAGAGAAGGAACAGAAGGAGGAAAGCTAAATACAATAACACTCCCACCTACAGAGGTGAGAAGGGGAAGGACAAGAGCCCCCAGGGACGGGGGTGTGAGTGAAGGTCCTGTGGGGAGGCAGGGGGAGGAGGGCCCTAGGTCCAGAGGCCTGTGAGACGGGGCGGACAAGCGGCTGGCTCCTCCAGCAGGCCAAACCGAGAACATGACATGTAACCTTAAGTGGACTGAGGGGGCAGATGCTGCAGCCATCTTCCCATTCGTTACTGGCAAATGTCCATGCAGCTTACAAGGCCACCTTCTGTGTCACTAGTGACCTCCAAGCTCTAAGCAGTTAACCCAAACCTCTCCACTCACTCCCACACCCTGTACCAGCTGCCCTGAGGGGCCACGGAGCCAGAGCATCCATCACCACAGGAGGACCCACATCCACACGGTCCTGGCCAGGACTGCCACGATGACCCCACAACTGCTCAGCGGCTTCTCCTCCCACTCAAGGCTAAACTCTTCCTTGGTAGAAACGTCTTTCCCCATTCATCTTCATTTTCAGTGTAAACAGTATGGGTCTGCTATGTGCTACTGAGCTAACTCTGCATTTCTGTAAATTACCCGGGGTTGCCCTACAGGGTAGAGCAGAGCAAACAAGTGAAGTGCTTTCCTTGAAAATGACTGCATTCTGACTTTCTGGAAGGTGAGTGTACTGAGATGGTGCCTCCCAGGCTCAGGAATCTGGGGAGAGGGTCCAGGCCACTGGAGAGGGAGGGTCTCAGCAGGGGAAGGCAGCCACAGTGAGTCCTGTGCTTAAGATCTGATCAAAAGGCAAAGTCTTACCACTCACTGACTGAAGCTCGGGTCTTAACCCTTCATGGTCTGCAAACTTCAGACGTTTCAAAAATCAGGCATTTCCTCTCCTATCTACCATCAGTAAGACCCAAGGCCCAGCTGGACTCAGAATACCTGGACTCAGAAGACGAGGGGAGATGTTCCCTCCAGGGGTCCTGTGTGCAAGGCAGGGCTGAGGGAGGGGGGCACAACCACACATGCTGGGTGTGACAGCTGCCACTCACCCAGAGGACAGGCGTATCATCCATCCCATGAGGTGGGGAAATCCAAGCCTACGGGGTGCTAAGGGTCTAGAATCAGGTCCACCACTCTTATTTCCACTGGGCATTCTCACGAGCTGCCCACCAGGGAACGTTCCACTGTATGGTCTAAAGCCTATGTGTTTGCATCCCATGCTCATGGATAAGAATTAATATTGTCAAAATGGCCATCCTGCCTAAAGCAATCTATAGATTCAATGCAATTCCTATCAAAATACCAACAGCATTCTTCAATGAACTAGAGAAAATCATCCTAAAATTCATATGGAACCACAAAAGACCCCAAATAGCCCAAACAATCCTGAGAAGGAAAAATATAGCAGGGGGAATTACACTCCCCAACTTCAAGCTCTACTAGAAAGCCACAGTAATCAAGACAATTTGGTACTGGCACAAGAACAGACCCACAGACCAATGGAACAGACTAGAGAGCCCTGATAGAAACCCAACCATATATGGTCAATTGATATATGATAAAGGAGCCATGGACATACAATTGGGAAATGCCAGCCTCTTCAACAGCTGGTGTTGGCAAAACTGGACAGCTACATGCAAGAGAATGAAACTGGATTACTGTTTAACCCCATACACAAAAGTAAACTCAAAATGGATTAAAGATCTGAAGGTAAGTCATGAAACCATTAAACTCTTAGAAGATAACATAGGCAAACATCTCCTGAATATAAGCATGAGCAGCTTCTTCCTGAACCCATCTCCTCAAGAAAGGGAAACAAAAGCAAAAATTAACTTATGGGACTACATCAAACTAAAAAGGTTTTGTATGGCAAAGGACATCATCAACAGAACAAAAAGGCATCCTACAGCATGGGAGAATATATTTTTAAATGACATATCTGACAAGGGTTAACCTTCAAAATATATAAAGAACTTACACACCTCAGCACCCAAAAAGCAAATAACCTGATTAACAAATGGGCAGAGGATATGAAGAGACAGTTCTCCGAAGAAGAAATTCAGATGGACAACAGACACATGAAAAGATGCTCCACATCGCTAATCATCAGGGAATGCAAACTAAAACCACAAGAAGACATCGCCTCACACCAGTAAAGATGGCCAGCATCGAAAAAACTAAGAACAACAAATGCTGGCAAGGATGCGGAGAAAGGGGAACCCTCCTACACTGCTGGTGGGAATGTAAGCTAGTTCAACCATTGTGGAAAGCAATATGGAGGTTCCTCAAAAAACTAAAAATAGAAATACCATTTGACCCCAGAATCCCACTCCTTAGAATTTAAGAACAAAGAATTCAACTTCTCAGATTCAAAAAGACATATGCACCCCTATGTTTATCACAGCACTTTTTACAACAGCCAAGATATGGAAGCAACCTAAGTGTCCATCTGTAGATGAATGGATAAAGAAGTGGTACATATATACAATGGAATACTATTCAGTCATAAGAAAGAAACAAATCCCACCGTTTGCAACAACATGGATGGAGCTGGAGGATATTATGCTCAGTGAAATAAGCCAGGTGGAGAAAGACAAATGCCAAATGATTTCCCTCATTTGTAGAGTATAACAACGAAGCAAAAGTGAAGGAACAAAACAGCAGCAGACTCAGAGACGCTAAGAATGAACTAGTGGTTACCAAAGGGGAAGGGTGTGCGAGGGTGGGTGGGGAGGGAGGGAGAAGGGGACTGAGGGGTATTATGTTTACTGCACATGGTGTGAGGGGTTCAAGGGGAAAACAGTGTAGCACAGAGAAGAGACATAGTGGATCTCTGGCAACTTGCTGTACTGATGGACAGCGCCTGCATTGGGGTATGGGTAGACTTGATAATAAGGGTAAATGTAGTAACCACCTTGTTTTTTCATGTAAAACCTTCATAAGAGTGTGTATCAATCATACCTTAATAAAAAATTTAAAAAATAAAAATAAAAATAAATAAATAAATAAATAAATAAAGTCTATGTGTTTGAATGGTATATTTTTATCTGGAGTGACAAGCAGATGGCAGCTATCCTCAAAAGCCTCCACAGGGGCTGTGACTGAGAGAATTAAGATTGGCCTTGCCTGAGGCCAGGCCAGGGACAACCCCCCAGCCAGAAGGTATGGACCCCCATAGGCATATGTCACCACCACCCACCAGCTAACAGGCTACATAACAGCAGGGCCTCAACATCAACGTCCCCTAGAAGTGGGCCAGCCACACAGTAGACAGATGCACAGCAAACATTTGATGAATGAATGAAGGAATGAAGATAGGATTAACAGTGAGGAGCTGGGGGGTGGGAGGCCTGGACCAGACACCTCAGAGCCCCTTTCAACCCTGGATCCTCAGACCTCGACCCAAGTTTATTGCTCCTCAGTTGTTAACAGACATGTGGAGCTGCCCTTAAGTCTAATGGCAGAAGACCTAACACCGATTGAGCAGTCACCCCACAAGGTCACCTCAGATGATCCTCACAACCACCTGCAACACTAGTGCTATCATCAGCTCACCTTACAGGTGGAAAACTGAGGCAGGCGGCACTCACACATCTAATGGGTGGGGCGTGCTGAAACTTCACTTAGACATGCTCCCCCAGTGCCCATCAAAACACCCCGTCTACCACCCAAAATCAGGCATGAGGTTTCCAAAGGACACTGGAAACTCCTCAAAGAGGGGAAATTGGGCCTCACCTCTCACCCCATAGGGTCCAGACAAGATATTAAATGATTCCAACTTTAGGGAGTGTCATCAGTGAGAGACACCACCTTTTGCTGTTTGCTTTCAAAGTACAGTACATTCTGCTGGAGTGCAACATGCATTTCTAAAAACTGGCCACTTGTTGCAAAACCGTGCGATAGAAACACAGAGCTTCTGGGAACAACAGAGTTAGATGCCCAATACTCCAAAACTTCATCAGTGACACAGCAAAAGACAGGAACCTGATTTTTAAAATGGCAGCTTGTCAAACAGCTAAGGAATACAGGCATACCCGGAGATACTGCCAATTATGTTTCTGCCAAATACTGCAAAAGTTATGTTTACACTAATACTATGAAGTGTACTATGTAGTCTATGAAGTGTGCCACAACATTATGTCTTAAATAAAACAATGTACACCTTAAATGAAGAATACTTTGTTGCTAAAAACGCTACCCATCATCTGAGCTTTCAGCAATCACACATCACTATAACAAGCAGTTACAAAAAAGTTTGAAATAATGAATCACCAAAATGTGACAGAGACTTAAAATGAGCAAACACTGTTGGGGAAATGACACTAAGAGACTAGTTGACACAGGTCTGACATAAACCTCCAATCCATAAAAAATGCAGTATCTGCAAAGCACAATAAAGCAAGTGCAATAAAATGATGTATGCTTATACACAAAGCTACCTGGAGCCTGACTCCTCACCTGGGGGAAGACCTGGCATTTGCTGTGGCTGTGGGTGGGCTGCAGTTTGAGTTACTCTGACATGCTGGAAGGCTGTCTGACCCCAGGAGTGGGTGGGTAAGGCCTGGAGGAGGCTTGGTACATGACTGAGATGTGTGTGTGTTTTGATTTTATATATGGGCAGGTGCTCTTTTAGCCAGGAACAGTTTTCTGGATTCACCTAGTATAGGAGTTGACAAACTTTTCTTAAAGGGAAGTATTTTTAGCTCTGAGGGTCACTGGGCATCCTGACTACTCAGCTCTTCAGTCAAATGGGTATAGCTATATTCCAAATCAAACTTTATTTACCAAAACAGGATGCCAGCCTGTGGACGACAGCTTCCCAACCTCTAACCTAGCATTTCTCCCAGACAAAAAATCACACATTAACAAACACAACACTGTGTGTTAAGCTTCAACCATCCACTATGTATCAGTAGTGTTGGAACAAATCTTTTTTCAAAACAAGCATTATAGCAGAACTGACTACAGAGAAAATACATTTCAAAAACAGGACTTGAAATGTAAAAACACATTTCAAAAACAGGACTTGAATGTGTAAAAACAGGCCAGGACTCAAACTTAAACCTTTTGACAAGCCAGGAGAAATTTAGTTTCGAAAAGTGCCAATCACAGACAGCTCACTGCAAGGTCAGTCTGTCTAGTAACTACATGGGTCAGTTTTATACCATCCTAAAAGCCCTACACATTCTCAAGATAAATAGGTCCCAAACTTAAACCTTTTGACAAGCCAGGAGAAATTTAGTTTCGAAAAGTGCCAATCACAGACAGCTCACTGCAAGGTCAGTCTGTCTAGTAACTACATGGGTCAGTTTTATACCATCCTAAAAGCCCTACACATTCTCAAGATAAATAGGTCCCTCGCAGAAGGAAATTTCATGCCATAAACTTCATTATTTCACTGGATGAAACTTTAACCCAATTACAGAAACACACATGCCTGAGCATCAGACCAAAGTGCTTAGGACAAGCGCAGAGGCTGAGAAGGACCTGATGGGCACGGGTCCAGCCATGGGGGACACACTGGAGCTGAGTCGCTGGAGACCTGGGTGCCCCCGGAGAAAGCCCAAGGGAGGAAGGGAACTGCAGGGCCCAACTTCTCCAGGTAACCAGGACTCACCTTTGCTCTTGATGGCTGGGGACAGCAGGGTCTTGTGTGTCAGGGAAACCCTGAGAAGGGCAGAGGTCCACACCACACTGCCCCCCAACTATCCCACTCCAGGTTAGGTTCTGGGCAGGCTGAGCTCCTCGTGCTGTAAAAGTCTCTTTCTGGGTTCCACGTTCTACAGCACGAGGAGGCAGCACTGCCACAGCCCTGCACCCTGTGTCCTCCCCACGGGAAGGATGGAGATCTCTGAGCAATCACCACCTGCACTCCGCTGTGTTCTGCCTGGTACCGAGGCTCTGCTCCACAGCCCAGCCCAGCCTGGCGGCAGTGCGGGAGCCTCAGGGACCTACCTGGGGTTGAGCCTCCACCTCATCAGCACCTTAGTCCTCCAGTTCTGCTGAACTTTACAGGAATACTGGGCCCGATGGCGGGCTCGTCACTTCACCCCCAACCTGGTGGTATCCTACCCATCCCACACTGGGACTCCCTGACCCTGGGGAACCTTCTACCTGGTGCGAAGAGGGGCCAGAGCAGTTCAACAGGTGGACAGCCACTTCACAAAAGCGTACACATGACTGACAAATGCTTCTGTCCTGGTCAAAGGACTCAGTCACTCTTTCAAAGGCTTCTCATGAGGTGGCCAATCTACGAACAGCTTCCTAAAGTCATGGTCCTGGGACCTGGGTTCCAGAGAGGCCAAGGGAAAGGGACAAGGAACACATGGTGCCCCAGGCTTGGGAGCAGTAGACCCCACTCAATGGACACTCCATTGGCAGGAGATGGACACGGGAAACTGGGGCCTCAACAGACACCTCCCTGCCCCCAAAGCTGCAGCACACGAGGTTAGCAGCACATCAAGCAACCTTGCACCACACACACCAAAACACACACGTTTGTGTGCCCACACTCATGCACAGGCACCCATGCACTACACACACACACACACATACAGTTTTCATCTCCTCTTCACACTCTCAAATCTTGACCAGGTATCTCAGGAAAGGTCCTTCTTCCCAGTTCAATTCTGAGCAAAAGAACAGCAGTTCTCATGGGTGCTCAGTGTCTGCTCAGCTTCAACCTACCTGTCTCAGGAGGAGGAAAACCATTAAGCATGGAAATGACATTAGACACAGGGGCCAGAATGACCAACTTGAAAGCCGGAGGAGCCCAGAACCCTGCAGGGCCTCTTGTGAATCCCCGCGCACCTTCACCGCTTCACCCACGCCTCCTCAAGCTCCTTCCGGGACAGAGTTCCACGGCCGGCCGGAGCAGCACAACATCTTCAAATCACTAGCACTGCAGCCATGCTCGCTTCTATTCACACACACAGCAGCCTAAGCTTCCAGGGAGGCAGAGGACTCATGCTGCTCACTGTTCATCTGAGTGACGTGGAACCCAGAAAGAGACTTTTACAGCACGAGGAGCTCAGTCAGTTACTAACTGCCTGGGACACCCCTTCTCGTAGAGCACAGCCTGTCTGGCCAGCAGGACACAGATGTCAACAGGCCCCGGGCAAATACAGATTCTGCACCAGACAGTGACCTCTGAGGGACCAGGGTCCAGGGGGCACCTCCTCTGTGGAAGGCAGAAGGGACAGCCCATGGTCCCCACCTTTGTGGCAGCACAGACCCAGCGCAGTGAGATGCATGTGCCGATCACCATTTTATACAAAGTTGACACTGGAAAAGAAATCCACCCTGACAGTCTAGGGTAGTAGGGGAAGAATCTCGAAATGCTTCATAGGAGCTGGGCCCCAAAGATGGAATCTGGATTTACAGAGATGTAAAAGGGAGGAAGAAATGGAAGCAGAAAAGATGAAGTGGCAGAAACATACAGGTATGTGAAAACCCATCTCCAAGAAAAGTAGATGAAGCAAAATAAAGAAGTTCAGAACCTTTAACAACTTTTCTAAATGGACTTTAGATTACTGAGAAGAAAAAGGCATTCGTGGTACAGAAAGGCCACTTACAATCAGTTTGAGAGGGTAGAGTGGTGCCTGAGACTCCCATGGGCTTGCCTGGGCTACCCGTGCCCTGCAGGGGTCCAGGGACTGCACAGTGAGCCTGAAGGACCGAGGGGCAGCACGCAGAGCTGTGGAATGGCAGAGGAGATTCCAGAAAGCCACGTGAATGCACATAATGGAGTGCCTCCAGTCCAGTCACTCCGTCTGTCAGACAAATCAACCCAGGCCTGGCTCTGTACTCGGAAACCCCTCACAAACCCCTCGCACCCAGCCCCATAGGTGCTCTCTTACCCAATCCTTCCTGCAAGACACACCATTTGCAAGTGAGGTACTCAGCTCGTCACAGAAGCCAAAAGGGAAGGTCAAGTTTAGGAGCATCTCAACTTCCTCCTAACAGGGCACTTCTAACACCCCAGGTGTGCCCAAACACTACACTCCATCTGAAATGCTTATCACACATCAAATGCAAGCCCAGCACCACCAGGGGTAGGGGAATCGCCATCCAAGGCAAAGTCAGACCAAGACTTCCATTCGAGCTGGTCACCTCCAGTCCTGGGTTCAAGAACCACCCAGAGATGCAGGTTGTTTTGACTGAAGGGAATAAAAGGAACCAGGTGCCTCCGGCTGCTACATCTGCAAATAAACATCCATTTACAATCTGATTGTTTCATTAAGGAGGAGGACTTGCAAATGATGCCTCCAGATTAATGTTTTGGGATATCGTCAACAAAATTAGCCTGGAGAGCAGAAACTTTAACATACTATACAGTAACCATCAACATTTTGAAGATAAAACCTTAATGGTCTTCAGATTCCTAAACACAAATCCCCCGCAGCCTGCACAATGGAGAACAGCTCTGGTGGCAGCTCACTCTAGCAGTGTGTGCAAACAGAGCAGGTTTGGGAACACATCACTGCCAGAAAACGACAGTCCTGAAGCTCATGCCAGTTACTGCCAGCCCAGCAGCTCAAACTCACCCTCAGGACACGCAGGACCAGGCCTGGGATACCAGGTCTCCAGACCTCGACTTCCCTCCCAGCAGTCACGGAAGGGGGGCCCACGCACTGGAGGTAGCGCAGATCCCATCCCAGGAAGGTGGTGTAGTGATTATGGTTTTACCTTCCCCCCAGACACAGCCCATCTCTCCTGAAAATTTCTGAAAACAGGGAACAATCTAGTCCCAACACCCAGATCCCACTCGGCTCCGTCTGCAACTCGGAGAGCCCTTTCCCAGCAACGAGATGAAGCCTGCCTTCCTTCCCAAGCTGAGCATACGGTGCAAGAAAGGGCACCTACACGGGTCACTTTCAAAGGGGGAGAGGCTGGTCACAAGTTTCTTTAAAACTGTCAGTAGCTACCCCAGGATCACAGTGCATGTGAAACGTGTGTTTTGCTCTCAGAAGTGCTCAGTAAGTACCCAAAGCTGCCCACCTGCATGCAGCCCCACGGGAGCACCTGAGCCCCCACAGCAGCAGGGGCCTGTGGCCAAAGCCCAACCTTGCTGCCCTGGAGAGAGAACAGGTGCTGCGGGACGAGCCCATGACACAGAATAAAAGGTGCTGCCTGGGAGGAGAATCTGTGCAACAGCTAATGTCCACAGGAGAGCAATGACCAGGAGTCCTCCTGGTGCGCCTGCTGCCGTGGGGCCAGCTGGTCACCTGTCCCTCCCAAGGGGCCTCCTGGGCCGTGAGCCTCCGCAGTCCACTAAGAGCTATGCCCGCCCTCTCCATGCCATCTGCAACATGCCCATCACAAAATGGGGGCTTCAACCCTTCTAGAGCCCAGACAAGACGCAGCACTGAGCACCAGCTCCACTGAGGCCTATGGCTGAAGTGACAGGCAGGTTTTGCACAAAAATTCCAGGAAGGGCCAGAAAAGCTACCTGCGTTCCCAAGAGGAACCGTGCGTGGAAAGTGGGGACCGCAGTGCACCTCTTTTACCATTTCCATTAGGACACAGGGCAATATGGCGATGACCATAGGTGCTGCCTGGGCTTCCTTTTGTCCGGCTCCTCCCTGCACATGCCCTGTGGCGTCAGAGCTGGCAGCTGCCTCTGGAGGCTCCAAACCAGCAAGGAAACCTGCTTCTGGCATTAAAGTAAGTTTTTAGCCTCAATGAAGGCCGTGGGACTATAAAACAGTTCCTACTGATGAACAGTTCCTGTAGCAGCGCTTTCCACACCAGCTGTCAGAGCAGGAACAGAAATCCTACTTCTCCCCTCCACCCTGTAGGGCAATCTTCCCCTTGGGCAGGGAGTGGGTCTGAGAATGGGCACCTACACCCACCTCAGAAAACAGCAGAGCTGAGCACGAGAGTGTCACACATCAGGGGCCCTTTTGTAAATCATGCTACTCGGTCAAACAAGGCCTTCACCCCGGCCTCAAGGGCCTGTCATCATCTCATCATCTGACCTCATCTGCCATCCCATGCCCCCTCGCCCAACCCAAAGCCCTTTTCTCAGCTCCAGCCACATGGATGCCCTGGCTGCTCCTCCTCTGCGGGCCAAGTCCAGTCTCACTTAGGGCCTATGCCCTTCCTGCTCCCTCTGCCTGGAAGGTTCTGCCCCCAGCTGTCTGTACAGAGCTCTGTGTTCAGGTCCCAGCTGAGACAGCAAAATGACACAATCCCCACCACAGGTCTCTACCCTCTTTCCCATTTCACCACCACCTGCCCTTCTATCTACTTAACTCCTCTCTCTGGTGCTCTCCACCCCCATCCCCCATGAGAACAGGGAACACCTCTTCAGTGCTACTGTCCCAGGGTCCAGGACAGAATATGGTGCTCAATACAATTTGTTAGGTGAGAAAAAGTACTTTCGGATTTCCCAGCGATCACCCTCCCCCCTCCTAGTGAACCAAGTCCAAATGTCATCAGGCCAACAGAAGAGACGATCAGAAACACACAAAACCCTCACCTCTCATCAGATCTAACAATTACCTCAAAATGGGTCAGAGACCTAAATATCAAAAGCCAAACCTATAAAACTCTCAGAAGAAAACATAACAGTAAATCGTGACCTTGGGTTTGGCAAGAGATTCTTAGATATGACACTAAAAATACAATATCAGCAAAAGAAAAAAACAGTAAGAATATTTTGACTTTTGACTTCATCAAAATTAAAATATTTTGGGCAAAGGACAATGAAAAGTGGGAAATAACCCTACAGAATTGGAGAAAACACTTGCAAATTATATATCTGATAAGGATCTAATGTCCAGAACATATAAAGAACTCATATACAAATCAACAGCAAACCCAATTCAAAAAAGGAGAAAGGACATGAACACATATTTCTCCAAAAAATATACACAAATGGCCAATAAGCACAGGCAACGATGGATGGTCAGCGTCATTAGTCATCAGGGAAATGCAAACCAAAAGCACAGTGAGATGCCACCTCACACCTGCTAGGGCAGCTATAATGGAGGAAAGAAAAGAACAAGTGGTGTTGAGGGCGGGGAGAAGCAGGAACCCTCCCACACTGCTGCTGGGAATGTAACATAGTGCAATGATGTGGCTGACAGTCTGGCAGGTCCGCAGAGACAGTTATATACAACATTAACGTATGACCCAGCCATTCTTCGGCTAGGTGTATACCTGAGAGATGTGAAAATGTATTCAAAAACTTGTACACAAATGTTAAAATTAAAAGCAGCACTATTCACAACAGCCAACAAGTAAAAACACCCAAATGGCCATGCACAGATGAATGGATAACCAGTCTGTGGTGTACACATACTATGGAATATTACTCAGCCATAAAAAGGAATACAAGCAGTGACTCTCTAGCATCTTACTACACTGATGGGCAGTGACTGTAATGGGATATGTGGTGGGGACTCGATAATGGGGGGAATCTAGTAACCACAGTGTTGCTCATGTGATTGTATATTAATACCAAAATTAAAGAAATAAAATTTTAAATGTACATACCCTATGAAAAAAATGAAAAAAAGGAATAGAGTTCTGATTCATGTCACAATGTGGATGAACAGTGAAAATATGAAGCTGAGTGAGAGATGCCAGTCACAAAAGTCTACATGTTGTACGATCCCATCTATAGGAAATGCCCAGAATGGCAAATCCAGAGAGAGGGAAAGCAGATTGGTAGTTACCAAGGCCCAAGGGATGAGGCCTGGCCCCAAGACGGGAATGGGGAATGGCAGCTAACAAAGTATACGCTCGTTTTTGGGATAGAGTATCCTGGAATTAGATGTGATGATTGCACCACGGTGTAAATCTATTAAATGTCACTGAAATGCATACTTTAAAATGGTTAAAATGGTTGATTTTGTGTTACATGAATTTTATGTCACTTTGTTAAAGGCAGGAAAAACAATCCAAATCCCAAGAACCACAAACCCCCATAGAGCTGCTAAACTACTAAAAGGTTTACTCCGACCCCAAAAGCACAGAACTGGGCCCTCAGGGAAATGTCCCCAACAACCAAGGGGCCACTGTCATCCACAGGGTGTGGCCCCTCCACACATCAACCGTCCAGTTCCCACAGCAGGCCCACTGCAAAGACAGGGATTAAGAAGCGTCTCCCAGCAAAGGAGTTGATGCCTGGGAGTATGGCCAGGTGGCACACAAGGACAATACTGCAACAGGAAGCCATGGAGAAGGTTAGGCCTTAGGCTACAAGCAGTAGCAAATGCTCTCAGTCAGACCCATCACAACCGTGCTTCACTCATTCATTCATCCACACGCCTGCCTAGTTCCAACCAGTGACACCCCTGGGGGCCCAGTAACAGGCCTCCCACCCAGAGCAGCCCAGGCCCCAGGAAGCCCCTGAAGGGCTTGCAAGGAAGCAGCTGGTGGGGGGGGGGACACAGAGCAGGCCCAGAGACTTGTGGTCTCTCCATACATGTACAAGGTCTCCCCGACACTGGCAGCCACAGTAATCCCTAGACCACACACAGGATCAAACTTGTGGGACACTGCTGTTTCATGAGACAAAGTCATGTTGAAGACCAGTTGACCGCCTACTTTATCCACTCCTGACTGGCTTCAGCTGCCACGAACAGAGGACACCAACCAGGCGGTGGGTCTCTCATCACGAATACGTTAACCTAGAACACAACATAAGGGGCGGTACAGACTCAGAGTACCCACGGGAGGAAGGAGACATGGTGATGAGCTCCAGGGGCTGTGCGCGGAGGCCGCAAGCTCCCAGGCTCCCAGGCAGGAAGGTGTCATCAGCATCACGGCACACGAGGAGGAAACCCCAAGGCCAGGCTCCCCTTCATGCCCCTCAGAGCTTCCTCACCTGTGAAATGGGAACAGCACCCACTTCATCTCTGATGCTCTCTGAGGACTGCAGGAAGGGTAACAGGGCACAGTGTAAACAAAGAAAATAAGAATGCTGTAATGAGAGGTTCTCACCTGACAGGTGACAGGCCACAGGCCACAGCCCCTGCCAGCAATTCCAGAATCTCTGCTGGAAGATTTCCTGCTTCAATTTTAATAAACCACAAGCAACCACCACTGTAAATGTCCCTGAACATCGATTTCCCCTGCCCTGGGCAAAGTGCATCAAAAACGCCAAGGGAATGCCTGGGTCCAGCCCATTTTTCAAATGTTGACAACAGAAAATTGCAAACACACCCACAGAAGCAGGGAGAACAGCAGGGTTAACTGCGCATGTCCACCACCCAGGTTCCAGGTCTTCCACATGTCCTACTGGCTTCTGTGAAACAAATCCCATACGACATTCCTTTACGAATGACCTGGGCAGTATTTATCTCTGCAGGACAAACCACGCTCCCACGACCCCAACTTCCACAACTTAACAAGCATTTCTCCATCTGTGTCAGAGTTACACTAGATTGAAATCTACAGATAACCCCCCACAGCTTTCCTTCAATGGTGCAGTGAAGAATTCAGGCCATGTGTCCTGCTTCCCACAGTACAATAAGCTAGTGGCATCCTTGTGGTATAATGCAACATGCCCCTGATTTCCTGTCAACTAGATTTTGAGGCCCAACCAAGCACACGTCCCTCCAGAAGCAGGTGCACCCTCACTGGGCTGGCGGCCACTGAAGATCACGGTCTGGACCCATCATCTCATTAGGTGTCTGAAACCTTACAAGCTTGTAATTCCATCACTGCACTTTAATTAGCCAGAATATATCAATAGCTGTACTGTCCATTAGCCACATGTGGCTAAATAGAATAAAATTAAATTAAAACCTGACTTCCTCAAACTATTCCAGGTGCCACATTGGACAGCACAGGTACATTCTGGAAAGTTCTGTAGGGCAGCACTGATCTGTGAAGGAACCTTGCCCTCACCCACTCTTTTGCTCCTTTGAGAGTTCAGCTCACGGAGAAGAGGAAGGATAAATGCTTGCTTCTCTCCCTCTATTTACCAAGTTTCAAAATGAGCTGGATCCCTAACACCCTCCAAAGGGGACCAGTGAGTCTCTTCCTTTCGTTTGAGCACCAACAGGCATGGACCCATGGATTTGTAGCACATCTGATGCTCCAACTCAGGGACCTGTTCTGATTCCCACCCACCTGTCCCACCCTCAGGGAGGGGGACACTGACACAATCCTCTTACTGTCTACACAATCAGGACACTCCCAGATGTAGATTTAGGAAGTAAAACATTTTAACATAGTGCTTTCATTTTACGTTTGAATTTTTCTTTGGTGATGAAAATTGTGGTTCTTAAAGACATTATTTGTTCTCTCCTTCTACACAGCAGGCCCCCCTTACCCCTGTTTTGTTTTCCCAGGTTTCAGCTGACCGTGGGGAAGCATATGCTCCTCATACAGGCACCTGCCTCCCGCTGGGTCACAGTGCCCGTGTCAGCCACCTCACTCCTCATCACACAGGCGTGTGCTCAGGCCACAGAATCGCCACAGGGGTGAGGGGAAGGGCAATGTGGCATCTTGAGAGACAGAGATGACATTCACATACCTTAACTTCTCTTGCATTGTTACTGTTGTTAACCTCTTACTGTGCCTAATTCATAAATTAAACTTTGTCACAGGGATGTAGATAAGGAAAAAAAATGTATACAGGGTTCAGTACTATCCTCAGTTTCAGGAATCCACTGGGAGTCCTGCAACGTGCTTCCCACGGATAAGGTGGGACATTACTGTGAGACTATGACATTGTAACCTAAAATTAAAAATACAATTCCTAAAACCTGTTAAAGATCTTTTAAAAAAAAAAAATTGGCCTTAATGGCACATCTCATTAAAACATTACAAACTACTATGTTTAGTACTAAGTCCTGCGAGAGGGTTAAGTCACATACCTGAGTCTCAGCTGACAAGCGAATGAACCTGAATTCATTTACTTCATTTTGCTTTGGTTTCTAGAGATTGCTTCCCCACCCACCCAGCATCTGACATACTTTTGTGTTATAATTATTAAAACACACGGTGCTCTCAGAAAGGAAACCCAGAGTCATCTCCTGGCAACCCTGTCCCCTCCCACCCCTCCCCCTGGAGGTGACTATGTGGTTCATTTATGTTTTATACTTCTGTGTGTAAAAATAAAATATAGCAAATATACATATGTCCATGCCCCCACCCCGTCCACTTTCCTTAGATGAGTGAGTGCACTACAGCTCTTTACCTCACTTGGTTTTTTCCACTTGTCATTTCCCGTCACTGAGACACAACAGACACCCCTCCTTCCTTCACTCGGGGGCGTGGCTCCACACCACCAGCAGCTCCACCCCTGAGTCCCCACCGACAACCATCTAAGTCATTCCCCAGTTTCGCTAGTTCACATTCTTGTGATGAACAGTTTCATCACAACCCTCACGTTTGACAGTGTATCTCTGGGGTACATTTCCAGAAGAGGAACTGCTGGAGCAGAGGGTAAGCAAATCCCCCTCAGAGTTGTTGGCAACTCTCAAAAGTAGCACATGGTGATGCCTGATTCCCACCAACAGAATGGTGTCCAACTCTGGAGACAAAAGATCAGAGATGTGGTGGGGAAGCTCCAACAAACATTATTCTTAGTAGCAGAAAGACTGAGTATCTTCATGCCTTGGTTAAGGAGCATCTGCATCCACTTTCTCTGTGAACTGTTTTTCTGTTAAGTCTCACCCATTTTTAATCCTTTTAACGCCCGACATATAAGGCTGGTTTCTTGGTGCATGAGCAGTGTGTACCTGCCAAATGAACAAGACCCCTGACAGACAAAATTCAAGGGCAGAAAGCCCCAGCAGGCAGTCTGACCCAGGGTGTGCACGCCAGCAAGCACATATGATGTGGGGTGTTGTGTGTGGGCTGTGTGTGCACCTCAGTGCCCACCAGGAGCCAGCCCTCCTCTTTCCCTGCTCCTCTTCTGTGCCCGCTGGGTTCTGGGTGGCAGAAAGGCAGAGAACCCAGCAGACCACAGGCCATGGTTCAACTGAAGGAGGGTGTGGGCGTCTGCTAATCAGAGAAAACATAAAATCATTTGATTTGCTGAGCTGACATATCCATACACAACAAAGAATACACACAGACTGACATTTATAAATCTTTAAAAAATAATTGCTCAAGGGTGTTGCCCGTTTGACCTTGACCATTACATGCCATGACTACTCACAGACTGGCCTTCCCAATCAAGCCCCTTCCTGCATAGGATGGGAAGAGGCGGGACCCAAAGGAACACCTGGGATGGAAACTGGAAGCTTCCTGCCAAACCCCCAAACTGACTGACTGTATTGCTATGGCTGTGCCTCCCCTGCTGGCCCTGTGACAGGAAAGGAGGTTTCACTCATTTGTTCATTCACTCATTCATTAAGTAAGTACTTAATGCTTTGACCATGTACTGCTTAGTCAACAAATGACCAGGCAAAGGTGAGGGCACCCAGCCCAGGACCTCGGAGAACCCTAAACTAGACCCCCTAGCTTCAGACAATGTCCTGGGCTAAAGGATGGGTCAGTCACTCACCCCACTCGGCTGCAGGTGACATTTTCCAGATGTACAGTTCCATGATTTTTAAATGCTAATGTCTAAAGAAAAGACTGTTGACAGCCAAGTGCCAGGCCCACCCTCCTCCTGGCTGCCCCATTGTGTGCTGCCCCTAGCACCAAGTATCAAACACCATCAACAGCAGCAATCCTCAACTAGCTCTGGGAAACTGGTACAGAATTTGAGTGCTTGTCTCCAAAGAGCTCTGCTGGCTTTGGGCAGTGCTGGGACATAAATGATGTAGCTGCCTGACAGACTCTTCAACAGCTGGTGTTGGCAAAACTGGACAGCTACACGCAAGAGAATAACCAGATTATTGTTTAACCCCATACACAAAAGTAAACTCGAAATGGATCAAAGACCTGAATGTAAGCCATGAAACCATAAAACTCTTAGAAGACAACACAGGCAAAAATCTCCTGAATATACACACGAGCAACTTCTTCCTGAACGCAACTCTCGAGCAAGGGAAACAAAAGCAAAGATGAACTCATGGGAATACATCAAACTAAAAAGTTTCTGTACGGCAAAGGACACCAACAACAGAACAAAAAGGCATCCTACAGCATGGGAAAATATATTTGTAAATGACATATCTGACAAGGGATTAACATCCAAAATATATAAAGAACGTACACAGCTCAACACCCAAAAAACAAATAACCCGATTAACAAATGGGTCAAGGATATGAAGAGACAGTTCTCCAAAGAAGAAATTCAGATGGCCAACAGACACATGAAAAGATGCTCCACATCACTAATCATCAGGGAAATGCAAATTAAAACCACAATGAGGTATCACCTCACACCAGTAAGGATGGCCAGCATCAAAAAGACTAAGAACAACAAATGCTGGCAGGGATGTGGAGAAAGGGGAACCCTCCTACACTGCTGGTGGGAATGCAAATTAGTTCAACCATTGTGGAAAGCAGTATGGAGGTTCCTCAAAAAGCTCAAAATAGAATACCATTTGACGCAGGAATTCCACTTCTAGGAATTTACCCTAAGAATTCAGCAACCCAGTTTGAAAAAGACAGATGTACCCCTATGTTTATCACAGCACTATTTATAATAGCCAAGAAATGGAAGCAACCTATGTGTCCATCAATAGATGAATGGATACAGAAGATGTGGTACATATACACAATGGAATATTATTCAGCCATAAGAAGAAAACAAATCCTACCATTTGCAACAACAATGGATGGAGCTAGAGGGTATTATGCTCAGTGAAATAAGCCAGGTGAAGAAAGAGAAGCACCAAATGATTTCACTCATATGTGGAGTATAACAAAGAAAAACTAAAGGAACAAAACAGCAGCAGAATCACAGAACCCAAGAATGGACTAACGGTTACCAAAGGGAAAGGGACTGGGCAGGAGGGGTGGGAAGGGAGGGATAAGGGCAGGGAAAAAGAAAGGGGTCCTTACAATTAGCATGTATAATGTGGGCAGGGGGAGCATAGGGAGGGATGTGCAACACAGAGAAGACAAGTAGTGAGTCTACAGCATCTTACTATGCTGCTGGACAGTGACTGTAATGGGGTTTGTGAGGGGGGGACTTGGTGAAGGGGGGAATCTAGTAACTATAATATTCTTCATGTAATTGTAGATTAATGATAATAAAATGAATTTTTTAAAAAAGTTAGGTGAAGAAATATATTAGGAGATTAGATGGCTATATCCCCCTTTCTTCCCATGCAGCGATGCATTCAGTCATGCGTTCATTTATTTATGTTATTACTTAGAAAATAAATAAATAAAACATTTCTGCCCTTAAAAAAAAAAGTTAAGCCCAGAGCTAGCACATGACCCAGCAATTCCACTCCTAGGAATACACAGGGGAACTTCAAATGCATCCACACACACATCTGTGTACACACATGTTCATAGCAGCACTGTGCACAACTGCAGAAAGGTAAAAACATCCCAAAATCATCCAGATGATGGAATTAACGAAATACATGGTCCATCCCTGTGGTGGAATATTACTCAGCCATAAAAAATGGATGAAGTCCTGATACACAGTACAACGTGGGTGAACATCAAAAACATGCTGAGTGAGAAGCCAAACACACAAGGTCACACGCTATTTCATTCTATTGATATGAAATGTCCAGAACAGGCCAATACATAGACAAAAAGCAGATTACTGATTGCAAAGGCTGGGGAAGAGGATGGGCAGTGACTGCTGTAGGCGTGGGGTTTGTTTCGGGATGATGAAAGTTGTTCTGGAACTAGATAGAAGTGATAGTTGCACAATTCTTGAACATTAAAAAAAATCACTGAATCATCTACTATGAATAGGTGAACTGTGATATGCAAATTATATCTCAATCTAAAAAAGAATTTTTAAAGCACCAGTAAAGTTTGTGTTTGCTAAGAGAACATTCTGGAAATGTTTCCCTAATATGAGGATTACTTGACTGTGCCCCTATTTTCTTGCTATATGAAGATAAAAGCTGAAACCTCACAAAACCAAGCCCCCACCTTCTCATGCACTCACCTAGCAGCTGTGGCACTGTTAGAAGGGTAAACACCCCTCAGCAAGTCACCCGCTGGCCAGCCTCTAACAAAGCAGCTGACTGACCCAGGAGGCCTCCAAGCTGCCTTCAAGTTCTATGATGACTCTCAGTTCTACATTCTTCCTCACGTAGGCAGCCCTGACCCAAAACAGGGCTGCCTGGGCCCTGATGGTATCCGACAAAATCCCACCCAGGTGTCAGTCTCTGTCCTGCTGGGTCCTGACAGCCCTTAACAGTCTCTGCTTGAGAGCTCCAAGCACAGTCAGGGGAGGGGACATTGGCTTGGATTTTCCCTACAGGCACACGGCCAAATAAGAGTGACCAGCCTGCAGCATCAGTACAGGCCCAACTGGTTAAGGACAAATTCTACTCATTTTGGTCAGCCTTAAGAAACCACAAAAACAGCCAAAGGGCAAAGGCCACCTGGACAGGATTATCCTCTGCCCATGATCCTCCCAAAGGGCCGCTCATCCTATTTAGGCCTGAGCTTTTCAAGTAAGTGACCCCTGAGACAGGAAGAGAGAACAAACGGCCTCCCTGGAGGCAGTGGGCAGGGCCTGAGAGGCCCTGTAGAGAGAGACGGCCCAGCACAAAATCCTGGGGGGGCCTGTCCCCGTCCAGCACATCTAGGAGGTAGCCACCAACTTCTGAAGCAGCTCAATTTCAAATGTCCAAGGAGCTAAACGAGCCTTTCTAGGCCGGTCAGAGCCTTCATTCCACAGAGAAGAGGCCCTGAGCACTCACCTGGCTTCTGGGCATGGGACACTGGTCCTACCAGCTGACCACGACGGCAGCTACATCAAACAGTAGTTTGTGTAAACATGCTGGCCAACCTAAAGTGGAGGATAAAGAAACACTGAGTTTCCAAGGGAAGTTTCTGGAACATACCAGCAATTTTAAATGTCTCTGACCCCTGAAGTAGGATAGTGAAATCTTAAAATTTCAGCCAGAGCTCTGCCCATGCTACCTACCACAGAGGAGCAAACTGGGGAAATAAATCTCTACCAGTCTCTGACCTATGACCCAATCCGGGGCTAACCAATGAACACCAGCAACCCAGACACCATCTTTAGCAATAGGGGTAGAACATGAGATGGTACACAGCCACATACCAATACACCAAATACACACAAGTGGATCAAGGTTTTTATTATAATAGTAATGCCTTTAACAGCAGAACAGTAATAACTAGCATTTCATAGGTGCTCAGCAGTGAGTTCCACACACTGTGCTAAAACTCAGTACTGCCCTGACTCCCCAGGACAAACTTAGGAGTAGGATACACATTTGTCCCCATTTTACAGATAAAGGAACCTGAAGTTCCAAATATTCAGGAACTTGCCTAGGGTCACCCAGGTCTCCCTTTCCAGACATGACCTCTTTGCTGCCCCCTACTTCTGTGCTACCTGACACAGACCCCAGAGAAACCACCCCACCATACCAGGCAGGGTAGGGTTCGCCCTCAAGAAGTTGAGGGCGCAATGTGCCTGGGGGAAGGCAGACCTCACCTCTCAGAAGGAGGCAGCTTCACCTCCACAGGGCTTACACCGCCTGGAAGGAAGGGACTGCCAGTCCTACAGACAGGAAAAGTAAGGTTCCAGAATGTTCCGAACTCTCCCAAGGCCACAGAGACAGAGTGGCCGCGAGACTTCCCCTTCCTTTGTGAGTCAGGCATCCAGGTCTCCTTCCATGCTCAGAGGCTGCACCCGACAAAGCAGCGGGGTCCAGGGTTCCTGGGCCGCGCTGTCAGTTGTAGCTCGCCAAATATTCTCAGTATCACCTGTGTTGTCATTCTTTGAGCCCACATGACTACCAGGAGCTCGCTCTAATATGAAATCTTTATTTTTAAACTAGGTTCACAGCAATTCACAGCTCATGGATGGCAAGAAACACTCCCACAGGGGAACTTGCAAAATAAGCAAATACAGTGAACTCCACAGGAAGACGTTTGGGCACCAAGGAGCACCTAGTTAGTACTCTCTCCACTGGCGCCCAGCAAGCTGTGGCCATCACAAGGGCTAGCTCCTTTCTGGCCCCACTCAGGCTGGGAAACACAGTGGACACCATTATTCTAGTTCTTTCGTACCTCCTGAGCCCTGGCCTCTCTCTCTGACACAGAAGGAGGAAAGCTTCAGAACAGGGGCCCTGGGCTTTCGGAGCACCTGCTCCCTTCAGGATCAGGATGCAAAAGGCAGCAGCACTTCTATATGTGATTTTTCAATGGATTTTTGAAAATCCATTTACAACAGCATAAATCTGAAATACTTAAGGATAACCTTGATTTTATTTTTAAATGTGCACAACCTATAAACTGAAGTTGCAATAAGACATTACTGAGAGAAATAAGAGGCATGCTTTGTCCACGGGTCAGAGGTATCAGTTCTCCCCCAAATTGATCCATAGATTCAAAGCAATCCCAATAACTAAGTCCCAGCATGCCTTTCTGTAGAAAAACAATCTGTCTCTACAATTTACATGGAAATGCAAAGGATCTAGAATAGTGAAAACACTGAAAACGAGGAATAAATTTGCAAGGCTTACCCTACACCTGATTTCGAGACTTCCCCTAAAGCTACAGTGACTAAGACAGTCTGATGTGAGTGTACAGACAAGAGATGGAAGAGAATATATACCCTTGCACATGCAGGTAACTGATTTTCTATGATCCAAGTATCCTACTTTGTTAGACATTTCCCTGAGGGGTTAACCCTGCAAGGAACAAGGTCATCTTCGCAATGTTACCAAAACACACACAGGACATAACGGGGTAGAACGCACTGTGTAAGAAGTTTTAGGGGAAATGCAGACTTTCACACTCCACCGTGGCTCTCCCATGTTAGCTCGTGGGAAATCCAGTCTTCCTGCTGCTCAGATTAAAATCTGGGGTTACCCTCTTGATGGGACTACCACTCCCCAATCCCATCAGGAAATCCTGGTAATTCTGCTATCAAACACATCTGGGTTCCATCCCCTGCTCATTGTCTCCACTGCCCACACCATCCTCCCAGCTAGGACAGACGCCTGTAAACTGCACCCCTGCTATTATTCCTCAGTCAGAAATGTTCTTGTGGCCCCAGGTCTGCTTAGAGCAAAGCCCTGTCCTTTCCTGGTCCCGGCACCCCACCCAGTGCCCTGTCCCAGCCATGCTGGCCTCCTGGCCATGCCTCCAACATATAAAGGGGTCTTTTTATGTTTTAAACGAAATCCCAGATACATTATCATTTTAGCAATCAATTCTTCAACTGGCACCCCAAATCGAAAATGACCTTTGGAAGCCTAACTAGCATACCATAAGTACTCCACAGTAAGCCCTAAATGTCAAAAAGGCAGTCCACATCAGCTTCATACAATTCCTCAGAAACATCTGTGCTGCAGCAGTTGTTAGAGCATTTGTGCTAGCTGCTCCCTCTGCCTCCGTCACTCCCCCATCCCAACCTCTCTGTGTCCCCCGCCCCACAAGGCCCTCTTCAAATGTCTCCTTCACCTTGCTCCTTCTTTCCCATGGCCCTGGCCTCTTCGCACACTCCACAAAACACAGCTACTTTGTCTATGGACTTTCTCACCCAAAAAGAACATAAATGCCACAAGGACTAGGAACAACAAATGCTGGCGAGGATGCGGAGAAAGGGGAACCCTCCTACACTGCTGGTGGGAATGTAGGCTAGTTCAACACTTGTGGAAAGCAGTATGGAAGTTCCTCAAAAAATTAGAAATACCATTTGATCTGGGAATCCCACTCCTTGGAATTTACCCAAAGAATACAACCTCTCAGATTACAAAAGACATATGCACCCCTATGTTTATTGCAGCACTATTTACAATAATCTAGATGTGGAAGTAACCTAAGTGTACATCAGTAGATGAATGGATAAAGAAGATGTGGTACATATATACAATGGAGTACTATTCAGCCATAAGAAAGAAACAAATCTACCATTTGTTACAACATGGATGGAGCTGGAGGACATTATGCTCAGTGAAATAAGCCAGGTGGAGAAAGACAAGTACCAAATGATTTCACTCATTTGTGAAGTATAACAACAAAGCAAAACTGAAGGAACAAAATAGCAGCAGACACAACTCCAAGAAGGGACTAGTGGTTACCAAAGGGTAGGGGTGTGGGAGGGTGGGTGGGGAGGGAGGGAGGAGATTGTGGGGTATCATGATTAGTGCACTGAAGACATGGGGAATACAGTGTAGCACAGAGAAGACAAGTAGGGACTCTGTGGCATCTTCCTACACTGATGGACAGTGACTGCAATGGGGTATGGTGGGACTCGAAAATAAGGGTGAATGTAGTAACCACATTGCTTTTCTTGTGAAACCTTCATAAGAGTGTATATCAATGATACCTTAATAAGAAAAAACAGGCCACAAGGAAAGGGGTGTCTGCCTGAGGCTTGATTTTATTTCAAGCACCCAGAACAGTGTCGAACACATACCAGGGGTTCGATAAATATTTATGGAATGAATGAGCAGGGACAGTTTAACACAGAGAGAGAAGGAACCAATCTGAGGAGCCCACACAACAGCAGCCCCTGAATACAATTAGTATGATATTCACAAAGGAGCCAAAACCGAGCAGAGCCCACTTGGCACCCTCAGGACTAGGAAGGAGCATTTCTCTAAACTGTAATCGCTTTTTCACTGATACAGCACTTGGGCTGTTTTGCCATCCACCTCAAACTGGCCGGGTTTAAAGAGCTTTTACTGTTTTTATTTCCAACCCATACATTTAAAACAGTATCAAGTAACCCTTAAGTACACAATTACCAACTCATGAGAGACTCTCTCGCTCCCCTGATAAATCATTACGGTTTGGCTTTGACCCTGCACCTGGGTACTCCACTTACACACAACACACACCATGTACCACACACACACACACACACACACACGCACACACAGACCCCCAACTCTGCAACACACCCAGACACAACGTTTTTCCAGCCTGCTGGAGATCACACTTGGTGAGGAGGCAGCCACACTGATTTACATGAAATCAAGTCACTGCACTTTGGGCAACAGAAGTCCCTTGTTGCCACTTCACCCTCTCCAGCTCCGGCAGCTGACACAGACTCCCCTTTAACTGAAGGGGATGAGCACCAGCCAGAAACCTCCGACTGTCTGGGGAGCTCCAGTTCCGAGACACTCAGGTTGGAGCTCCCATGGCCTGCGCAGGGACAGGTCTCTGGGGCCAAGAGTCGCCGACTGCGAAGCCTGGGCTCTCCAAGACGTGTCATCCCTTCCGAGGCCCAGCCCTATGGAAGCTGCACACCTCTGGTCTCCTCTTACAACCGTCTGCACTTACTCAACATCTGCACTGTCTCTAAAATTCTTCAACAGCCTCTGTACCCACCCTGGGTACAGTCCTGGGGCTGTGACATTAAGCCAAAAACTCTGAGATTAAACCCGACAAAGCCATCACCTTCTCCCACCCCTGGGCCCACAAAGCCCACCTGTTCCACACAAACCGAGTACCACTGAAATAAGAGACACAGTGTTACAACTGCACCACTGAAGCATCAAGGAGGTGAACTCCCTGGCCAGTCCTATTGAAGGGAGAAACCAAGGCAGGCAACAACGGAGCATCTCCCAAAAGTCCAGACGTCATGCTGCTGCTCCAACATGTGCAGGCTGGTTGGGAAGGATCAACTTGGGCCAGAGATTCAATTTAAAATACAGGGATCGGCAAACTGCTGCCCGCGCCTATTCTGGTGAATGGCACTCCCAGGACCTAGTCACTCCCACCCGAGTGCCCACTGTCTACAGCTGCCTCCACCTCTAAGGCCGAGCTGAGTAGCAGCAGCAGAGACGGTGTGGCCCAAAGCCACTGGTCCTTGAAATAGCAGGAATCAGCAGCCTTGCCGGGCTGTGCAGAGCACTGAAGAGGCAGAAGTGACCCAGACACGGTAGCATTTCTGTGACAAGAAGTCAGTGCAGAGGCACACTGAGGTGCTCCAGCTCCATGTCGGGAACCCCAGGAGACAAAGTGATACCTGCTCTCCCCAAGCATAGAGGCTCATTAACCCCCTGTCCCCACGGAGTAGGGGAGAGCATGACTCGGCAGACTAGAAGAACCAGCCCCTCAGGGGCCAAGGAGTCTCTGGTGAGGCTGGTCACACACGCCCGTCCTTGGCAACTAGAGCTGGCCTGCCACCACTGTCAAGCCAAAGCGTCCACTGGAGAATGGCCAGTATGTGCCCTCCAGGCCCTGGGTCTGCCTCTGTCCGTCCCCCCTCAGTCATGGAAACTACAGCCTTACTAAGGGACGGAGCAGCCACTCCTGCACCTTGCCAACACAGCCCCTCCTTAAGTCCCTTAAGGCTCCCAGTGGTGGCAACACCTCACATGGCCTTCGAGGCCCCACCCACCTGCTTGGGGCACAAGTGATCCTGAGACACCTGGCATAAACATATGACCTGTACATGTACATGCGCGCGCGTACACACAGACACACACACACACACACAGACACCCCTCCTGGCTCCAAGCACACTGGCCTTGTCTTGACTCTTCACCTGCCACATCCACCTGCCTCCACCTCCTCTGCCAGTCCTGTGCACATGATGTTCCTTCCCTCTTCCTCCCACTCTTCCCTCAGTCTCCAGTACCTGTTACTTGGGCATGTTCTCCCTAACCAGTCCTTCCCCATTTCCCCCTTCCATCACAGACACAACTCATCTTGACATCACTTGGCACAACTCATCTTGACATCTGACACCCAGCATCCCACTGGGTTCTCTTCCCCAAAGGCTGTGCAAGAGTAAGGCTCTCATTCACCTCCTTATGCAAGGCCCACTGAGACATGGAGGAGAAAATGGCAGAATGGCATCCTCTGTGAGTTATAAATACCTAACCAATGTGTGTTTCCACCACGGACTGGAGGCAGAAACACAGCAATATAAATATAAAACCTACCCCTTATTAGCAAGTCAACACCAGGAAGAAGCAACATAGAAAGACGCAAGGCCACACACAGTGCCACCACAGCCCCCGGGGGAGCCTTGAGCCTCCCAGAGGGAAGCTCTCCCCATCTCCCCTACATGGCTGTTTACAGGAAAGGCAGGGTGGGTGCTTGGAGGTTCCACAGGCCTCTGAGGCCTAGTGTCTGGAGAGGCCTCCCACGTGTCCACTGAGAAGCAGGTGCTACCCCAGCACCCCCTCCTCCTTTCCTATCCCACCTAAAAGACCGGTGACGCTATTTCCAACAGAGCCCTGCTCCAAGGCCAGACTCCACCCCACCCTCCTTTCCCCCAGGCATTCCAGGCGTCCCTCCCTCTCACACCCCCAACCATCCCCGGTGTTCCAGCACTTCCTCCTCAGGAAGGAGGACTGGCAGTGGGAATCACCAGGCCCCTGAGGCCAGCCCGAGGACCCAGTGACAGGCCCTGGAACCATGTGGGCTCTCAAACAGATGCAACTAGCACTTACACTTACTCCTGTGACTGATGTTGTTCCTCAGAAACTTTTGACTCCTATCTAGGGACTCCTTTCTGCGTCTGCTCCCTCACTCAGCAGCCTGGGCAAGTCCACAGCGAAGTCTGAAGCATCAGATAAATTCCCATGTTCACAATGCTCAAGAATCCAATGTGCACATCCAGACAAGCCTGAGCCTGGGAAATGTCTTAAGGGTTAATATGTTTAGCACTGAGGATGCTCAGAGCATCACAGTGTTACAGGACATCCTGAAGACTACTCACAAGAGGAGAAGAGGAAGTAACGTCTCTGTACCGCAGAGCAGCCCGGGGGCCTGTCTCCCACTCGGTACGCACACCAGCAAGCACCGTGCTGGAACAGCCACAAGAAAACAAGGAGTACCTTTGCTCTTCCAGCCGAGCACAGTGGGGGAGAAGACCTTGGGCTGCCCCGGGACTCTGCCCCGGGACCCCTGAAAATCCAAGTCCCGTGCCCCCTACCGTGCTAGAGACAGCATGGCCAGCCCCACTCCTCCGGGGACCAGACACCACCCACGCAGTCTCTGCCCGCCAGTGCTCCCAAGATGATGTTACAATGAACCTCCAGAACCACAGAGATCCTTTTTTTTTTTTTATCTCACAGTATCTGGCACAAGGTAGGCAACCAAAATTTGAGTGCCTTTGTTATTTTCTCCCTAACCCAACCCTTGAAGGAAAAAAACACATACTCTCATAAGGATACAGGATATTTGTGAATTCAAAAATATTTCTTACTCCAGTAAGATATACATAAAGATTGACCCTCTTAGCCATTTATAAGTGTCCCATTCGGTGGTGTTAAGTCCATTTACAATGATGTGCAACCATCACTGTCTGCCGCCACCCATCACCTTGCAAAACCGAAACTGTTCCAGTGAAACACTAACTCCCCCAGACCCTGGCACCCACCATTACACGTAGCATGAATGTGACACCTCTAGGGACTTCATGTAAATGGGACCACACAGTATGTGTCCTTTTGTGCCAGGTTTATTTCACTCAGCACCATGTCTCTTCTTTGAGGTAGAACCCCATACATCACTTTAATCCTTTGGGGCCAAGTGTGTACAAAACAAAGTCCATGGGCCTGGTATACCCACAGCCCAAAGTAAGGCTCTAGAATCCTGCTACCCAGACCAGCCATGTTCCGACATCCTCCACTATGAACATCCCTCCCTCCACCCGCCAAATAAACTGCACAGAAAGACACTGCAAGAACTCAGAATAGTGAGATAAGAGCAGCATCAGACATTATACCTCAACAGACTCATGCCAGCTCCTCCCTCCCAAAGCACTCTGTCTCCCTGCGCACACCTCCTCCAAGTCCAGGTCACAACCACGAAGGAAGAAATGCCTGTCAAGTGAATGGTAAACATGACCAGATCATTTCGGACACAAATTTTTCCTAAAAATGGAAGCCAGAGACATCAGACTCCAACCCAAACCTAGTCCTTGCAGCACGTGGGCTAGCCACTGGGGGCCTTACACAGGCCACCAGGGGTGCGAGCCCTGAGCTCCCAACACATCCAGCTCCAGATAAGGGAAACCTGGACACCTAGCCCAAATGGCGCACCCACCCCTCAGCATCATGGAAAACGAAGACACTGCAGCACCAAGCCCACCTATCATGTGCGGCAGAGCCAGGCCCAGGGGAGCTGCCGCAGTGGCTCAGTCGAAGGAAGCTGCATGGAGAACAGTAACACCAAGTAACTCCTCACAGGGTGCCCACCTCACACAGAGGGAGCGCATTTTATTGCCAGTCGTTTCCGATAGAAATGCACAGAGAACTGCAATTATCCCTTGGTCAACTGCTCCCAAATAGAGTAGTGAATAGGGCAAAATAACTTGGGTTTCCCTGCCTGTTGGCTTGGGAAAGCAGGTAGTCTCCTTTGCAAACACACATGTCCCTGTGTGACTGTGACTGCAAAACATGCAGAGTCTGCCTGGGACAACTAATAAAGGGTAAGGTTGAGGAGAGGGCAGCTGAGTCTCCAGGACCAGTCGAAACAAGAAAATTTGGGAAGATCACAGAAACCACCTGCAGAAGACATGGCCTCCAGCACAGCAGGTGGCCAAGAGGTGGTTCCAATGGCAGCCAGCCCCGTTCCCAAGAGCGCACCACCATGGCGGCCTCTGTGCCGTGCAGCATCTCCACCAGCTGCATCAACTCTGGATTGTGTTTCTTTTCTTGTCAAGAAATAAAACCTGAAGCCACTCTATTTTTGTGGGAAGTTTTCTTCAGTTTGTTTTTAAAGAAGCAACACCTTACTTAACACACAGGCAACGTCCTGGAGAAGTGAGAATCCTTCTCCCACCAGTTGTCTTCAGCTACCTCGGAAGGTTCCTGGGTGCTGGCCAGGCCGCTGCAGGCCTGTCTGGGCCATGAGAGCAGGAACAAAGCCTCCAGCTGAGTACCTCTTCCACAACTGGAAGACAGCTCCAGACTCGACAGCCCGCTCACTCTGGCACTAGGTGACCACACAGCACCAACCCTGGTGTGCGTGTTCAGGGGCAGGCACAGACCAGAGAATCACCGCCAGTCTCTCTGGGCAGTAGCATGAAAGCCATCGGCTGAGCCCAGAGTTTACGTCCCCTCCAACCAACTTCAACCAGGAGGTCCTGGTCAATAAGCAGCTAGACTGGCCCAACCTCGTAATCTACAGCAGGTGGAGTTCAAGAATGTGTCCTACTTTCTGGGATATTTTTCTTTGGAAGGGGGAAGGGAAAACTTCTGTTGTTGCTCAAGAGCACCTAAAGAGGGAGCAGAGTTCTGGGGTACCCCCACTGTATGCAAATGAAGACCCAGGCCTAGAGGAAAAGAACTTGAGGGGCCTGAAATCCAAACAAAAATCCACAGTAGTTCACATAACTTACCCTTCTAAGACTGACTATTTTGATCAGTTAGCAGGAATGGCAGAAATCTCAGCGAAGATATGCAAATGGGCTAAGACCTCCAGTTCTCACCTCTAACCCCCGACCCCAGCTCACTGCTGAGGAAAAGCACCCACCAGACCAGTGGGACGTACCTGCAACCTCCCGCGGCCTCTGCCACCTTGACCTCCAAGAAGGGTCCCATCCTCTGGGCTGATAGGAACCAGTGACTATGATCTGTTTAATCTGGTCATTTCCAGAACACCAAAGAGTCTGCCCAGATCCAAATCCAGAGTGGCTACTGAGTACCCAGGCAGGCGGTAGGGTCACTGCCATCTACCCACAAACCTTCTAGATGCCCCCATGCCGAGTTTCAGAAAGGAGGGCAGATTTGGTAGTTCTAGAAATCCAGTCTGATACTGGGTCTTCAATAAGAAACTACCTACAGCCATCTGCTCAACCACACTCCTGAGAGGCAGAATTCAGCCTCTTTGACCATCAGGGACCAGGTCCAATGGTCAACACCATCATGAGGGGCACCTCAGACATGGCTGGAGCTGCCCCCAACCACACCACAGCACTGTAAGCCCTGAGGCCCCACGGTCAGCCCAGAGGACCCAGGTCTTGCCACAAGGTCCCAGCCCCAGATGATTTATCACTGCCGCAAACCCTGATGATGTACTGCAGTAATCACAAAACCCGCGTGACTTGACTAATACGCTTCAAAGTGCAAAGGAAGACACTATAACGATGGCAACATTCATCAATCGGTATTCCGTGGCTTATACTATACACACCAATTAAGAACAAATTGAGCAACAACATGAACAGACACCACACCTTTCTGACAATAAACATGGTCAAAGGATGCCAGGAACAGAGGGACTCCTCACAGAGGGGAGGGGGTTCACAGCATGGGCCGCAGCCCTACAGGGCACACTGAGGTCAAGACTGAGGTGCGGGTGGGCTACACCTGGCTTCTCCCAGCTGTCACTTAACCTGTGCCCTACATGGACAGTGCCCGTCACTCGATTCTCACAGGTAGGGCTGCGAGGAGGCAGGGGAGGTACCTGGCAGCCACAGGGCCCTCCCTGCTGTGAGTTCTGCTGACGTTTCAGAAGAGCCAGCCTCTAAGGAGTGAGTGGAATGGAGACTGTGCTGGGCAAGGACACCTGGGGACAACTGCTCCAACAGGAGCAGGACCATGAAGGCCAAACTGCCCCCCTGAGCTAAGGGCCTACCTTCTGGTGTGCGCTGGCCAGGAGACTAGAGCCTCACAATTCACTTGGTGCTTCTGCCCTGAGGTGGAGTGTTTCTTGCTGGTAAGAAGTTTTAGTACTGAAATCCCCCTGGTGTTAGGAGGTGCAATTCAAGTGTCACGTGAATCTCCACCTTAAAATAAGACCTCAAGCCATCAAGACGGGCAACACAGGCTCCAGCTGTGCCTGAGACTAACCCCAGAGAAAGCTGGGAGCCTCACAAGATAGAGTTCTGCCACACAAAATCCACATCCGGTGAATGGGAACATCGTCTTCCATTTGCACACATGCAAGTGAGTACACATGTCAGGCTGCACCCCACCAGGCAGGGTGGGTACACAGACACATGCAGGCACGTGTACATGCATGTATGCACACATGCACACACAGGACCAATACACTCAGGCCACCACACAGGCACACAAGGGGCCACTGCACACTCTGTCATCTAGGCGACAGTACACTTCTAAACCATTGGTTGCTGAGAACAAGGACTATACATCCCAGAGATCCACTACCCTAAGTGGGGTGAGATTCCCAAGCAAAACAAAAAGTTTACCTCACTCCAGTGTCTCCAAAGCACAGTTCTGCCAAGACAACCCAACCCAGAGGAAGATATCCCCTGGGAAGTCACCCAGGGTCCCACGCCACCAGCCCAAGGGAGGGCAAGGAGGGGCCACCAGCCTAAGCCTTTACTGGGCAAGCCTGCAGGAGACCCTCTGCCTCTTAAAGGCCGGCCCACGGCCCTGCTCAGCCTTCAGCCCCCTCACACAGACCAGGGTCCTACCTAACAGAGGTCAGGCCTGACACCCAGGCCCTGCTGTTCTGTCCCACAAACCCCAGTGACACTGCTGCCCGGGCGGGAACTGCATTCTCCCCAGGGTCCATGCCTCCTCCTGAGTGTGCATCAGGTTCCAGTGAGGCATGGTGGGGAGGGCCTGACTCTGCACTGGGAAAGCTCTTGCTAGGCACACGGATTCACACTGCTACAGGAGAGCCCACTCATACAACTTCAACATCCAGAGACTCATCTTTTCATCTTTAACATGTTGACAGGAGATTCTGTTACTAAAGGAGGAAAAGGAAAGCGTAACAGTGGCTAACAATTATTGAATTCTTTATTTGGCGCCAGGCGTGGTGCCAAGCCTTTATATGCCTGATTTCATTTAATCCTCATAACCACAGAATGAGCCACTGCCAATGCTACCCAACACTTCAGCAAGGGACTACCACTGTCCCCCATTTCCCACAGGGTACTGCCATTGTTACCCCTACCTTACACACAGGACTACCACTGATAACCTCTCTTCACATAGGGAACTGCCACTATCACCTCCACTTCTCACGAGGGGCTGCCAATGTTATCCATGCTTGATAGGTGAAAAAAAGGGCTGAGAGAAGTCAGGTGATGGGCCAAGATCACAGGGTTAACAAGTCAAATGGGAATTCAGACCCAGGTCAGCCCACCATCCCAGCCCAGGCTCAGAACGACTGCACCCACAGGGACAGTCTGACTCTGAGACTCTCCTAGGACTGAATCCTTCCCAAGGCTCTGGGAAGACTTCCTAGAGCAGAGATCAGGGCACCCACAATTCCTCTTATCCATCAGCACACCAACTTAACCCTTCACTAAATTGCTGCAAAACTCGCAGGAGTGAGCCTCTTAGCACAAGCCTGCGTCTCAAGGACCAGGCAGCAAATTCGAGATTCAAGTGCAACCTCACCTTCTGTAAAAGGCACAACCCACCCCCACCCACCAAGGTTAATGAAGCACCTATTCCTAAGCCCCTACATGCAGGGTACAAACCAAGGCAACAGGCTCAAAGGACTCGATCAACACTGCCAGTCTGGCTCACAAACCCAGACCAGTATTCATCTTTGTTTCCAGTAAAATGTACACACATGCCAACCACACTCTTAATGTGCCACAGGAGGAAACCACAGGCCCTCCACAAGGAGCGTGTGTGCAGACTTCCCCCTTTCTGTCATAGGAAGAGCACAGCGCTCACACATGTGAGGCAGTAACAAACAGACCAGAGAGGAGGCTGGTCTCCAGGACACTCACAGCAAGGTAAGTTTGAGGACAGCCTGGGCCCTGCAGGGAGGACTTCCCAGGATGGGCAGTGGTGCAGGACATGCCAGCCCACTAGCTCTGTACATAGGGCACCAGGTTGCCACCCTCACCAACTCACCTGACCCCTCACTCCCACCTCCAACCCCACAAACAAGACCTGACAGTACCTTGTTCATAGGACCAAAGTCCTATTTTTCCAAGTGCCAAATCCTGGGGCCCCTTTGCTTCTTGAGACCACAACCCTTCCGCACTCTCAAAACCAGTGGCGTCACTTCGCTTCTCCCTGGACTCTGCCAAAGGACCCAGGATTTTAAAACATTTGAGCAATGCATGAAAGAAGGAAACTCTCTCAAACCAAGAAGCAGCAGCTGTTGGAATAATTCATGTCGATGTTTCAGAGAAGAGTCTTAATCCTTCTGGGTCTTTCTGGAAAAGTATCCCACACCTCATGCTGGACTGTCCTCACAACCTAGAATATGCAGGTTACCAACCTGCTCCCAAGGCCGCTGGAATCTCACTGAGCCTCCTCCAGGTCCCTCTAATTGCTACAAAGTCCGTTGACAGGCTAAATGGGGGGCTGTGCTCCCGATTCCCATCCGGCCATCACTGCCTCACTCTTGGGAACAGAGCAGAACAAACTTTCCCGGCATTCTGAACACAGTCCCTCTGGTCTGTGACGCTTTCACCTATTATCACACTCTGACCTCCCACAAGGGGAATCAGGAACAGATCAGGTTCTGCACCTGCCCCCTGGCCCCCACCCCCAGCCGGCCAGCAGGCAGGCCACGCCCCTGCATTCACGAGGGTCCTGACAGTCACTCAGGGCCTCCATGCCTCGACCCATGGTGTCCTCCAAGCCCAACCAAGCAGACAGCAGCCACCTAGGTCCACAGGCCAGGCTGTCATACCAATACCCACCTTCTCCCAGGGAGTAAACACACCTCAGACCACTTCAGAACCCAGCTCAGCTCACCTTTGCTCAAACTCAGCACCCCCCAAAACAAGGACCCACAATACTGGGGCCTGTGTCAGCTTCAGTCTTCACTCAGCTGCATCCTCTCAGGCATGCTCCTACCCACTCTAGTTCTCTCAAGGCACCTGCGTGGCTGAGACCCTTAAGGCAGGAAAGGGCCTTCTCACTTGTCACCGGACTCTAGGACACAGTAAGGCAGAGCAGGGAAGGGACTCCAGTAGTTGAAGGGAAGAGACGTGTCCTCGGCCCCTAGTATGCAGTTCATCTCAATCTCCCTGCAGTGTCTCTGGCACCCATCCCTTTTTATTCCCCATCAGGCAAGTTCAAGGTCATATTATATTATAGCCCATGGGGCTGCCTTTAATCAATGGCCTTTCTTCCCGACTGGCTTCCCTGCTCAATTCAAATGGACACTCACCTCCTCACAAACGTCTGAGGGCTCTCCATGCTTTTAGAATGAAGTGTAGACAACCTTCCATTTGAGTTCGTCAACAATCATCAGAACAACTTGCATTTTTCGACCTTATTTCCCCCTACAACTTAGCATAAACCCTGAGGTCTGGGAGGGCTTTGCCAACTGCATCCCTCCCTGATGCTCCAGCACAGGGGAACGCTCCTTTGAATGGTCTAGTCCAACATCACCAACCTCCACAAGTGCTGCAGACCCCACGCACCCACGACCAAGAAAACCATCTCTTCTCAGAGGAGTGTGCGGGCTTGGAGAGGAGATACAGCTCAGAGGCCCCATCTATTCCATGACATGCATGGCACAGAAACAGCATCTGCACCACACACTAGTAAAATGAGGGCTGCGGCCACCTGGCCGCAAGGACGGCTCTGCAGCCCAGTCACCCAGACCATCCCTCCGCTAAGAAGCTCTGCTTGAGGAATCCCACAGCCAGCAACACATCCACCCTATTCATTGTTCATTGTGGTGTGAGATGCCGGCACTGCATTTCATGCCATGGGGCACCTACTAAAGAAGCTCAGGCTCTTAAATGGGTTTTTTTAAATAACTTTAAAAAAAAAAAAAAGGTTGACAATGGTTCATAGACTCAGAAGCTGGTAAAACAGATCAAAGTCACCCTAATTTTTCTAAGCAATGTAACTTTCCTTTTTCCCTTAATAAACCAAGGCCTCAGGGTGGACAAGCCCCCATCATCTTTCACAGAAGGTGGGTACACAGCTCTGAGCTGTTCACCCCACGCGGAGCCCCTTTCCCAGGTGACAACTTCCCCAGGCCCGCTTCTCCTGCCTATTGTGGCAGGGTCACTGATCTTATCTCGGGGAAGTAAGAGGAACTCCCCCCATACTCTCTGAGTGGGGGAGAGGGTGCCCCACGGAGCCAGCAGCAGTAAAAGCCATCTGTCCAATCCCCACGCCCCTTGCTGTCCCCACCCTCTATCTTCTCTCCTCCAAACAAAACGTGTTCAATCCACTCATCAGTTTTCTTGTGATGCAGTTTAAAGACCACTCCAGCAACCAGAACAGACTCCCCCAGATATAAAAGATATCCAAGAGACAATATCCCCTTTAGAGCTTTTTAGCAGCCAAGTTGTGCTGTTCCAGAATTATCCAGCACCTTATCTGGATGTTAAGGCCCCTTTCTCTTGCCCTGGAGCAACAAAGCTGACCCCTGGAGCCTGGTACACAACCTGATGCTTAGCCCATTCTGCCTTATTTCCATGAGTTGTTTTTTTTTTTTGGTCTTTAAATGGTCACCCACTTATCACCTGAAGGATGTCTACAAGGTAAGTAGGTGTCATTACTGTTTTCTTAATAGATGGGAAAAGCAGTTTTATGCTCTTAAAATTGAAAGCGATCACCCACTCAATTCCAGAACACGAAATACTGTTACTTCGTTTTTTTTAAAGGCAGCCTTGAGATTCCAGAACAGCCCTGAGTCCTTCCTCCCTGTGTCCTGCCCCATCCCTACACTACAGATGCCACGATGACCTCAGGGCTCAAAAAAAGATGAGGGCTTGAGGAAGAAAACCTGCCAACGGACCTAATGGGAGGAGGAACCTAAACCAAAACAGAACTAAACAAGTCATGAAGAAATAAGGATGACAGAGATCAGACCACAGAGGGCCCAGGAGGGAACAGAGAACTACGTTCTCCTCCCTCCTGCTGATTAACCTGGGGTGGGACACTCCTCTCCGGCCTCAGTTTCCAGTTTGTAACACCCAGGGCACCCCACTCATTTGAAGTGTGTGTGCTGCATGCTGGGTTCAACAAAATGGCACAGGAAGAGAGCAGGTCCCAAGTGACTCCTGAACCTGCCCACCGCCCAAGGACCAGAGTTACGTTTCTAATGCTCTGCCTGACAAATACAAATCAACAGTAAAGCTGCAATTACATTCCTATCCAGACTCAGTATGTTAAAGCTTTGCCCAGGACGACTTCAAAAGCAGCCCAGGCAACTCCTCCTGCTCCTGACACCTGAGGCTTGTGCCAACCCTCCAGACTTCTTTATCAGGAAATGCCATTTACAGAACTTTAAAGGTTTAAGAAGGGGAGGCAGGAGACAGATGACTCACATACAAACTGCTAAGGTCAGTTAATCAAACAAAAGTGGTAAAGAAAACACTAATCAAACCCTCAAAATCTCCCAGGATTCCAATGGGTACAGGAACCCTGGGGGAGGGCTCTCATTACAGAGTCCTCCAGAAGAGACACCGTCACTGAAGGGGAGGGTACTAACCCTTTACATGCACAGAATTACAGGAGACAACAGAAAGTAAAGTGCAGGTGTTCTGTCAATGATACACAAGTCCTGAGAACATCACAGATCTGGAGTAATTCAACCAATGCTTTCAAACAAAGAATTCAGTTTGCCATGCTCCTACTTTCCCCCAAACCATCAAGCAATTGGAAAAAATGTGCATGTTAATGAAGATTGTAGCAGCAAAGTTTTCAGAACTTGCTGGCAGAGTCAGCCTGCCCAAAACACACAAGAGAACTAAAAATCTGTTATCACTGCCTCAAAAATCCACCAACCGCAAACTCAAGTGACAGAATAGTTGACCCCTCGAACACAGAGGTTAGGGAAACCAACACACCCTACAGTCAAAAATCCACATTAACTTTTGACCCCCCAAAAAGTCAACCACTAATAGCCTACTCTTGACTGGAAGCCTAAGAACAGTCAATTAATGCATGTCTTGTACACATTATGTACTATATTCTTACACTAAAGCAATGCTTTTTCAAATTGTCACAAACCCCCAAAAATTCTTCCAATAAATTTATTGAAAAAAAAAACCTGCATATAAATGGACCCATGCAGTTCAAACCCATGTTGTTCAAGGGTCAACTGGTACTAGCCTGCAATTTGCTCACTTCCAAGGTCATGGCGAACAACCACCTCTAAGGTAAGAATGTGTTGAGTGGAGTTTAACAGCCACTGACTCAAAGGCTAATGGCACAGAATAGCTGGGGTGGGAGGAAATGTTATGTTGGGCTCATATAAATGTTTAGGGCCACAGGGCTTTTCACTTTCCTTCTGGATAATCTGACCTTTTTAGGTGAGATCTCCTTACAGTGAGCTCCCAAGACCTCCAAATTGTTAGACTGAGGTGGGATTTTGTTATAAAGACAATCCAGCTCCTCAATCTGAGTGTTTCTTGTGTGTGGTAACTGACATGTGAGACACTGGGGGGATAAAGGTGTAGATGTCATCTGGGGGGAGAAGGATTCTGCCTCAGACATGAATGGAGAAGCAGGGGCTGGGTACCCCGGACCACCTGTGAACATTTCCCACTTGTCCTTACAGCATTCCTATGAGATCAAAGATGCATTCCCTGTCTACAGATGGGAAAGCTGAGGCCAGATAACCAGGCAACCCCCAACACCCCCACAAGGCTGAATGAAGAGTGGTAAGTTGCACTCAGTGACAAAGCCAGATCTGTCCAATTCCCAAGCCAGCCAGAGAGCTCTAAGTCCAGAAGCAGAATGGGATTCAGGCCCAGGCACTCCCATTGGCCACTGCATGCACCACCAGGCAACCCACTTCCCAGCCCTGGCCAGAGTCCACTCAGGGATAAAGCCGTAATTGCAGAGGGGTCCCTCTCGGTTCTCAAAGGCAGGACGCCCATGACAAATCACATCTCACAGATGGAGGGGTTGTCCCTGGAAGAACATGGGGTTCACCAAGCCTAGGGCCAGGATAGGAGCTGCCTCCTTTTCCCTGGTGGGGCACACCACCAACCCAGCTATTCTCTATCTCTAGCAAGGCACCGTGGCTGGTGGGAAAAAGATGCAAAGACTGAAATCAGAAAGGCTGGCACGACTCCCAGCTGTAGAATAACTGGCAAGGGGACCCTAACAAGTGTCACCCTCTGTAGGGGACTTCATCTTCTTCCATCTGGAACCTAAGAACAGGCTATGGCTCCAGGGACACAGCAGCAGACCGTGATGTCTGTCCCCCAGGCTTGGAGGTGCTATACACACACGAAGTGGAACAGTTGTTAATGCTTTTGTGCTCTGCCTGGTTCAGAAGTGCAGGGGACCTCCCCCCAAAATCGTAACGGCACATTCACTGAATTGCAGCCACACCAGGCACTGTGTTAAGACACTCACATTTATTATCTCACTTAATTCCCAACTCAGCCATTGAAGGAAGACATTACCACCTCCTTTCTAGAAATGGGAAACAGAGGGCAAGGTTCAGCAAGGTCATGTCACTAGGAGTGTGGCTGAGCGGAGCTCACAGCCCACCCTATCTGAGGCAAAGCCAGGGCTGGGCTGCACCGCCACTGCAGGGACCTACTGCCTGGGGAAAGGCCCACGGCCTCACTCAGCAGACAGAAGACAGCACTGGCCACAGGATGGCCTCCCAGGCACCAGGAGGAGCTACTCCACTGCTATAATGCAGCAATATTTTTTAAAGCATACTCAAACCTCATTTAGGATGAATTAAGTTTGAAGGTTCACATCAAAAGACCTGACTGGTCTGGCAGGTCAGGTGGTGGTGGGTGGAGATGGAGCTCCAGCAGGAACAGCTAAAGGAGTCTCCAGCACACAAGGAGGGACTTTCCTCAGCCCCACACAGCTCCCCCACTCTGCCCCCAGCTGCAGCTGGCCCTCTCCCAGGCCAAGCAGCCCTGCCCCTTCCCCAAAACTCCTACCTCAACTTGCTGGGAGCCCACTCTCAGATACTGTCCATCCCCTGCCAACACGTTCTATCTCAGATGCTGGCCTCCCACTCCTCAGACAGACATCAAGTCTTCAGTCCTTTCACATAAGGACCCCAGAACGTTAAGAACAGGATGCCAAGGCCCCTGACAGATGCACCTGTGAAACAGGGGTACCTTTGTGAGGATCAGAGAGAGCAAGTGGGTGCAGTGCATGCAGAAGCTGCAAGGGCCCTTTCCCCCACACCCCAGAGGGTTCCAGAGGATTCCCAGTCACTTCCTAAGGCTACCTGCAGGTATTCAATTAACAGTAAGTTCCTTTGTCTTCTAAAAGACTAACCTACATTTCCATCAGATAAAAAGAGGTCACCAATTCAGCCTAGAAAGCAAGGGGAGGGGCAAAAAGCCCATTTGGTCTGACATTCCTCTTGACTAAAAAGTCCTGGATCATGTTTGCCGCAATCCACAGGTACGCAGGATCTGTCCCCAGCTGGCACCTAAGAACCCAGTCTCACTACTTTCACCTCACTGGGTCCCCCTCTTTTATCTCAACCTCAACACACTGCCTTCCTATTCCAATTCAAAGACTTAGCTCTGCACACTTGACACATTAATTCCATTACCTGAAGAATAGCAATCTGAGGCTAGACTGTCTAATTCACCTCCTAACCCAATTCAGATAATCAAGAGTATCCATTCTAACAAACGACCACACTTAGGCAGCACGGCTCTCGAAGTGGGCCAGGGCCGACTCGTTCTTCTGGTTCTGCTGTGCTTCCCAACCCAACAATGAATTTCAGCAATGATCTATTACCCCAGGACAACTGCTCATGAAGACCTCACCTACTCACCCGTTTCATAATCTTCCCAATTTTCTACAAGCATGAATTAACTCAATTATCTGGGGTGGAAAAAGTCTAGGGAAAATAGCTGTGTCCGTTCCATCTAGTGGCACAGAAACACCCCAAGTCCAAGCAGGTAGCTCTCCAAACAAGCAGGAGTTGCCCTCACTTTCAGAGATTAGCACACTGAAGGTCCTTACCTAAATTCAATGGTAAGGGCACTATGATTTTGTCTTTGCTGGGAACTGACATATTCTAAATTTTCTCCCAAGAGAACACACACCAGAAAAATGCCACACTTCAGAAGTGTCCCACTACCTTCCCACCCTCGACCTTCAGAAGCATCCTTCTACTCTGCTATCTCAGGCCCACTGAGGTCCTAGCTATGAGCCTCATGACACCGATTCCTGCCTTGTCCTCTTCACTGAGGTCCCACTGCTCTCAGGGTAAATCCCAGAATCCCTCAGCCCCACAGCCTGCCCGCCCATCTCCCTCATCTCCTGTGTGTGTGCCTCTGTTCCAACCATGCTGATATTCCTCAGCCCCCAGCACTGTAATGGAAACACTCTCTCCCCTATTCTCTTTACCTACTTATCCTCAGATCCCAGTTGGAGGGAGGGTCCCTGGAGTCTTGCTCTCCAGGTCACAGTGCCCTTTTCTCCTTGGCCTTTGTAAGTTTCCCCACGTTCATGAGATTAATTACGATTTCTCCCTCACTAATCTCATGGTTAAACTCCACTGAGCAGGGACTCCTACCACAGTGCGGGGGGCACAAATGCACTCCAATATATACTGAATAAATCAATCCAGAAATCACTACTTGCAATGCCAGAAATTCACAAAATAAATGGTGCAAAACAACTGAGAGGGGCTACTAGAAGGGTTGAGAACGGGAGTCTTTAAAATGTGTTTTATAACTCAAAAAGCATCCATTATTTCTTAAGCAATCATAAAAGAGATACTAAAAAGTTAAAAAAAAAAAAAAAGCT
This sequence comes from Manis javanica, assembly GCF_040802235.1. NCBI lineage: Eukaryota > Metazoa > Chordata > Mammalia > Pholidota > Manidae > Manis > Manis javanica. Next base: position 91,710,181 of record NC_133168.1, on the reverse strand, counting down.
ATTACTGACCCTAATCCAGAGATTTTACTGTTGATTGGTACAAATCCTTCCAGGATTTTTCTACCAATAGTAGCACTATTTCTTTCCTCATTATCAAAATATAAGACTGTAGAATCTGCCAAATGATACTGCATTAATAGAGATGACTTGACATTTAAAAAAATGATGTCATCTGAGCGGAAATAACAATGCATTCAAATCAGTAACACAGGAGCCATCCCATTCTCTACTTACATCCAAGATGAGAGCCAATCCTCTGGAAAAACGAACTTCAGAATTTTAGGGGAGGATGAAAGATGAATGGAGGGGAGTGAGAGGGTCAGGCAAATTGCTCTGAAAACCCCACTCTACACTGCTTCCTCTAAGAAAAGGGCCAACTTTCCTGAGTTGGAAGCTGAGAAGTGAATGCAGAGAGGCAAGTCTGTGGGCATAGCTCCTTCAGGGCTGGCTGGTTAATTCTCCTCTCTGAAGAAGACAACGCAGGGATAGAATGTTGCTCCTGTCACCAGGTCATTCCCCAACTTCCAGCAGAGATGCGCTGGAGCCCGAAAAAGTAAATGGTCTCTTGTTTTAGGAGCTCCCAGGAAATGCTCACAACTTACGTTTGCAACAGAAGCATCACTGGGCTCTGATGCCCTAACAGCGGAGGCTCAAGCCCAGCTCTGCCTCTCTACCACTCAGCGGCTTTCAGCAATCAGCCTGGCCTCCAGAAGCCTGCCTGTTCCCTCACCTATAAAGTAGGAGATTCGAGTTCCCCTCCCTACAGGACTGTTACGGGCATGGAAGATGTCTGTACACACTGAGCATGGCACACAGTAGGCACTCAAATCTGGGGATAATTTGATCCTTAGCCCTCTTCCACAGCTTGCTGGCAGATCTCACAAGCTACTGATCTTAGCATACTGATCTGGTGCCAGCAAACATTACTTCACCTAATCTAACTTAAAAGAAAACTTGTAGCCACTACAGAAGAAAAAGAACATCAACAGAACCTGCAGTCCAAGACTGAAGCAACTGCACAGAAGGCTGTCAGTTTCTCTGTACTGCCACAGCCAGAAGGTGTCACTGTACGAAATGGACACAGAACTCAATACTTAACCAGCACTGCGTACTCCAAGAAAACTGAAAGAAGTACAAGGGGGAGGAAGAGAGAAAATTAAAGGCTCAAGTGACTCACCCGGACTTTAATCTAAAAGAATCCAAAGCTTGTGAGGTAAGGATGAACTACACACACCTAAAGACATTAGGGCAGACACACAAAATTAAGCAGTCCCTACAAAATTCCTAGGGCAAGGCAAAAACATTGCACCCAAGGGTTGTCTCTCAGTTCCTAAAGGAGGGATCCCCATCCATTTCTGAGTCCCAATGTATGCACACACGCCAAGCGTCAGTCCTGCTCTAGGCTGAGGACCTGCCCATAAGCCTTTTCCTCGTTGAACTGATCAATTCCGAGTCTTGGCAATAATCCCTTTAAAAGGCCAGCTGCTGCTGTCTAGTCACTGATGCCGACCCATTCCAGGTGGTAAAAAAAGAAATCAATACAGCCACCGCCTATATGCGGAGGCAAATTTGAGTGTAAGCACTGTGAAGGGCTGGAGCCCAGAGAGGGGGAAGGGTCACGCGGCTCCAAGGGGTCAGGCAGGAAGGGCGCGAGAGGGAGAGGGGGGGGTGCGAGGGCCGGCCCTGCAGGCGTGGGCGCGCGGGGACTCTTATTCTGACACGGTATCCGCCGCCGCCGTCATCGCGGCCGCCGCCGTGGGGTTCAGAGCCGCGGCTGGGCCCGCCCGAGACCCCCGCCCCTCTGCCCAGGACCCCCGCCCCGCGCGCCCACGTGCCGCCAACTCCCCCCCACACACACACCGCACGCACCAGTCCAGAAGCGACGCCTTAAGGCCTGGCCCCTCCCCCGGCCCCGGGGGAAGCGCAGAAGGAAGCGAGGCGACGCCGAGACTTTCAGGGACCCCCGCCTGGCCCGGCCCCCACGTGCCCGGGCGGCATCGGAGCGCGCAACTTTCCAGGGCAGCACGAGGAAGATAGTCCCGGAATACAAGGAGGCGTAGAGCTCGCTCGCTCTCACTTTTCCATGCTCACGAGGGGGTCCCTCAGAGCCCTCCGAACCCCCGAGCCTGCCTGACCCGCGCGGCCTCCGCGGTCCTACTCTCCACCGGGCACCCCCGGCTCCGGCCCTGGCCCCCACCAAGTTTGGTCCGGAACTTACCGGGCCGCGAGCCGGCCGAGCCCTAGGGTCAGCGCGCGGGTTCGCAGGGCCGTTGGGCCCGGGTCGCTTGCGGGGCCGGGCGGCCGAGAGGCCGGGGGCGCCAGGCCGCGCGCGTTCGCTCCCCCTGTGGGGCCGCCCGGGCCCGCGGCGCTTGCTCCGCGGGTCCGCCCGCCTGCCCGCGCCGCCGGCCAGATAATGCGCCCCTCGGCCGCACACATGGAGCCCGGCGCCGGCGTCACCGCCCGGGACATGCGCACCAGGTCAGCGCGCCCGGCCCGCGGCCCCCAAAACACCGGGGAGCTCTTAAAGGCGACGCCGCCCTCCCGCGCCGGGATGGGCGGGGCTTAACCGTGGGGGCGGGGCCGGTCGGCACCGCCCCGGAAGCGCCGCCCCTCCAGAACTTCGAGACACTGCTCCTCGCGTCAGTTTCCCACGCGGGCTAGGGATAGGGTGGGCTCCCTGCCCTCCAGGACCCTGCGCTCTCCGCCGGGGCCGGGAGGCCGTCGCCAGCTCACCGGCGGCATAGAGTCACCACCGGTCTGCTCCCGGGGCTGACTCACGACGCGCTCGCTGCTGACCTAGCTCCAGCTGAGCCGCTCGACTGCGAGCAACTCAGTTTCTGAAAACTGAGGTTAGAATGCCATCCCCGCGGGGTCGGCACACAGAAGCTACTCTCCCGGGAACGGCTAAACCCTCGTTTCTCCGGCGCAGTCAACAGAGTTCTACGAAGCTCCAAATCCACCCACAAGACACTTGGGGATGACTACTTTCCTTCTCCAGTTACCTCCCAATCTGCACCAACACCACCCACTCCCCGTGCCTCTGGGAGAAGGTGAAACCCCCTCCCAAGAAAGCAAATCTGCAACCTCCCCTCTCTGGTGACGGGGAGGAAACAAGAAAACACAGTTTAACTTGAAAGAGTATGGGGCTTTGGAGATGTTAAACTACATAAAAACAAACAATTTCAATAGAGAAAATAAAATATCCAGTATCATTAGAAAGTTCTCAATATCAAGAGAGGTTCTGAATAATCATCAAAAAAGGCCCTTTTATTCTTTTTCCAGCGTTAAAACAAATAATTCATGAGACACCTAGACTCCTAAATAGTGGCTTTTAATTTTTGTATAACACATCATAATACATATTCATACAACTGAAACAAATTTTCACCATACCTTTACCACTTGCAATGTACTCTGATATTTCCTGTTAATTTCTAAAAAGAGAATCAATGTAATTCCTCCCACATTTGGTCTTGACCTCAAATTTGAAAAACAATGTAGCCCAAGTTTTTCAAATGAAATTGTTTTTCTGCCATGCCCACCCTGCCCCACCAAACAAAAAGTTCAAAACGTCCATTTTAATTCTGCCTTGAGTTCCACACATAACTGGCAACTTTTTATCATGGATTCCACCACCACCACTCTCCCCTCACCCAAATCTTCCAGCTGCTTAATGCAACATCTGGCACAACCTCCCCTGGACCAAAAGAGGGGCATTTCTCAAACTAAAGTGATACAAAATACAAATTGTTGACCCCCAAATGCCTTCCCTGACCCAGTTTCTGTAAGCAAAAAAAAAAAATTGTGCTTTGCTACAAAGAAATTCAAATGTTCAAATTCAAAAACCAAACAAAAAGTCTTATTCTCAAACAGGTGACTTGCTGTAAGAATGCGTGAAGCTCCCTGATCCTATGTGAAAAAATAAGTTAAAGCAAATAGCCAGAATTCTCATTCTAATTCAACAGCTGTATATTTTGAGAACTCCTTCATTCTGTAACAATTAATCAGATGATGTATATTAAAGCAATATAAGCAAAATATTACCTCACTGCTCCTCACCTGGGTCTTTATTAACACCAGCTTAATCAACTACCAACAGAGCAAAGTGTGGTCAGGTGGGAGACCCAAGACTGGAGACAGATGTAGGGATTCCAGAGTCTGAGCTGGGAAGCCATGTGTGAGTCACCAAGGTGACCACCACCCTGTTTTAAAGAAGGAGGCATCAGCTGCAACGTATTAATGACACACCTCTGCGGACTGAGGTGTGCACAGGTGACAAGTGGGCTGCTCCAGAGGGCAGTGCCAACTTCTCCAGCGGGGAGAGCAGGGGTGGAGACTGGGTGAAATAGCTCCAGAGTTAAAAGGAAGTAAGGTCCAGGTGTGTAGATGGAAAAAGCTGCAGTGAATCCATACTTGTTTGGGGTCCTCAATGCTCAGGCAGGTGAATACTGAGGCTGCTTGGACTAAAGATGCTGCCATCTCTGTGCCTAGTCCTGTAGTCCAGTACAGCAAATAGTACAGCTGGATGATTATGAAATATGATGCAATCACCTTCAAAGCCATTTTAAAGTTTTTCTCAAAGTTTTCCCTCTGCCCTAAGAACAAGGCAGTCAATTAATACTTACAGATACCAGTTAATACAATACTTTAAAAATGCTCCTGTTATTTGGTTAAATAAAATTGTCTTTCAAATTCACTTTAAACTTTATTTCCTTCATAGACCAGATTCTTGCTAATAATAAATAGCCAAGCCTCTTTCCACCTGAATCACTTCAAAACTATTCTGGTTACCTTTCTAATGTACTATTGGATAAACTTCTAAGCACCATCCAAGCCTGTTTATGTACAACAGAGGAGCTGAAGAAAAGAAATTTGGGCCAAATTCCATGTCCATTTTCTCTTTTATAGCAGAAATTGGTCAAAGGCTCCACAGTAGTGTGAAACCAACTGAAATGAAGTAGCATCACCTACTGAGTATTTAAGGTACTGTACTTCTTTATTTTTTCTCATATTTCTTTCAAGTTTCTGGTGGACAAATTCTATGTCTTATGAGATAAACACTGATGGACAAGAACCACTCATCGCAAGGGTTTTTGCAGGCTAAGGAGCCTGCCAACACCAGTGTCGTGAGTTCACAAGCTTGTGGTAGTTAAAGACTCAGAATGATTTCTATGTAGAAAATGCATTCATAGCAAAGATTGAGAAATCACAGAGGATTCCATGCTCCCCTGACTGGGGAGGGGTCTGGGAAGTCTTTGTGGATGTGACATTTGAGCCAGCTTTTAACAGATAAGCATCCCAGGGAGGAATATGTAATAGCAGAGGCAAAAGCTGGTCACACCTAAAGTGTGGGAGTTTGGGGACAGAAAGGGCTGAAAAGGGATGGATTCACTATCCTTTAAACTTTTTACATACCTCTCTCTCCCAAAATATTAATTGTCAACTACTTACTTAAATTCACAAGCTAAGCAGATCTAGTTACATAGACTTAAAATAATTCTGAGATTACTCCTGTCAGTGATACAAAGCTCCCACTTGTTTCCTGAGAAACTCTCTAAAAAATAAACAGGTTGTAAAGAAGCAAAACTGAAGGAACAAAACAACAGCAGACTCACAGACTCCAAGAAGGGACTAGCAATTACCAAAGGGGAGAAGTTGGGGAGGGAGGGTGGGGAGGAGGGAGAAGGGGATTGTGGGGTATCATGTTTAGTGTACATGGTGTGGAGGGGGGGCGTCACAGGGAAGACAGTGTAGCACAGAGAAGGCAAGTAGTGACTCTGTGGCATCTTCCTACACTGATGGACAGTGACTGCAATGGGGTATGGGGGGGACTTGATAATATGGGTGAATGTGGTAACCACGTTTTTTTTCATGTGAAACCTTCATAAGAGTGTATATCAATAATACCTTAAGAAAAAATGCTATGGAAAAAAATAAATAGGTTGTTTATTCAAAAGCATACCAAGTCTTTTTTAAAAAGTATGCTTATGAAAAAGAGCACCAACAGCTTTCTATACTTTGCATTTTTAGTACTCTCAAGTCTATAAATGCTTTCACTGAGTTTAGGGACAATATAACCACAATCCTAAGAGAGGACTGCTTTAAGGGTTCTTATTTCACCCCAAATTCATGCTAACATGGAGAGATTACAATGTATTTGGCCGGGAAAGGACAGGAAAAGGTTCACTTGCATGTGAATTTGATTCCCTTAGAACTTTGATATATCAGATACTTTTCTCAAGAACCAGAAAATAGCAAAAGGGACTATTAAATACCATCCTCGTGATGCATTAGGGCTGCTCCAACAAACGTCTTTTTTTCGATTACCACGTTCTTACCCCAGATTAGGATTTTGTGGGAGAGCCATCACCCACCTGCCCTTTCCCTGCCCGGATGCTGAAAGCCTCTGAAAACAGCTCTCTGGAGATGGGCCACTGTGTCAGCATGTCTGTTCAGTCGTGTGTGTTGTTTCTAACCAGGATTGGGTGTGCTTAGCATCTGTGCGCATGGAGTTCAGGCTCCGTCTGCAGTTAGTCTCTGGGTGGTCCTGATAATGTCCCACAATTACAGGGTTCTGAGCACAAATGCTCCCCTAAAGGGTTAAGTGCAAACTACTCAGAAGTAGCCTCGTGAACCGTGAACCGAAGAGTATCTCCCACTCTGGCTTCATCTGCATGTGTCACCAGTTGGCAAGGGATATCTCTTTTGTGTGTACACATGGGTTACCCAAAAAAAATACCACCTAATATAGATCAGGTTTAAGTCTTTGAAAAGTTAGTAAGTGAAACATGTTTCCCATGAATTAAAGAGTTAAAAGGAAAAAAATTCAGAAAACTATCAGTAACAAAACAGAAGACTATATGACAGTCCTAATTAAGTCTAGAGACCTGCTTAGCAAAGAGAGGGTGCTAGTCACATCACTGGTCTACTAATAAACATCCTTGTTTTAGCCATGAAGAAAAACGTGTTTTAAGAACTTGGTATCCAGTTCACACTCACTCCCAAGTTGTTAAATGGCAGATCTTCCAACTTGACATAGAAAGGAAAAACATTCCTCTGTTTTCCTAATAGGATCGGTACACACCTCTGGACCCTTGGTGCCTAGCATTTCAACTATAGAAAATACAGGTGGAAGGTCTTTCCAGTTTTCTCCTTCATAGCTTGATAACAAACAACCATGCTCTCTTGCATGCTGACCTAGTCAGGACTACATTTTACCAACTTCTGGTTAGGGAAGACTAAGATCTTTATTTTCAAACATAGGTCAAAAGCCAACTTCCAACAGAGACACTTTGAGAGGTTAAATATAAGGCTTGAAAGCTTTATAAATCTGAAGGCTAAACCTTGAAAATGCCATGCAACTTAAAAAACTGTTCTGCTGTGTTAAGAATTTCAGACCAGCTTAGATAATGGTGATCCTCAAAGTCAGAAAACTTCAGGAGCAGCCCCCAAATCTGCCCTCTTGAACTGCCTTGGGAGATTAAATGACATGTAGACTGCATACCATTATAAAGAGACTCTAGATGGTGTGATTTCACTGGCCATCACTGGCTTCTGCTGCAAATGTTTATTAAGAGCTCATTTAAATATTATTTTAATTTGGTTAAATTCTGAATCCCACTGGAGCACATTTTATAAGACTTCCCACCTTGGATGGTGACTGGGCTTTTCTTGCTGAAGGTGCTTGGTTTAAGCTTTTTTAGATGCATAAGCTCCTCAAGGGAACTCACCAGGCCGTTTTTCACCTCCAGATCCTTATCCATGCTGTTCCTCTCCCCCAGAATGCCCTAGCACCTAACAGATAGCTCTCTCTATCCCCCTACCTTGGCCTACATTCAATTATAGCCCTCCTTTCTCCCATCCAGCTGCAGTGCTTCACCATTTTGCTATGCTACGCTTACCAGTGCATGAAACTGTGTTCCTGGTAGTCTATGATCTCCTGTGCCCAGCCAGATGCCTGACCCTTGGCAAATTAAATGAGTATTTCCATCACCCTCAAAGGTGAGGCTTGAGCCAGCACATACTGCAGCCGTATAGTGTGTAGGTTTAAGCCTCTCTCCTGGCTACCCCATCATGCTTCAGGATGTACTTTAAGTCCATATGGTCAGTACGCCAAGTCAAGCACAGCAGTGCAGGGTGACAATGAACAGATGGGACTATCTGGGGAAAATCAGCCAATCTGGGAACCTCTGGATCACAGGCCCTCAGTCACAACCCCAGCCTGCAGCCCCAATCGGGACAATTTCCTCTCAGGCAGTATTAACTGCCACAGATAGGTGTCCAAATGGGTACCAACCTCAAGAGGGACAGACAGCCTTGATATGATCCTGTGACAACTTTACTGGGCACCTGCAACAATCTGACCACTTGCTTCGTGTTTACCATACCCACCCCACAAACGAGGAAACCGAGGGTCAAAGAGGTTAGCCACTTGCATTAGGCTCCTTTCCTGAGGTCACAGAGCCAGCCAGTGGTGGACTCTGGATACAAACCTGAGGTTTTCTGGTTTTAAAGTTTCTGCTGCATATAGGGCCTCCCAGAGTACTTTTACAACAATGACAAATTAACAGCAAACCACTCTTCCACAGAGCACCCTCTTGCAGAAGGACCTATCTACTGTCCACTTCCTTGATTCTATACACATCTCCAGAGCAACCCTCTGCAGGCTAGCTCCTGCAGGCAACACTGTGATAATGCCAAAGGAAGTCATCCTGTTTATCACCCTGCCAGACAGTCCTGAGTTTGTGGGTACATTAGCTGAGCCCCCAGAACTGCAAGTACAGCCCCACTGGTACTGTACAAAGCAGCTTACCCAGGAAAAAGTCCAAACTTGAACATGCTTTCTATGCTAAAAGCTCAAATAGAGGCCCAAGAACTCAGCCTGGAGGGCGGAGAACAGGAAGTGAAGAGGCAGCAAGCATCCACTTCCCAAGGGCAGCAGGGCCCAGAAGTGCGAGCCTGGTCATGTGCACAGTTGCATTACTTGCCCACGCCCACTTCCGGCTTGGGCCTCTCAACCTCCGGTGCCAGTACTTGGGTGGAAGTAAAGAAAAAGAAGCCAGACAACCAGACACTCTCCTGATAACCTACCTCCCTCTGCCCTCAAGTCTCGCCTTGAATGAGTATCCACCCCTGCTCTCTGGCTCTGCCCCTCACAGATACTATCACTGAAGAAAAGCATGTCACATCGTTGACCTATGTGAATTAACATCAAATGAGGCCACAATATAGGAAGACAAAATAGCGCTTCTCCAGTCTCAGTGTAAGAGGGACCCCCAGGGCAGAGGGAACTCCCTACACCAAGAACCCACCGGGAAGACAAAGCAGTTGCTCCATTTGAACTCTCGCTTTTCCTACGCCATAAACAGCAGCCAGTCAGGAACTCTCCCCTTATCTGAATTTTTTTATTTTATTCTTTAAGATTTCAAACAAGGAGGGAAAGGCTTTTAGAGCTGTTTATCTCTTTGCATAATGCGCACTGCCGTGAAGAAATGCCACAAGATTCCACAAACACACTGCCACCGACTTCAAGAAAAGCAAAGTTGAAAATAAATGCTCCTGGCACTGACCATCCCACACTCTCCCATTTCTCTAAGATTACAGCCACAGTCATCGTGGATCGGTTAGTGCCAATAACCAACAATCAACCGGGAAAATGCCATAATTTCTGCTTCCTTTTAGAGGGAGGAAACAGAAGCAAGGAGCCGGGTGAGGAAATTAGAGAGGTAGTGTTGTTTCGCTTCTAAACCTCCAAGCAATTCTGCCCCATGCTCCTGATATCTAGAGACATTCCCAAAGAAGACCCCTGATATTCTTTCATTCGTTTGTTTATTTGTCTGTAACTGTGAAGGAAGCTCCCTAAGGCCGCCAGCATCCATTCCACTCAATGCTAGGCCCCCAGCAAACACCATGCTTCACCTGGCACACCACAAGCACACCAAGATTTATTGCACGTGTACTGCTGAATTTTGGTGTCATGGGAAGGTACACAAGCTGGAAGATTTAACATTTTCTATTTTCGGTCCAATTTAAGTTGCAGAAAAAAAAAGAAATGCCTTCCCTTACGACCACAAATGAAAACCTGTGGAAAGTAAAGTCCTTATTTGAGTGCTCAAAAGTCCCGTGGGCCAGTTTAGAGGGATAAATTCATATTCAAATGATGCACTGGTATAACAAAAGCAGCCAGGCTGCAGAGAGAATAAAGCCAAACTTAATACTAGAAATTAAAAATAACACCATCCATTCATCTGGATGGAATGACTCCACACAGTAGTTATTTCCCAGTTCCAAAGGAGGTCAACTTCTTTCTTATCATCGAGATCCTACAGGGATTTAATGCCCACAGTGCTGTCTCCTACCGGAAGGAAACACTGACTTCCCTAGCTATTTCAGTTATATAAATCAACAGTTTATCAGTTTATCGTCCAGAGTTAGAAGCTGGTCAGTGTTGGGACCCACATGCCTTTTAGATCTGCCCCAACAGTGGATAACCATGTTAAGTTACATCTAATAAATTCACCTAGATCAATATCATTTCTGACTATCCCAGGGTTTTTATTGCTGTAAGGATCTTTCAATTTTAAAAAAAGTTTTTAAAAACTTCCTGATAAGAGAGACTTGGTGGTGGCGCCACTATCCACCAGAGAGAAGTCTGCCCCTTTAAAGCTGTTTACCTTATTCTTTTAATTTTAAAAATAATACACTTTGCTTTTTCATATAATGGAACAACTGTCCTTAAAAGAAGTAAGAGAAATTTAAGATTGGTGGCTATTTCTTGGCCTCAACAGTAAAGTCACTGCGTGGGGTGGGGGGGCGGGGCGTGCATGCATTAGAGAGAGAGGAGAAAGTGAGAAAGGAAAAGGGGATATTTCAGGGGGGGAAAGAAACCTTTTCTTCAAACGTGGGAGCAGCCCACTAGGGGCCTACTTCAGATTTTCACCCATTATATCCCCTGGGTTTTAGCTATGGGGCAAGCACCATCTGTCCCCACACAAATAGGTGAAAAAGGCTGGGCCCAAGTCACTGACCCTGATTTTAGGGCTTTCCCTAATTGCTAAGGAAGAATCCTCTCAAAAATTAAAAAAAAAAAAGGCCCACTCCCGTCCCCCAGCCTTGCCCCTGCCCCGGGGGCTGTCAGGGCCCCCTCAGCTCTCCAGAACTTGGGAGCTCTGGGTGAATTATGACCTCCTCCTGGGCCCCCTCAATGTACTATTACTGTGTGGTGTCAAATGCCTTTGTACATCACTTTCCCAGTCCTTTGTCCCTAAATATGATCCATTACCTAAAAGAACAGTTCTTCTTTCACACTTCTGATGTGTAAGATGAGCTCACTCACCAGGTACCTGCTGCCTGTCACTCACGGAAGCAGCCCCAAAAATTGGTTCACCTACTTCTTTCTCCCCACAGTTTTTCGGGTTCATTATAATCTTCTGTTTTGCCTACAGTCTAATTATCATAGCACATCTCCCAACTTGCCCTTAACTCATCAATTACCCCCATTTTACAGAGGGAAAAGGCTAGGCCAAGTCCAACACAAATGCCTGCCATGCAGCAAACCCATCTCACACCTGCTATGGCAACACACAGAAATGCTCCGAGACGGCGGGGAGGGTAGTGGTGGGAGGCAGCAGTGGGTTTTGCAAGAGGCATACCAAGTTTCTCTCTCTTCAGGCATATTTGGCCTTGGCAGAATGTCAAGTGCTTCCCGGTCTGGGAGTCCAGGCCAGAACCCTCACCTCCTGAGCACAACAGCCAACCTTTATTGCACATCAACCATGTGCTAGGTGCTGTGTGGCCGCCTCTGCTCATTACTTCCAATTCATTCATTTCTATGACTTGGAAGCAATTCCTATCTGTAGATGCCCTCACACACATTTACAGGGATGTGACCCCTCAAATATTTAGTAACGTGCCGATTTTGCGCCATAACTTGTCCAAAACCACACAACTAGGAAAGAGACCCAGAATCTGATTCAGGTCCTTCTGACTTCAAAGCTGTCCCTTCCCTTTTTAACACCCCACCTTTCTGGTCCTATGGGTTTCATTTAAAACAATAAATATGTGTCCTGATGCAGGACACCCTAAGCCCCGCCATCTCCATCTTTCCCCTTCCCCTCAAGGCAGTGCGTACAGCAAACCAGGAAGACGCAGGAGAAGAGCAATCAAGTCTGCAGCAGCTTCCTGCCTGGACTTGACTACCACAGAAGGAGAGGGCCTAGGAAACTCTCCAAGCCCTTCTCCACAGAAGAAAATAGCTCCAGTTGAAACTTGTGTCCACATGGTCCACCGACAGATTTAGAACTCAAATTATAGCCTCAGCAGGAGTCTTCACAAAGGACTCGAATTAAGCAAGACCCAGATGGAAATGAAGGAGAGAGACAGCTGTAAGTAGAATGTAAAGTGAACTGCAGTCCTAATAGACTCAGAAAAAAGAACTTGTTGAAATGCTAAACCAAACAGAGGTTCAGCATACATTTCAGAACTCCACTTCAGGGAAGTTCTCTTCCACATTTTAGCCAGAGACTTGCGCATGGACACGAAGTGGTTACAAGTTACTCAGGTTTCAAACTGAGTTCATTCCTGTCCTTTGGACCATCTCTCAATACCAGCATTCATCTACTTGGGCTCCAGAGAGCTCTGCATTTGGCAAAGCAGATAAAATTAGCTACTGAAGTGAACTTGGATTCCAGGGTGGGCCATTAAAAAAAAAGTACACATGAGATTTGTAAAAGCCACGTAAAAAACTTCCTTTGGGCCAAGCTGAAGTCACCTAAAACTTAGAGTGTAGTCAAATTCCCTGTCCCTCATCTCCCATCCACCCTTCCTGGACCTAAGGTGACCCATTTCCTGCTTCTGACTGCCTTTCCAACCAGGGTGGCCCACAAACTGAGGATCCTCTAGAGATGAAGGGGTGAAGCAGAGTGCCTAGGGACAGAAAATACAGCTGGAGGACCTGAAGCTGCATTTTTCTTCTCTTTTTTGGGAGGGATCGGGGGAGATGAGTTACACCACGCAGAGGGAGGACTGAGGGATGGGACAGTGTGATCATGGGGGCACAATACTCCAGCCCTGTCCCTCCTGCCTCCAGACAGGGCCGACAACATTATGGCAGCCCATGACTTAAAAATAGGGTAACCAAAGAGGTCACCTGGCAACAGCTCCTGCTCCCCCAAATCTAGCAGGTCTTAGAAGGACAAGAGAAAACAGTACTTTTGGCCTCTCCATCTCCCAATCTCCCTTCCAGCCACAAAATCCTCCAACCCCCTGGAAGTTGAGGTAAAAGTTCAGAGAAGATGCACACACGCCTCCCCCAAATCTGGCAAGAAAGAGTGAAGGGGGGATCACATTTCTAGTCTCTCCTTCTAGAATGTGCCACAAAGACAAGTGGGGGAAACCTTGAAGTTGGGGGCTCCAAAGAGAAACGAGGAAAGAGTTGCTCCCTTATAGAAACAGAAAGGAAATTTCAGGAAAGGGGGAATGTCCTCAGGCAAGTGGGTGGAGAGCCCCTGGGAATGCAGAAGGATGGCTCAGGGGATGAAAAAATCCAGGATCTCCCATCCACAGAGAGGCTATCTTGGAAAAGCAGAGACAACCTCCAGATACATGAGGGTCCTGCAGGAGTGAGACATGTCATCTTAGGGAAGACCCTCTGGAAAAGCCAGGGACCCCTCAGAAAACTGTGGCATCCATCGATTAGTGGGGGACCGAAAGAAATGAAAACTATTTAGGAAAAGTGGGGAACTTCTCAGAGAACGGAGGACCCAGCACACATATCGGAATTCAGGGTAGTATGAAGGCACTCATCAAAAAAGGAGGGGGGCCTCCAAAAGTAGGGATAGTCAGGAAAGTGCGGAACACCCCCAAGAAGGATTCGGACACAAGCAGGAACACCAGAGATTAGCTGGCGTACACTTGGGAGGAGGTCATCCAAAGAAGTGCAGACAGAAAAGCAGGGAGGACAGCTCAGAAAGGTAGGGAAAGGGGACCTAGGAAAAGTGGGAGACACCTGAATGAAAGGGGACCCCGACTCAGAAAAGCAGGGGGCTCCTCCGGGAACATGGCGGAGCAGGAGTCTCGTGGGGGGGCGGGAAGACATCCCTAGAGGGGTGGCGGTCCCGCAGAGAGGTGAGGGGGAGAATATCCTATAAACGGGAATGACTCCTGAGAACAGGGGGTTCCTCCAGGGAAACAGGAGAACCCAGGGAGACGAGGGTCCCATAAAGGTGGTGGGTTCCCTGGAGAAAAACACCCCATCAGAGAAGCTGGGGTCCCTTAGAGAAACTGGGAGGGGGAGTCTCAGAGAAGGGGGGATGGGCCGCTCAAATAGATGGGAGCCCTCAGCTGCGGGGGACTCGAGAAGCAGGGGTCCTACGGAGAGGTGAGATCTCCCCAAAAAGTGGAGGGTCCATCAGAGAAGGGGGCTCCTCAGCAGAAGAGTGGAGGTCTTTCAGAGAGGTGGGTTTCCTTACAGGAAGAGAACCCCCAGAAAAAGCGGGGCTCCCCCCAGAGAAGCGGGTCCCCTCGGACAAGGTGGTCCACGCACTAGAGGCAGTCACCTCGGAGAAACAGAAGCCCCCAGAGAAGCCCCGGGCACCGGAAGCCGGAGAGAGACCAGCCAACAGCGGCGCCGTCCCCTTACACACCGAAGTTACTTGGAGCCTCCTGGGCGGCTTCGGGCGGCGGGGTCCGGGCCGGTCCGGTTGGGTCCAGCGGCGGTGGCTCCCTCAGGTGGCGCCCGCGGCGGCAGCGGCAGGACTACGGACGACTGACCGACCGATTGCGCGGGCGGCGCGGGGCGCGCTCGGGAGGCAGGGGTGCGCGTGCGCGCGCCGGGGCGCTGACCCCGGGCGGGAGGAGCCGCCGCGTCGCCCTCGGAGCCGCCACGCCGCGCTCAGAGCGCCGCTGGGTCTAGCAGTTCCTTCTCACACTGAAATTGCCCGCTTCGCCGCCCGGCTTCCCCGGTTGCTAGGCAGATTTCGCCTCGCACTCTTCCGGGTTGATGAGAGTCTTGCTGAGTGGCGGCGCCTCAGACCAATGAGGTTGGGCCGGCGCTCCCAGGATCCGCGCTCTGCGGGGGGCGTAGCCAGTTTCACGACGGACAGCGCTCCGCAGCCAATGAGCGCACGACCCGGCTGGCCCTTAGGAAAGCGCTGGCGGCCTGGGCGGGCCCGAGGAGGCGGGATGGGATGACTGACAGTAGACCTGCCAATGGAAGAGTGGAGCGGGCCTCAGGGCCAAGTCAGGGCCCAGCAGGGGGGCGGGTCTTCTGCTTCGGGGCGGGAACGCCGCGAGGGGCGGAGCCTGGAGGACGCGTCAATCCGTGGCCAGCTCGCTCGGACCCCGAAGGGCGGTTCGGCTGGGCCGCCCAGCGGCCGACATCTGTCTGGGCAGGGGGTTCCCCGTAGTGCTCAGCAGGGGCGCCCCACCCACAATGCACCAGAGGCGTCCTGGGCCCGGCAGCCACGGGGTGGAGACGCCTGATGGTGGGCGGGGCCGCAGGAGGCGCGCGCCGAGGAACCGGGTCCCGCTTGGTTCCCCAGGGCGTCGGTGGGCCCTGCGCTCCTTTCTGAGTGGAGTTGTGGAACTGGACCTTCTTAGCAGGATAATCTTGGGAATTCATTTATTGCCCCCCATTCTGAGAACTATCTTCGCGAATCTTGCCCCTGGGCCCGCCCCTCTATGGAGAGTTTTGACGATTCCTGCCCTGCCCGCTCCTCTGAGAACTGCCAGGGCGCGAATTATCTCGCATATGTGGGACCTCAAGCTGTCTTTGCTTAGAAGAGTTGCGAGGGCCCGGGCCTCGCCCCCTTTGCCAAGGAGACCTTGGGGAACTCAGCGCCGTTCCGGGCAGCAGGGGGCTGCGTGCCCCTGGCCTTCATATCTGAATATGACTTGGGAAGTTCCTGCCATGTTTGTACCTTCTCCGCAACCCCAGGAGAAATCTGGGACTTCAAGCACCCCTCCTTCTCCAAAGAGGACTTGCAGGAGTTGGATGTTCCCATCGCCCCTTTTCCTAAAGAAATGCGGGGAGTCGTGCTCCCTGTACTTTATCTAAGCGGCAGTTGAGTGTTGCAGGAAGGGTTCCCCTTTTCCTAAGCAGTCACTATGACCATCTGACTTCCCTAGATAAGGGTGGGAAGTTACACTTTCTTTTTGGAAAGCTCCCCATTAGGCCCTCTTTCCCCTTTGAGACGATTTCTGTACAGCTGTCACGTCTTCTACTCTTCCCCAAGAATCAACTTCCTGATCCTGCCCACCCCACTACCCTCCAGCTCTTCAGTCTGTTTTCTTCTCTGCTGAGTGGCGGGGGAGGGAGGGGCCTTCTGAGATGAATTCCTGCTTCCCACCCACCACATACAAAATGAATCAGTCCCTCAAATTCTGTGAATAGTGTCTGAGCCTCTGCCAGAGCACACACCACGGTCCACCAGGTATCCCAGGACCTCCTCTGTCTGCCCCAGGTTGGTCTGAGCTACTCACCTGATTTCCCCACAGAAGAACCCACCTTTGCTTAGTAGGTAACCAAACGTCCATTGGATCAAAGTGGTGAAGAAGGTACTGCAAAGACCCCAAAACTGCAAAGACTCCATGTGTCAAAGTTTTATCCACCACTACCAATACCCCACCCCCACTGATTTTGTGTCCAGAAGGGTGCGAGGTGCTGAGACCCCTGAATCACAGGGCAGAACGTGTGAACCAAGACAGCACAAGAAAGGGAAATGGTCCTGTTGGGCAAGGAAGAATATTATATGAAGAGATACTGAGAAAACAGTGTAGGAAGGTAGAGGAGGAAGCGATTAAATGAGATAATGGATGTGAAAGTGCTTTGTAAACCGTGCGGGGGTGTACCCTTTGGTAAGGATTATTGTTACTGTTCCAAGTGGGCTGACATCCTGGAAGAAAAGTCAAGTATAAATCTTGAGCATCACAGGGATGGGAGGTTGGCAGGGAGCCCTGTGGGGCCTGATTTCCTGAGTGAGCTCAGCCGGGACCCAAGTGGCATAGCTAAGTCCACAGCACAGGAAGGAAGCCACTGGAAACCTGAAGACAACGTGTTCCCAGATTGCCTTGTTTGCATGTCTGTTGCGACACTTACCACATTCTGCAGGGGGATGAGGCAGTTGGGGTGGACCATGAACACCCGGACTTTGATGGCTGGTAGACCTGGGCTCAAACCCATACCTGCCACTCCCTAGTTAGACCAGTTACTTTCCTTGGACACAGTGGTCGCACTGAGAATTGTGAGCTCAAAATGCCTTGCACGGAGCCTGGTGCACAGAGGGACTCAGGGGATACTCCCTTCATTCCAGTCACTAGCCAAGATGTTTCTCATCCAGACTTACTTGCTTAAGTAATCCCTCAGTGCTTTTACGGTTGCCAACTGACCCGGGATCAAAGAGCAACTCATTGTCCAACCCCTTCATTTTATACATGAGAAACAAAAGAGGCCCAGAGGGCAACTGTGACTGTTCATGTGCCGCTGCTACTGGATGGCTGGATCCTGAGCTTGCATGGCCTCACTCTCACTTTGGGTCTACGTAGGTGTACAAAAGGAGAGAAGGGGAGCTGTGCCCTGGAGTCCTATGCAAAGCAGAGCCACTTCAAGAATCTATAACGTCCTGAGCCTTATCTCTCTCTTAGGCAAACTGTCAGAAGGTTCTGGATATAGGTCTAATAGAGACCCCAAACTCAAGAGCCCCCAAACTGGAGGCCCCAGCCGGGGTCAAGTCCACCTCAATTACTTTGTCAAAGGGAGGTTGTAAATGAAGTCAGGTTATTTCAGGGCTACCCTGTGTGATTTCCAGACTGAACCCTGGAAATGTCAGGACCTATAATTACATCTCACCTTCTTATTTTAAGAAAGCACAAAATTTCTTTAATTCTCTGGAAAAAGGTACTGCCTGCAGGCAGTGATGTTGGATTGAGGGATGTCCATGAAGTCTGGAATCCTAAGCATACCCGTCCCATTGGCTGGAAAATTGTATCCTCAAGGAATCTCAAGCAAATGGAGCAATTCACCAAAGAGAGTGAACTGCCCCACCAAAACGGATGACAGGAGCACAGCTTCTGACATGAAAAATGAAAAGAAGGGGCACATGACCTACACCGGGCATGGGCTTTCCTTTCCACAGTGGCAGACTCGATTGCATCTCCCTGCATCAAGGCGTGTCCCTTCCTGGGTCTGGGAAATCATGTGGACAAACTGGCTAAGTGACATTCACATCCAAATAGGGAAACAGGAACTGAGCCAGGTGACTGAACAGGTAGCAGGGAAGGCAGAGCCTCAGTGGCAGTTAAAAAATGAGGACCTGGTGGGTGCCAGTCTGCAGAGACCTCCTGTCAGTGTGGTGGCCTTGGACGAAGAAGAGTGCCCACTGACAGTGTGCCCCATGACAGCCAGTTAACACCAGTGGAAAGGGTACAAAGCGAAAAGTTAAAGCCCCCCAGTGTCACTTGGCATTGGTGGTTCAGGTACCCACAGCAAAGTGCCCCTCATCATTGCCTCCTAAGACTATTGAATTCCAAACACCATTTGGGTTCACCAAACTCTTTAAGGTTCATATATGTGAATTGTTAATCTAACTGCATCCTTTGGCAAGTCCATTGGAAATTGGCCTGGTTCTCTCAGGGAAAGGGTGGTAAAAAAAAGTCAGTGTCTGTTCCTAAAGAAAAATAGATACCACAAAACCAAGAGGTTGGCCTAAGTCGTCCCCCTGCTTCCCCAAAAGAAAGGCAGGTAGCACCTGGATTATCCAGGGGTGGGGAGCAAAGAGTAGTTTTATTGGTGTTGGTTGGCTGGAAAATCTGGAATAGAGTCCACATGGAGCCCAGCAGCACTTTCAGACATGCTCTTTAAGACTCTAGGTAAAAAACCTGGACTCTAGTAGCAAGTCTTACCTGGTTCTTACTGACATCATGAATGGGATTAGTGATAAACCTTTCCTGAAGCAGAAAGGATTGTCTACACCTGTAGCCTAGAAGATCACCTTCAGCCTCCAAGACTTCTAAGGCAAAAGGATGACTTCCCCGACTAGGAAGGAAACCCTTTCTGAACAGGAAGGGAGTTCGTCTTAGGCAGGTGGACACTTAGTG
This sequence comes from Manis javanica, assembly GCF_040802235.1. Lineage (NCBI taxonomy): Eukaryota > Metazoa > Chordata > Mammalia > Pholidota > Manidae > Manis > Manis javanica. The sequence goes on along the minus strand of NC_133168.1, from coordinate 91,691,089 downwards.
TACAGAAGGGAGAGCCAGCTGCAGAGCTAGCTGGGGTGTAGGGGCGGGGAGAGGGGCCTTCCCGCCGCCTGTGGAGACTTGTCTCCAAATTCGATGCCATGTGAAGGCTTATAAGCATCTCAGGCGAGCCCTCACATCTGAGCCTAAAACTCACGTCAGGGCTTTTGTCCTTCTGTGTTTCAGACCCTTCCCTCAACTTCTCTCTGCCTTGAAACAGCCCCAGGCCCCAGGACCCAAATGACTCCCTCCCTGCCTCCAAGGGGCACGTGCGATGCGCCTGTGGATCCCGGCCTGCTGCTTTCTTTCATTCCTTCGCCATGTCAGGCTGGTGTCTAATCCTTCCAATAAAATCTCGCTCTCAAGGGACCGAGAACTCAGCGATTCCTCCTCCAGGAGCCCTTCTCAGTCTATATTTTCTCCTACCTCCAGCATCTAGAGGACATTCCCTTCGCCGTAAAATGTCTTTCACTGGCTTCTGGGGAGCTTGCCTCTTCTGGTCTCCTGTTCAAGTCTCCATCCAACATCTACCTGTAAAGTCGGTCAGGCTGCTCGTCCCTTGCCACTCTATGCTTCTTCAGAGAATAAATCCCTCTGCGGAGTGGGACTCTGTAAGAACCCTCAGATCTATATTTCCAGTCCACCCGAGTTCCTGCCCAGGGTCCCCTTTCCCTGTAGAGGATTCCACGTGGATGTAACTCACACCTGACAGCAAACAGCCAAAACTGGATGTCTCTCTCTTTGACCCATTCTTCATTCTTTTTTTTTTTAAACAAAAGTTCTCACATATTACTGAACCAACCTACTGGTGTGGAAGCATAGAAACGAAGAGAAAAAAATCCTTTTCCCAGTAAACATGTCCAGCAGTCCAGAGACTGGTAATGTTTTCAACGTGATATGGTAAGATGTTAGTGACCTTGAAGCAATGTTAATATATGTGCTGTCTTATGTGTGATGCCTTATACAGCTTGTCTCCAATATCTCCTCTTGGACTTGAACCTGATTTTACTACCAGTTTTCATCCAAATCCCCTGGGGGAGGGATAATTCTGCTTTTGTTTCTTGACCAGGAATCACGTGATCCTGAAAGTCTTTTGAGAAAACATGGCGAAGAACAGCATCAACAGCACACATCCCGATGGCAGAGGGGGAAAGCGCCCCATTCTTTAAACAAGCTCCCCTTTGTCCCTCTCTCTTCTTCTGCCCCGACACCACTTTCCCCGTGTTCCAAGCTGAAAGCTCTTAAATCTTTGGAGGTTTCTGTAACTTCACTCTTCAGGTTCAAAGTTAGTTTCTAAATGTGATTTGTCCCCTCACATTCCCATCTATTCCTTTGCTTTACATTGGTGCCGCCCATTCCACAGATGCTCATTCTGGCTCTCTCCTAATCCATTATGCACAAGCCGTCCGACTAATTTAATCTCTTAAATCATGGACCATGTCACACCTCTACTCCCAACCTTCCATTTTTGAGGCACCTGTGTTGGATTGCTTTTGTAATCAAGAAAAAAAAAAAAAACTTTTTTGTAAAGCTCTCCATTACCAAAGGGTAGAGTCTCATCTTGGCATTCAAAGTCCTCTCCTTGGCCTTCTCTTTGTTCCATATGATTTTGGGGATGTATTATTTAGGATTTACACTTTATAATGTATTGATCAGTCCAAAACATCCCACTCTGGATCTCATGGGGCAAGAATGCCTTAAGATGTTTCCCTGCTTCAGAAATTGTTTTTCAAGTAGAAGATTTTGCAAATTTTTAATACTGATAATGCCTGTTGTCATACTATATCATAGATCCCTTGACTATATGGTCTGTTTTCTTTAATTCTAAGAACATTAATTAATATCCTGGTGAATTCCAGGTTCCATGTGCATGATTTGAAAGGGGTTGGTTCCATATGCTGCCTTGGCCAGGCCGGCTTCTGCCGCCTTTACTGAAGTTCCCAGATCCTCCTGGCTGCTTCACGTTAGACCTGGGTATGATCACAGTTCTTGGGGCTACATCCTGGAAAAACAGGAACGTTCAAGAGTGCAGAACAAAACTCCTGACTCTGGTGGAGGCTTTGAACCTGCTAGGGCTATGCGCTTGCTGCCGACCAGCATTTCTGTTTGCAATCCTCTTTCTTGTGCATTTTGTATTAATTTACCATGAAAGTGGGTAGGCTGGCTTCCCTCCCTCCCTCTCTCCCTTCCTCCCTTCCTTCCTTCCTTTCCTTCCTTCCTCTCTTTCTCTCTCTCTTTCTTTCTTCCTCCACTAGATGATATATTCCCTGATGGTAGAACTACATTCTTCAATATACAAATAGTAAACACATATACACATTGCATGTACACACAGCAAAGTACATGTAGCCAATCAATGCCCATGTCACCCACCTTCTCTGAACACCCGCCTGTTTTCACCCCTCCATGTCCCTCTCTGAGTAGATAATCCCACGTCAGGAACATCAGATCTGAGAGGAAGTTAAGAAACCAGCTAATCGCTCTTCATCTTCCAAATGAGGACTGCCAAAGGGAGGCAGCAGGGCGAGGGCTGAGCTGGTCTCTTGGCCGAGCCTGCCTGAGTCTAAAAGGCCACAGAGATTTACTGCACCGTCGTGGTTGGTAAAGCCTGGCAGCGGAACAGGCGACCTGGGGAATCTAGCGTTTGTGCGCCTGTCTCAGGTGGAATTAAGGAGTTCTCAGAGGGCCACGAGGGTGCCTTAGAGAGGGACCTTCCCTTGTCACTGCTGAGCTGCTTCCAGCCTCCATGTTAAGGCTTCTTCCAGGCCAGTCTGTGGGGAAGCAGCCGTCAGGGCCTCCCCGCCTTTGGCTTCCACCCAGACCTGGCCAGGCTTGTCCTTCCTGCTAAGCCTCTGACACATCTGCTCGCCAAAGCGCTGGTCCTTGTTATGAGAATTTTTCTCTTGGATTGTAGCCAAAGCATAGATGGGAGAGCTGGGAGAGACTTTCCCGGAGACATAGAAACTATAGGAACGTGTTGGTCAGCACAGATTCTCCCCCCACCCCTCACCCGTAGGAGGCATGCGACTTGCCCTGGATGGGTAGCAGGATGAACGCTGAAGGGGTGGGTGGCCTGGAATGAAAGGGAATACTGGAAAAAAATGAAAGTAGAAATACCGTCTGACCCAGTAATCCCCCTTGTGAGAATTTACCTGAACAAAACAAAATTACAAATTTGAAAAGATGTAGACACCCCTATGTTTACTGCAGCATTATTTACAATAGCCAAGATTTGGAAGCAACCTGGGCGTCCATCAACAGATGAATAGATGGAGAAGATAAGGTTCATAAACACAATGGACCATTATTCAGCCATTAAAAAAAAAAGTAAACCTTGCCATTTGTGACAACATGGATGGAACTAGAGGGTATTATGTTAAGTGAAATAAGTCAGAAAAAGACAAATTCCATACGATTTCATTTACATATGGAATCTAAAAAACAAAACAGAAACTCATAAACACCGAGAACAGGCTGGTGCCATTGGGGAGGTGGGTGGGTAAGTGAGCAAAACAGGTCAAAGGGGATAAAGAGGACAAAACTTCCGATTATAAAATAAATTAGTCACAGGGATGGAAGTATATAGCAAGGCAGTATAGCCAATAATCATGTAATATCTTTGTATGACGACAGACGGCAACTACACATATTACACATTTCGTAATGTGTATAACTGTTGAATCATTATGTTGTACACATGAGATCGACATTATATGGTATATCAGCTCTATTTCAAATAAATACTATTTTTAAAAGGGGTTCCTCCATCTTACTTTGTTCTTTTGCTTCTGATCTTTCAAGAGTTCACTCATTTATTGGTATATTAACTTATTCCACTAATATTTAGCAAGCTCCTAACAAGGGCCAGGAACTGTGAGCTACAGCAGTGAGCCAAGGCACCAGAGAGGGGGCATCTCTAGCAGTGTGGTCCTCAGGCCTCCCATCCCCTCACCCACAGGCTGGGACAGTCTCCGGCATGTCCCTCCACAGAGGTTCAATTCCACATGCAGATGTATGAGGCCCACTTGATTTTATGCATACAATGGAGATACAGTGCCATGCTCTGATCTTTTAAACCAAAAGCAATTGGTTGGTAGGTGATGTGTATGCGAGTCACCAACCTGAACGGGTGACTCAAGACTGTCCTTTCGTGGCTTGGTTCCAGCCTCTAGAATGTTCTGAGAATAGAGTATCTTTAGCTCACCATTACTGTTTACCATAGAAAGCCCTTCAAATCCCTGTCCTGGTGCCTTTTGAGAAGGGGAATCTTTACTGCGAGGCTGTCTCTACATGTTATGGGCTAGGAAAGGCTGAATTACAACCTTTGCCTAGAGTTAGAGATGAATTTTTCATCTTACTAGTACAGGAAGTCACTAGGCCCCCCTGGTCTGGAAACCTTCATTCCTGTTCCAGGCAATACTGAGAAGCAGGAGCCTGCAGCCAAGCGGGAGACAGGGCTTGTGGCAGGAGTTTTGATGCAAGATTAATGTTCCCCAATGGAGCTGTTACCCATGGCTACTCTGAGTAGGCCTGTGGTCACGTGTCAGGATGCCGTGATGACCGGAGGGGCAAACTGACAAGGAAACGAACAAGGTGGTTTCAACTACTGATGATGATGATGCAGAAATGTCACTGGGGGTGTGACACGGTGACTGGAAAGACCCCCAGCTGGGGCAGGAGTTGGAGGCTTGGGAGCAGGTGGATTTGAGAATAGACCTGAATCTTAGCAAGGACTCAGCCTGGGGATGGGCATACTGGGCAGAGGCGAACAGTGAGCATCACAGTCTAGAGGTGGCACCGAGTGCAGCACGGAGAGCAGGGTGGTGAGCGTGTGGGCAGGGACAAGGTGGGAGAGGCTGCTGATACCGCAGGCCTGGGAGGGGCGGGATTTTATTCTGCTGGGAAGAAGTAAGCCTGCCACTAAGTGCTGTGAGTGCTCTTTGCCGCCAGTAAAATTCCTCCTTTGGACTTGGTCATCTTCCAGCTCTGATTACACACCTACGTTCCTTTATTCAAAGATGTTATAGAACCTCTAGGGGTGGCCAGACTTAGCAAATGAAAACACAGATGTCCAGTTAGATCTGAATCTCAGATCAGTGGTGAATACTCCTTTAGTATGAAACTATGCCCGAGTGTTAGAGCACCTTGCATGTGCCAGGCCACTACTAGGTCAGTCCAGGTTTGAATGCCCTGCTCACATGACCCCATGGCCTGGTGCCTTTGCAGGACCTGGTCAACAAGAAGGTAGCGTCTGCTGGGCTTTGGCAGAGAGAGAAAGACAAATAGACTTCACAAATTCACTTTGGCCCCAAATTGTGACCTTGAACTGGTGATCGCTTTGGGTGCCTCAGCTCTTGTTAGATGCCGCACGGCATTGATCAAAAGGTCTTTGGCAATCCCTGCATCACAAACGTTATCACGGCGTGGGTGGAGGTTTCTCTGGATCTAGGGTCTAGCTTTTCTCATGGGAGTTAAAAGAAGGGAGTGCAGTGTGTTCGGCACTCACCCACCATCAGCTGTGAACACCGAGATAAGCTGTGAAGGTCAGAACAATCCAGAGATGAGAGATGATGTGGCTGCAGGCTGCTCATCCCACCTGGCCCTGCACTCTACAGACAAAGCATGTGGGTGTCCCACAGCCAGGCCAACCCTGGGCATGACCTGTGGCCATTCTAGGAAAATAATCTTAAATCGAAGTTTTGAGTCTGAGAACTAGAAGCCCAGAGAAAAACAGATCCTGTGAATGAAGGATTTGGGTGTGGCTCAACGGGGACTTCCTTCTCTCAGCGGCGCCACAGGACAGAAGAACGTTCCGGAGGCAGGAAGACCTTCTTGGAGAGATGATGTCCCTCTTGCTGGGGAGGGGGTGGCTCAGGAAACAGTGTGGCTGCCGCTGGACAGGGTTTTAGAGGTAGTTGGATCAGGGACCTGGCTCTGAGGCACTGCTCAGGTTGGTTCCTGGTGGTGTCAGCAGAGCCCTGGCCTCTGGTTAAATGTTTATTAAAGTCCACGTTATACCAGGTGTCAGCGACCCCCTCTTTATCATCATCACTGTCAGACCCATGCCCCTGCCCCACATTTGAGTTCAGTTCTCGGAGATGGGTCTGATGGTGACAGTCAGGGAAAGAGCCCAGGGGGACTCAGGGGTTCCATCCCTTCCTGGATGTGGGGGCTCAGCCACCCAGGTGAAAGCCATGTTTGTGGCAGCCACCATAGTCTGGATGCCACAGGCAGGCTGGCATCCTTGATGCCTGCCTAGCATCCTCTCCGGAGGGGCCAGACCAAAGGCTGACCCATCTCCTCCCCACGGTCTTGGTGGCCCTGCAGCAGAAGTTGGGTAAGTAGTCCAGCTCTGACTGCCCTGGCTGGGGGAGGTCTCCCCTCGGTCCCCTACAGCAGCCCCCACTGGGGCCCTGGTTGTCCTGCCCATATAGGGCCCTGCTGCCCAGTCAAGGGTTGGGGCACCACTCCTATGGGAGGCCCGCCATCATGGCAGATTCCTGAGGGCAGGGACTTTGTCTGATGTGGTTCCTGCTGTGTACCCAGCATCCAGTAGGTGTCACATAAATTATTTGGCACATGAATGAGGGAACAGTGTAGCCCTGACACCCAGAGAACTCTGGGGATCAGTGTCTGCGACCCCTCCTGTTACAGGAGGAGAACAGAGAGGCCTTGGGGTGAAGGTCTTCCTACCTCCCTGCAGAGGAGGGTAGAACCTGGCTGCACTGAGGTCTGGTGACATCCAGCCCTGCCTTCCCATCCCTGCAGGGGCTCTCGCCCACACCTCCAGGTGGGGACACTGCTCGGGCGCCCACACCCCCTGGTGGCCAAGGACAGAGCAAGCCACTTGAAGCAACTGGTGACACATGCAGATGAAGCCAGAGTGGGAGATACACTTCCGGTTCAGGAGGCTACTTCTGAGCAGTTTGCACTTAACCCTTTAGGGGAACATTTGTGCTCAGAACCCTGTAATTGTGGGACATTATCAGGACCACCCAGAGACTAACTGCAGACGGAGCCTGAACTCCATGCGCACAGATGCTAAGCACACCCAATCCTGGTTAGAAACAACACTCACGACCAAACAGACACGCTGACACAGTGGCCCATCTCCAGAGAGCTGTTTTCAGAGGCTTTCAGCATCCAGGGCAGGGACAGGGCAGGTGGGTGATGGCTCTCCCACAAACTCCTAATCTGGGGGTAAGAACGTGGTGATCGAAAAAAAGACGTTTGTTGGAGCATCCCTAATGCATCACGAGGATGGTATTTAATAGTCCCTTTAGTATTTTCTGGTCCTTGAGAAAAGTATCTGAAATATCAAAGTTCTAAGGGAATCAAATTCACATGCAAGTGAACCTTTTCCTGTCCTTCCCCAGCAAGTGCATTGTAATCTCTCCAAGTGAGCATGAATTTGCGGAGAAATAAACTTTTAAACTTCTCAGCAAACCTCTTCCTCCCTGGCACCTGGTGGGTGGGCCTGGCAGCAGCCCTCGGAGTGGGTGGGTGTTGGGGGAGTGGAGGCTCCGTGGTCCTCTGAGTCCAGCTGCCTCCATCACCTGGCCTCTGTCTCTTGTCATGGTGGGATGGGTACTCCCACCACCCACAGCCCATCAGCAGCTCTGAGCTGACTGAGGCCATACTCAGGAAAGAGGCAGCATGGTTCAGACCAAGGAAGATACATCAGCCACTGGACAGGCCAGACCACAGAGGCAGGATTGCCCGCCTCTCTCTGAATAGCTTTCTTTGTGGGGAAATGTAAATCCACAGCTCGCTGAGCTGAAGAGGGGAAGCCAATACGCATCATGAGCAATTTCAATTCCAGGCCCCCTGGGGCCCGCCCATTGGCTTGGGGGTGTGAGGTCCACACACCCCGTGGGAAAACAGGGTCCTATTGGCATTCCTTGGGGGCACTGGCCAGTGTCTGGGCATGCAGATGCCTGCAGACAGCATGGACAGATGGCCACAGTGGCGTCTGCTGGACCTGCCTAGAGTTGGGCCGGTGCTCCTCCCCGGGCTGCCCCATGGACCCACCCACTAGGTGCCAGGCCCTGGCCAGCACGTCCCTGGGTGATGCCTGGCTGCAGAGTGCCTCTGGCCAGGAGACATAAGACCAAGGGCAGAATGTTCTGGAGCCATTCAGGGAGAAGGCTGGACAACACCCAGTTGCCTGCACTTGGCAAGGGGTAGTACAGATGGCCAGGAATGGGTGGAGTGACAGGCAGGATTTCTGAGGATATGTAGCAGAGTGGCGGGTGGGGGGAACTAGTGGATGACTAGAGACCCCCTGCCCTGGCCACAGGCACCCGCCGGCCTCTGCTAGGCCCACTCTGGTACTGCCTGCCCCGTGACTGCCCCCTGGCCGTGTTCCTGTTGTTCACTTCCCCAGCATGCTCTGCAGACTCTGAGAGCTTCTCTGAATGGTGATGTCTTTTTTTCTGATATCAAAAAAATGTACCTTATTAAAGTGTCATTGATACACAATCTTATGTTGGTTTCAATGTATTATTAAATCCTCACCCCCTCTAGTGCAGTCACTATCTTTCAATGTAGTAAGATGTTACAGAATCATTAACTGTATTCTCTGTGCTGTACTAGGGTCCCTGTGACCAACCTATATTGTGATTGCAAATTATTGTGCCCCTTTATCCCCTTGCCCCACCCTTCCCAACCCCCTGCCCATTGGTGACCCTTAGACCCTTCCTGGTGTCTGTGAGTCGGCTGCTGTTCTGTTCACAGTGGTGTCCCTTTGTGCAGACCAGTCCTGCCTGAGGGAACCTGCTTGGCTTTACTGAGAGGTTCCCCAAAACTCTGCAGCCATGGCAGCAGCTTTTTGTTTGTCAACACCCAGCGGTGTGGAAACTTCTCTGGGAACTGCTGATTTGTTCAACAGGGCGCTGTCATGCAGCACTCAGCTGAGCACAGAACTCACCCAGGCCGCAATGCGCAAGTGTCCAGGTGTGTCTGCGGGCCACCTGCCCAGCTCCGTCTTGCTATCCTCTCTGCCTTTCCTGCCTTGGGACCTCCCTGGGTGTCCGCTGAGGGGGCTCCTGCCTATGTACCCCGCCTCCACATCATGAGCAATGGGGTCCCAGACTGTGGTGGTCCCACTCCTCTCAGCATACCTGGATGGGTTCCATCACATCGTTCCTTGTTGACAGCAACCACACTAGTGAGGGAGAGTATTTAAGAGTGTTCTGTAATTGTTGAATCACTACGTTGTATACTTGAAACCAATATACTACTGTATTTGAACTATAGTTCAATAAAAAAATATATATAAAAAACAAACCAATAAAAGCAGACCTGGATGGCAACATATGTTGTTTGGGAGGCCTCCTTGGGGACAGAAGGCAACAGTGTGGGGGTGGGGTCCAGGGTCCCAGGGAGGCAGCTGGGAACCCAGCTCAGGTGTCTAGAGCCACTTTCTGACACAGGGGCCGTCTCAGGATGGCTTACTGGTCCCACAGGACTCAGTCCTCCCAGCTGGGGGCCACACAGCTGCTGGTGGGCCGCTTATCATCTGGTGGGCTTGTGGCTGTGCTGGCTGGGCCAGCTCAAGGTTCAGGATGATTCTTGCACAAACATCCAAGCTGGGTGATGGGGATGGGCAGAGGCCACCTGGGTGACAGTCACCTAAGGCTGGGCTGTTGTGGTGAGCAGAGAGGCTGGCACTGACAGCGGGGGTGGGGTGGGGAGCAGGGTCACCATGCTGGAAGCCCTCCCAGGTGGGGCTTTGTCCAATCACTCACACAGCCAGTGGCAGAGGCTCTGCCCAGGGACTGGCCCAAAGGAAAGCTCAGATGTGCCCCGGAAGAGAGCAGTCAAAGCCACCTTGGCAGCATCGTGGGGCACAGTGACGAGAGCTACTCAAGGGCCTGGATTCAGTGTGGGTGGCAGCTGGGCACCATCCATGCACGCTAAAAACAAGGCACAACCCCCCCAGGGAACTGACATGTGTTCAAACAAGTGTGTGGGCACAGCCAGGGCCGCACTGCTCACGATGGCCACAGGGGGGAAGCAACCCAAACATCCACCTGGGAATGAAAAGAAACCGATCCATCTATGCAGCGCCAATGCCAGCACAAGTAGTGAAATTCGGACACATGCTAGGATGTGGTTGAACCTCAAAGACGTGTGTGTGAGCTAAGCCGGACACAAAATGCCACGTGTTATATGATCCCATGTATATGAAACGTCCAGAACAGGCATATCTGTGTAGACAGAAAGCAGATTAGCGGTTGCCCGGGGATGGGGAGTGACAGCTCATGGGGAGGACAAGGTCTACTTTTGGGGTGGTTGGAATGTTCTGGAACCAGAGGTGGTTATACAACATTGTGAATGCATTTAGTACCACCGAATTGTACATATTAAATGGTTTGCCTTTTACCTCAAAAAAAATTACCACAAATGAAACTTTCCCCCGCCCCCCAGACACATGGAAGCTGGCCGATGTGTTTTCTAAGAATACAGGGAATAGGGGACCAGGTGAGGAGCACAGCTGCCTGCGGCAAGGGCCAGGGAGGAACAGGCAGTGTGGAGTGCCTGGCTTGTGGTCTTGGGGGTTTCCTCCCCTCTAGGCAGGGCTGGCTGAAGGGACATTAGTACAGGGAAGACAGGTTCCCACCAGGCCCCCCAGTCCAGGCCCTGGGGCCTGCTGGGAGCAGGAGTCCTGCTCCCCACAAGCCCGGCAGCCCCTCTGGCCTGGCGGGGAAGGCAGGAGCCCACCTCAGGGTGGCGTGCGAGGGGCGGGCAGCAGGAGACACAGTGAGTGATGGTGTCTGCAGTTTATTTTACTTTGAATATATAGCAAAAGAAAGCCACAAACGGGAAGCTATGTTCTATGGTTTTGTCTTTTAAACAATGTTTCGTATTTACAAACTTTTTTTTTCTGATTAAAAGCACCAGTTGGAGTTACAGACTGCCAAAACTGTAAGATATAATGAACCCATTAAAAGACATTATGTCAAGCATTACTTATTAAAAACCCTTAACGAAGCAGAGACAAATTCAAGCAAGAGATTTACCCTCCATGCCAGGGAGCCCTTACCCTATATCCCCGTCAGTGTTTTCAGCAAGTGGGATGGGGGGTGCTTACCCTGAGGAGAGGACCCTCGCTTCGCAGCGGGCAGGCAGGGACCTGGTGCCTCCTGAACCTGCTCTCCAGACCTGCAGACCAGTGGGCCACGACTGCCCATAGAGGGAGGTGAGGGGTGCACAGGGGTCTGTCCAGTAATTCACCTGCCAACAGGAATTTCCTGCTGCTCCCTGGAGACCCTGCATGCTGACAGGCTTGTGGTTCTTATTTATCTGTTTTTCTTGAGGCCTTAGCTATGACACTGCATGTAACATCTCTCTGGGGGCTTGCTTGCTTGCTGCTTAACATCTTATGATTGAGTGAGAAACTGTGGGGCATAGATGCTGGACTCACAGGAAGGTATTTGTGACAGCTTTTTGTAATCAGGTGACACTGCGTCCAAGGCGAGGCTCATGGCTCGCACGTGCATGCAGGTGCGTGTACACACGGTTTGGCTTCCATATAGCTACAGTGGAGTATAAATATTGAGTACTGAATTTTAAACTGTAAACTCAAGAACTTATCCTTGACTTTATATACATATAGACAACAGAGTGGTCACTAAAAGCACTTGATCAGCACAGACGTTTACTTCTGAGGTTCTTATTTCAACTGTTGTATACACAAAATGCCCTAAAAGCAAAGAAAGATTTAAATATACAGAGACGAACAAGATGCGTAGCATGACTGAAGTGGTGTGGGTCTGGGAAGGTTGCACGGTGTCAGGTCCAGGCCAACAGGTGCCACCCCTTGGGTGGAGCAGATGGCCTGGGGGCACCCCTGACAGAGGCAGACAAAGGGGACAGCTTGTGGTTGGGCACCACACCTCTTTCTGCAGGCCTATGGACCCAAGGGTGTCAGTGGAGGGGGCAGCAGCACAGGACAGGACCAGCCTCTCCTGGGGAACCCAGAATGAGGTAGAGATGCTGGGTCCTCTGGGGATGCGCTTCAGCTAGCCCACCCCTCCGACGGGCAGCTCACTTTCCTGGCCATTGCTGGCCCCCAAGTGGATGGCAGGGGCCCAGTGGGGGGAGGTCTGCCAACAGCCCTGCTTGTGGCTAAGGCACACCAAGGCCTCTGGGCCTGAGCAGCTGACCTGAGCGATCCCAACATTCCTTCCTTCACAGACACCAAAACTTTGAGAAGCAACCTTCACAGTGCAAAGGTAAAGAGATGTGGACCAACAAGGCGCCCTAACTGGCGAGCGAGACCACTCACTGCAAGGGAGGAGATGCTCCCAGGTGCCCCCAGTGCTATCACCACTGCTGGAGAAGCTCCTTGACCATCCAAGAGGAGCACAGCGCTGAGCATGGCTGCCTGGGGTGGGCAGAGGCCCTGGGAACCAGCTCAGGAAGAGGTTCCAGGGCTGTCCCAAGGGAGGTGAATCTCCCCAAGAGAAGGGCAGGGTGTCAGCGGAGACGCCACCTGCGGGCCAGCTGAGCTCCAGCCATCTACAAAGGAGGCCGCAGAACTGCCGGGAAGCCTGTTGGCTGGTACTCCAGGTGGGCCAAGAGGCCTTCCTCTCCCCTCTTCCCCTCTTCCTGCTCAGCAGTGTGGATGCTGATGGGGGAAGGCAGCTGGTGCAGACAACTCAGGGGTCTCAGCAACCAGCCACAGTTCTGTGAATCATCACATGCACACCCGTGTCTTTGAGCAAGTGCACCCCCATGGCTGGATGGTGAATCCAGTCAAGGAGCAGATGTTTGGAAGCCAAGGTCCGAGGCTGCCCAGGACCTGAGGCCCTGGCTGGCAGAAGGGTGGATACCAGAGAGAAAGGCAAGCTGGGAAAGATGTTATTGTAGGATGTGCATTTTTATCCCCAATGTGTGCCATTTTCCTCCCTCCAGTTTTGGGGTAGAAACTGACATCTTGCCTCTGGAAGTTTCTCTGGAGAAACACTCCAGCTGGGCAGACGTCCAGGCATAGGAAGTCAAGTGGCAATGCCATGGCAATACTGCCCACCCTGGCCTGTGGGACCAGGACCTGGCTGGCGGGTACCTCACTACCATACCAGGCAAACTCCCTTGGAGGTGGGATCAGACGTGAAAAGCAGGACTGGCAGTTCAAGCCCACTTCAAAGGATGGCTCTGCTAGGTCAGCTCCAACATCCCACCTGTGAGCCTGACCTCCAAGGCTCCAGGTACGTGGAGGGAAAGGTGGGCCGGCTCCTCCTGGGAAGGCGGTAAGTGGCCCTGCATGCTCCCCAGGCACTTGGAAGCTCGAGAAGTCGGGAAAGAAGCCAGGGCATGCCTGCACCAGCATGCCCCCAGGGAAAGCTCAAGTGCCCATTGGGTGGAAGTCGGGGCATAACGGACCTGTGGAGGCCCCAAGAAGCTGGGTGGCCCCTTTGGGGGCCTCATAGGAGGCTGGCCAGGCTGGTGTTGGGTCCATTCTGAGCCTGGAACTGCACGGGGGGTGGGCCGTCTGTCCACTGTGGGGAGGGGAGAGGACACACAGGTGAAGGCCTTCCTAGCAAAGAGCAGGGATGTGCAGGGACGCATGGCTGTGCCGGTAGTGCTGCCCTCCTCCGGATAGTCTCCCGGCCACAGCCCTCTGTCCCCCACATCCAGATCAGATGGGCCCTGACTAAAGCGGCCGCCGACTGAGATGGCCGCCACCCCCTCCCACTTCCAAGGGGCTCCCAGCCAGGCTGAGGTAGGGGCTGCTGGAGACAGGCAGGGCAGTGGCAGGCAAGCATGTACACCCCTTTTCAGGGAGCCCCGGAACTGCAAGGCCATGCAACCAGCCCCCAGGAACCAAGCAGCACCCCGTTCTGTCTCCCCTTGCCCCCTGCCCCCTGCCCGCACCGTGATGAGGTTGTGCTCAGGGAGGCTGCAGGCCTCGATGTGGTCCTGGAGCAGCTGCTGCGAGAAGTTCTGGTGCATCTGGGCAGCTTCGTGGGCGTCCATGGCATTTCCGCAGGCTTTGTTCAGGTCTGAAGTGGGACATGCACACGGGCTGGGCCCACTGTGCCCTGCCACTGCCCCCACGCCCACTCCCTGGGTGTGGGTGGGCCCTAAGACCGAGCCCTGCTCTGCCAGCGGGTTCCTGTGTACCTGGCACGCCACCAGCCCTGAGCCCTGTCTTGGGAACAGCAAAGCCCAGCTTCCAGCAGCCCCCCAGAGACGCCCTCCTGAGTCTGAGTCAGGTGTCCTTGGAGGTGGGTGAGTAGTGAGGCCCACGGGGCAGACACAGGGCTGGTCAGGCAGGGAAAGCTCTCGGGGCTCCCCATGGATGCTGGAAGTTCCCGGACAGCCTTCGGGAATATAGGGGCTCACTACAGCAGGGGACTCAACACCTGCTTCTGAAACAGGAGGGCTGCATGGGCCCAGAAAGCCCGTGGGCGAGCCCGCGGACCTCAGTTTCATCATCTGTAACATGCAGAGCAGCATTAACTCTGATGCCTGCTGAACCCTTGGCCTGGCACCCAGGGCATCTGGCCAGTTCCACCTGACAAGGGTGACTGCTGACCCCATTCAGGGGGAAGGAAACTCAGGCCAAGTGCCAATGCTCACAGCCCAAGTTTTCACCCAGACACCAAGAACCAGCCTTGCAAGTCTTAGAGAGACTGAACCAGAGCCTGTACTGAGCTGGTTCCATGAACAATCCCAGTACCCTAGGGCCTCCAGGGGAGCCTGAAAACGTGTGGAACTGGGACTGTGGCCTGCAGAGGCCTGGTCTGAGCAGAGGCTGAGCAGGGCTCACCTGGCATGCTCCAGCCTGAAGGTCTGCCCAGCAGCCCTGATAGCTGGGAAGGGCTGACTGTTATACTCACCTCGCAGCAAAGCTGATGACCACAACTGCACCGACATGTCTGGGATCTTGCTGGCCAGCTGCATGGCGGGCACCACCATGTTGTTACTCTCCTGTCAACCGAGAACAGCCAGGTGTGGGTTGGGGGTGGGATAGGGTGGGGGCCTCAGGGACAGTGCAGACCCCACCTTCCACAGCCACAGCCAGCTCAGGTTGTATCCTCTGTCTGCTACCTGGCAAACTCCTACTCCTACTTCAGAGCCCATCTCGGCCCTCTATGAATTACTTCTCAACCACCTCGGACAAAATAAACTGCCCCTATACCTCAGCTCACCAGGTACTGCCTCACTGGGGCAGTCGGCTCTGGACCCAGATCAAAAGCTGATGAGATTCAGGGGTCTCAGAGCCTGGGAGGTGGCAGCAGTTTGCCCCAGTGGGAGTGGTGAGGGCTGAATGGACAACAGGAGAGGAAGGGGAGGCTTAGCTACACTCATGCCCACTCGCAGGAAGCCGCCTCAGACAGGTGAGACAGTCTCCTGCCCCTCAGCCTGGCCCTGGGACTCACCCTGTGGTTCCCCAACACGTAGAAGATGTGGCCTAGCAGCACGAGGGAGCAGGCAGTGAGCCGGTTCAGGTCCTCAGCATTGGACATCTTCAGAGTTTCTCGAAGAAATCGCCTATGGGCAGAGAGCAGATGCTGAAGCCCCATCCACATGCCTCTGGAGGAGGGAGACAGCAGCGACCTTGCAGCCCTGAGCACGGCCTGCCGGTCGGTGGGGACAGAGGCCTAGGCATGCACTGTCGGGGGAGAAAACCACCGTAAGGCCAGCCCAGGGCGTCTGGCACGGGCCCACTGCCTCTCCCCATACTCACTTGGCCTCATTGTAGCGTCCCTGGAAGAAAGAGAAGAGCCCACGCACGTAGAAGGCGGCCGCTCGGAGGCAGTGCGAGCTGCAGGGAGGTGGGGACATCAGCACTGGGGGCTTGGTGAACAGAGCAGATTTACGGGGGTGGGGGGATGTGAGGCAGGGGCCCAGGGCGCTGGCGCCACCCGCGCAGAGGAAGCAGCAGACAGCAGGCGAGTGGGAATGAGCAGCGGCCGTACCTGACCGGGAAGCTGTGGTCGGGATTGATCCTCTCCAACAAGCTGTACAGCTGCGGAGGAAATGCCCGTCAGGGCCAGTCCGCATCTCTGCACTCAAGGGAGTTAGGGCCCAACGTGTCCCTAGACGCCCGGCTGCTGCAACTTCGCGACATGGCCTGACAGCGCGGCAGCCCCACCCGTCCTGCACCCGAGCAGCCTGCGCAGAGGGGTCCCTGCGGGTAGGCGGGGGCGCCGCAGGACACGGCTCTGCTCTCTGTGGTCTCACACCCTGGAGGAACCACGGCCCCCAGTACGGAGTGGCTGGGTGGGGACCTCCTTTCTCTGCCTGTCCTGCCCTGTGCCAGGGGAGGAGCTGGGGTGGAGAGGCCAGGTGGTAAGCTTAGCCCTCTTGGAGGTGGAGGGACCCTGGGAGACCCTGAGGGCGGAAGATGTGACTGACATTTAGGTCCCCTCTGGCTGCCGTGAAGGTGTGCTGGGCCACAAGGGTGTTAGCGGCTCCTGGTGCCCCCCCAGATCCCCCAGGAGGCACACTAGGGGGTGAGGACACAGGGGAGCCAAGCTCCCCAGGTCTGGCCCTCGGATGACCCTGTCCCCAGCTTCCTTACCCTGGAGCAGCCAAGGCCGTAGCCCAAAGCATCTGAACCAACCCATCACCTGGGAGGTCAGCTGAGCTTCTCCTGGACAAGAGAGGACAGTGGCCTGAACTAAAATGAAGGCTGTGGGGGTGAAGCGGCCAAAACAGCCACTGTGGAGGCAGGACCCCAGGGCTGAGGGGATGGAGACTGTAGGGTAGCAAGGGGGAAATCCCAAGGCTGAGGGGGATCTGATCCTGGACTTGGGGGAATCTGAGCTGGAGAGGGTTATAGGGAAGCCTGGGTCAGGGCACCCCCACACCCCAAAGCTGGGGCATCTGGGCGAGCTAGGAGCCCACGGGTGACTGTGTGAGCTGCTGCTCCTCAGGAGTGAGCCACAAGGCCTTGCTGATATTCCAGAGCAGACAGCTTAGGGCAGAAGAAACTGGTTTCTTTTTCTGTGGGATTCAGTAAAGCCTGGCTCATTTTCAATAGGGCGCAGGGTCATTCAGCTCAGGAACTTCTGTCCCAGACTTGGCCCTGTGTGGCCATGCCTGTGCTCTGACCGTGCGGGACACGGCCACTCGCTGGAGGGTGAACTCCTCAGGGCTGCTGAGATTCGCTGGTGCCCAGGACAGCCCCCCGACCCCCCACCGGTAACAGTCAAAAGGCAGGACACCAAACATGAAGCATGTCACCTACTACCTCTTGATGTCTATTTCCTTCCCGTATATACACACTCGCCAGGTTGGTCACGATGAAGGCCCACAGCTCCTGCTGGTTGGTGAGCTGGAACAGGAGACACGGACGTCAGGGGGCCGGGGCAGGCGCAGCCTCATACACCAGGGCTGCGCAGCAGCATCGGAGCCACACCAGTGCTCCACGCAGCTACTTTGGAATCTCCTTGGTCTTTTTGTTTCAGACACATCCCCCCTGCCTGTCCCTGAACTAAGAACATAGCTGCTAGTTCTCCTCACTGTAAAACCATCGTCCATGTTACAGGAAATGCAGGCAACAGAAAAGCAGCAGCAGCTGCTCCTATGCCCCTCTCAGCAGACACCGCACTGTGGGCTGTTTTCTGCTTGTTCCTCAGTACTGAGACCTGGACAGCCCCTCCTGCCATTACCACACCCCAGGGCACGCTGACACAGCAGAGGCACACGCCTGTTCTGGGGAGGATCCTGCTGGGACGGTGGCTGAGGCTGTCAGAAGCCGGGGATGCTGCTAAGGGCCAGTGGCAGAGGGACGGTTGTTCCCAGGTCTTCCTGGGGAATGAGGCTGGCCAAGGTGGGGCACCGATCTGAGTGGCTGATCACCCAGACCCTGGTTTCCAGTGGGGCTGAGAGTAGCTGTGCAAGAGGTTGAGGGCTCTGGGAAGCACAGATTCCACCTGCAGGCCCTCCACCTCCAAGGAGGCCCTGAGGGTCCTCTGACATGAGCACAGACGCCACAACTGTTTGCTGTGTGTTAGGGGCTAGCAGGACAGGGCTGGGGTCCACCTCTTGGCTGCAACACCTCCTGTGTGGCCTGGATAGCGGCGTTTCCTAGGCAGGCGGGGAGGACTTCCAGGGGCACACACTTCAACACAGCAGCTTCCTCTAGACTGGTAGCACCAGGCTGTCCTCTGCCCCCAGAGCGCCCAGGCTACTGTGGGGTCATGGCTTTACAATGCAGCCCTGCCACAGGTGGGCTCTGGGAAACCCCGAACCCTGACTGCATCTTCAGGTCCGACACGAGCCAATGCCAACTTGGTGGGCTAGCACGAGGGCCAGGAATCGGGAGTGCAAGTGGCTGAGCAGGCCACGCACCAACGGGCCGGTGGCTGCCCTCCAGTGAGCCAGGGAAGCCCTGCCCAGGCTGGCCAGGAGCCCTTTCCCACAGCGCTTCCTCGTCACACTGTGCTGCCAGCACTGGCCTTGTCCCCTCCGCCACGGAAAGCCCCGGATAAACGGCACATCACTGTCATGGCCGGCGTCAGGCTGAATGATGCGGAGCCGCCTGCTGACCGCATTTCACGCGGCTGTGGTCCTCCTCGCCGACCCCGCACCTAGTTGGGCACTGAGCAGCACCCCCCGCCCTGTGGGGTGAGGGCCGGCACCTTACCCGCAGGGCTGTGGTGAACTGGGCCTCTGCGTTGTCCATGCAGTTGACGGAGACACAGTACAGGCCCTGGAAGAGGGAGGCTCTGAAGGCTGGAAGCCACACAGCTCACTCGGGGCTGTACAGCTGCGCCCGGCTGAGCCTGAGCACGTGAGCCTACCAAGCTGCTGAAGCAGAGCTGTACCCTGGCAAGCGGGCAGAAAGATGGCGCGCTTCATCATTCCCTCCTCCCGGGGCCTCACAGGCCTGTCCCAGAGGCTCACAGGGACATGCTGGATTCCTGCCTGGGTGGTGGTTACGGGTCCCTCCCTGGCAGAGAGGGGCACTCACCAGCAGCGTGTGCAGCTGTGCCGCGTGGTTGGAGAATAGCCGGGGGGACTGCTGGCACAGCTGGCAGACCTGGGAGATCTGCCAGGAAAGAGCACGTCCGATGTCACGGGACCTGCACCTCTGGACCTGGTGCTCCAGCAGCACCGGAGGGGGACAGCCCGAAGCTGGCAGGTGTGCCTGTATCCCGCCTGCCCTAACTCAGCAGACCTGTGTCGTGAGGGCAGAGTGCAGCATGGACATCCTCCAGTGGGGACCCTGGTCCTTCTGTGAACATGGGCTGTGCGGCACCATTACCCCACTCAGGGCCCCCGTGCCCTCTGGGGATGGTGGGCATCAGGGATTATGAACTGGAGGCAGGAGAGGTGCTGGCTTAGGCTCACCCTCATGGGACCCCAAATCTGCAGACCACATTAATTGGTCACAGAAACTTTTAGATAAAGGACCATTGGTTTTTGTGTCACATTCTCTCTTATGAAATGTCTGCATGAGGTCTCAAACTTCCAAGTTATGGTGAAATGACATGGACTGATGTCTCGCTGACCTACCCTGGGCAAATTTACAATCTCCCACGTGAGGACCCCCAAGACCTGGCCAACTGCAGCCACCCGCTCCCCGTGGCCTTCCCACCCTGTGGCGGCGTGCCCCCTGGCGGCCTGACCTCCTGCAGTGCAGTGGCCTTGTGTCCGGTGACAAGCCTGCACATGATGATGTGCTCGAGCAGGATCACTTGGAAGGAGGACAGGATGGGGCTGCAGTCCAGCACTGAGGGGAGGGGATGAGGGGTGGGATGGGTGCTCAAGGAATCGCCCAGGAGACTCCGGCCCCAGGCCCTGCCTTCTGGGGGCTGGCACCCTCCTGCCTCCCCCAACACCATCCGCTCCCACCACACCAGCCCCTCAGCTCCCTGGGTCTGCGCCCACTTGCTCTGCTGAGCAGTGGCTCAGCACCCAATCTGTCATCCTTCTTGGGGCCACTACACCTGAGGGCTTCCCCTCCCCATCAGGTGGGGAGACGGCTCCCAGCCAGGCGCTGCTGACCAGACTGCTGCCAGAGGGGGCGTCCCTGGAGGGCCTGGCCTGCCAGCCACACCCCACCCTAACCCAGCCAGGCCCCCCGACCTGCCCTCACGAGCACTCTGGACATGGCAGCAGGTTCCAGAAGTGTTCAAGTGGCCAGGAGAGTGAAACTGTGTCACAGGCCTCAGGCAGCAGTGGGGACCCCAGTGTCTGATTGCCCTAAGCAGCTGTCGTCATGCTGGAGTCACACAGTGCCTGCAGCCCTTTCCCAACGCATCTGGAGGAACAGAGCCACAGGCCCTGCGGGCTTTGGTTCCCTGGCCTGGAAGGCTCTTCCCACAGCAGTGCTGACATGGGCACAGGGGGCAAATGAGGTTAACGGGGGCACCAAGCCAGTCAGAGATGCATGGGGCTCTAGGTTCTAGCCAAAGGTCCCTGGTCCGACAGTATGGGTTAGTCGAGCGTCCAGAGGAACCCACAACCTCCAGAGCCTAGTTCCAATCCTGACCTCACCCTGAGTGTGACCCATGTCGCAACACTGACAACAGACAGCAAAAGCAGCCACCACCTGTTTTGACTGAGCACTGTTTTTGCAGGAGGCCCCAGTGGGGCCCCACTAACCCTCCTAACCATCTTGTTTAGAAGTGAAAGACAGGACAAAGGTGGCATGAGACCCCCTGGTCAGGATCAAGGGTTAAGCCCAGGCCTTGGTTGCTCTGCCCTGACCCCGCAGACAGGGACCCTCAGGGTTCTTCAGGCCCAGCCTCCCATCAGGGGGCACTGTGGCCACACACCCATTGAGGCCCTTACTCTTGAGCTTCTCCAGCTGCATGAGGGCCTTGTCTGTGTACTTCTGCGCCTTCTCCAGGTAGCCGGCCTGCATGGAGTGCATCACAGTCACCTGCCAACAAGACCAGGTAGCAACGGTCACTGGGGCCCTCTCCTCACCTGCCTGCCCCACCCTGGCCCCCGGGAGCTCACCAGGTAGACGAGCACGCACATGTGCTCCTTGGGCAGCCAGTGGAAGAGGTCGGCGGGGTTGCTGGGTAGGATTTCGTCGTCGTGCAGTGTGGAGATGGTCTGGATGCACTGCTGCAGCTGCTTCAGGCATGGCTTCACGCTCTTCACCTGCAGGGGTGGGCGGCCCTGAGCACCTGTCCACTTCCACCACGTGGCAGATGCCTCAGGAGGCAGCCAGGTCCTGCCTGCCCAGGGACCCCTCACCCTTCCTCCCAGGAGCTCCTGCCACACCCACCACGACAGAGGCCCACCCCCACGAGGGTTAGCCAGCTCTCAGGGCACAGAGCAGGGCCTGCTGTGTCCCCCGGAGACTGAGGCTTGGCTACCGCCCTGTGCTGAGCCCAACACCCAGGCCTGAGGGAGGCCTGTCCAAAGACTCAGCTTCAGCCACGTTCCCTCCTTCCTGGAAGAACCTGAGGAGAGCAGGACAGGGCAGGGGCAGCTGTCATCCTGGGGTTGGGAGTGGTTACCCAGGGGTCCTGCAGACACCACGGTGTGTACAGATTGGCTTCTCTGCACTGGGCTGCCCCACAGGTGTCTGTGTCCATCAGCGCCCTGTGGGCATCTATGTTTCTGTGTTGAGCATGGCATTCAGCTCAACAGGCAAGGTGGGTGCAGGTGCGGGACCGAGGAAGCCTTCACCAGTGAAGGTCTCCTGTGACTCCTAGGACCCTTACGCTGCCAGGCTCCATGTGTGACCTCCTAGCGCCCAGGAGAGACCCTTCCTGTGGTCACTCACTGGTCGGGGTCAAGCAGATGGGGCCGCACCTCACAAGAGGCTAAGACATTCATCCCCACAGAGGTACAGATGCTCCTCAACCACCTGAGGGTTATGCAGTTGAGTCTCTGACATGGCTGAGCCCTTTAGTCCCTGCTTAAGCCCCACAGAGCTGTCACCAGCTGTGGGGTGGTGGGCAGACACTGCTTGTGCACCATACCGGAATCCTCAGCGTCTGTTCTCGTGGATTCCCCAAACTGCCCTTACAGGCCTTTGACCACCCCAGCTGTGAGGACATATGGGACAGGGGCCTCTCTCAGAGCACCCAGTCTACGGGGTGAACACCACTCAGGCCAGAGTGTGGCGGGGCTTTGGGGGAGCTCTGAATGATAGACTTGTGGCCAGTGGCAGGAGGAGACCACAGAGCTGCCGTCTCAGCCCAAGGCCCCCTCCCCACAGCCTGCCTGCTCACTGGAACCCTCATGTGGGAGGCACTACGCACCTGCCCGGCATCCAGGTAGTGGGTCACCTGGAGCACCAGGAAGAAGACGCGCAGAGACTCCTTCTGGATAGGGTTCCCTTGCCAGTTCTCAACGATCTGCCCACACAGGGTCAGAAGTGGGTGGACTTCCTGCAGCTTGCGCTCCATCAGCAGTAGCTGCGGAGGGAGAGGCGGGGTGCTGGGAGCCCCCTAGTGCTCGGGGCCCTGTCCCCAGCGGGACCACAGGTGCCGGGCAAGGGGGTGCCAAATGGTCTGGAACGAGGCCCAGGCAGTTCAGCCCAGGATGCTCTCACCTCGGCCTAGATCCCCCAACCTGAGATCTGATCTTTACTTTGGAACTCAGCAGGGGCACCAGGACCTCACATCAGCCTGCTGTGCGTGGGGATCCAGGCAAGCAAGGGGCTGCACCATGGCAGGCGGGCAGGGCCTGACCTCGGGTAGCCCACCACACCCACCCCATTCTACCCAGCTCCACTTACCATCCCTTTGCTGAGCAGAAACAAAGCCCTGGAAAAGAGAGGGGAAATCAGTCTGCGAGGCCAGTGCCTCCTGTGACGACTGCCAGCCCACCATGTGTGGGGACCTAATGTGCCACACTGAGGGTGATTAAGTGGATGACTGGCTCCCCAGAGGTCCCCAGGAAAGTTTGTCTGATTTATAAGACTGCTCTACTCTGTCCTAGTCCATCCTTTTCGCCTTTTTTTGGCTGTCTAGGTACTTGTGCAGATCAAAAGCCTGAAAGGCATAACTGGGTGCTCCGAGAGCACGGGGAGCAGGGAACGACGAATGGCATGTCTGCCATAATCTTGCCCTGGCCGACAGGGCAGATGGGTGGCCGACAGGGCGGGGTGGGGAGAGGGGAAGTGTGTGGACTCAAGCGCCTGACCTCAAACCCCTAACCCACTGAGGTTCAGGCTTGGTTAAGGACTGATGGGAGCCTCTCAGCCTCACCACTGCCATCTCCACTCTTGTGGGGTAGTGAGGTCAGATGTCAATTGTGGCTCTTTAACCTTTCTGCACTTTCCAAACTGCTGTCATCAGTAAGAAAAAAAAGTACAATGAGCATGTTTAGAACTTCAGAAAACAGCCCAGAGGCACCTTGCATGTTGCTGTCCCCACAGGCTCCAGGTTCCTTCAAGTAGAGTTCTTTATCCTGCTTCCCCCACCTCTTGGCAGAGACCCCATGTGCTACAGACAACACCACAAGAGGGTGCCTACTCCCCACTTCACAGGGGAGGAGACTGAGTGGGAGGTTACAGGTACACTACATGGGATGTCCATGCTAGGCCACTGCACCGTCCCACGAATAGCTGGGGACGTGCATACTTTAGGGTCTACCTGTCATGCGACCACTGAAATCTAAGGCCGGGAACTTCACATCAAGGTTCCCACGTTGTCACACAGGAAGTGCTTGCTAAGAGGCCTTCTGTCTAAGGTCAGAGGTCCTGTAGGTGACCTGCAGGCAGCGTGCCCTGGGGAAACCCACCCTGGCCACCTGCCTACAGCAGAGACACTTGTGAGTGAATGTGTGTGGCCTGAGTGTCACTGTGAGCCCAGTGATAACTGCAGCACCAGGGGGCCAGGAAGGGCTTGGAATGCAGGGCAGACTGTGTGACAGCTGCCATCTCAGGGGAGGGTGGCCAAGGGACGAGGACAGCCTGTAGGGAGCTGTGTGGTCCCCCCATGAGCACTTGCAAGTCTATAAACCAGAGACTGAAGATGGGGACCATTCTGTCCCAACAACTCTGAAAGAAGCAGAACGTAAGCAACAGAATCCGAGCACTGACTGCTGCCTACTGCAGGGGATCCTTCTCTTTAGGGGAAAAGGGAGACAGATTGGAGGGCTTCCCAGAGGGTGCCCAAGGAAGCACCAGTAGCCTCTGACCCCAGGGCACCAGTCTCTAGATGATCTAGGCAGTTTCGGGGTAACCTGAACCTAGACCCCTTCTGTCATACAAAGGTCTCCCGACTGTCTCGTGTGTCTAAAGGCTCCTCGGGTCCCCTGAGCAGGGATGTGGGGGTTGCCCATGGCGCTGCCCCCCTGCGCCATGGTGGATCACCTGCGCCATGGTGGATCGGCCCAGCAAACTGCACAAGCACTTTCAATTTCGGAGATACCGGAGCTGTGCAAGAGCAGGTCATGACAAGAACATGGGTGCCCTGTGCCCCCCACATAGTCTCTCCTACTCCAAATTCAGGAACCGACGGGGTGAGAACCATCTGCATGTGGGACAGTGACCCCCGCTTCACACTGAAATGCCAATTCTGTCTACTGTCCAGGTTCAAGGAAGCTGAGTTCTTTCCAAGTCCCCAGGGAGGGATGTGGGGTTAGGGGTGCCTACCGTGTGTACTCGGATCCTACCACCCGGGCGTACTCGGCCCCCACACCCAGTAGGTCGCAGGCTGACACCAGGTCCTTCTCAAGTGTGTGCAGTTGCTGAAAAGAAGAGAGAACAATGACCTGGGCTTCCAAACACTTGCTTCACAGAACCTGGCTGAGTGCGATGGCAACTTAAACTGATCCTCCCCACCTGTTGACAAAATTGCTTCAGTCTCAGTTCTGAGCTGAATTAATCAAATTACCTCATCAATGTTCATGGTTCTGGGTAGAGAACTCCACTCTGCCCACAGCACACATCATCTTAAGCTTCATGGCCTGCAGAGCCTGCAGTGAACTCTCATGCACACAGACTAGATGAGTGTGCCTGTGAGCTTTGCAGTCACTAGGTGGAACAGCCAGAGGGGCCCCAACCAGGAGGGATGCCCTGGGAACTAAGTGTCTGCAGGAGTTTCAAACTCAGAAGCCTTAACAGGCTGAAAAGACGGGACACCCGTGGGGCCTTGGTCCAGAGCTTGGGCTACGTGTACGCACATGGTGCCAACAACCGTGACCCAAGGCAGGTGACTCACTGCCTGGCCTGCTTCCTCCTCCACCAACTGGCACACGGGGAAGAGCCTTGGGAGCTCTGGCGGGGAGCTCTTCCTAGTGGGGGCCCCTCTGAGTCACAGCCTCAGGGGAAGGGGGTTCCCCAACGGGTGAGGGGCACGCTGCCTGCACAGGCAGGTGACGGTGCTCTGTCGTGGAGAGTGAGTGACAGGGCAGTTTGGGTCAGGGACAGGAAAGGTTGGTGGCCAGCCAGTGCAGGGGAAGTGCTGGCAGAGCCCAAGAACAGAAGAGGTGCCCCTCACTGCAGAGCCTATCTGACCCCCCGGGCCGCAGGCCCCTCCACCGCAGTCAGGAAGGCCCAGCCCAGAGAGCCCACCACCACCTGAGTGCCTCAGAGCACAGGCACCAGGGCTGCCATTTGTGATAAGGCTTGACAGGGCATTTGCTGCCTCAGCCCCTTGGAGTCTCAGCACAGCTCTTAGAAAATACAGGGGCTGCTGGCAAGAAAGGTTCCCCACATTTAAAGGAACACAGGCCATAGGGAACACCAGGAGGGAGGGGAACACGAAGATGAGGCCCTGTGTCAGCCCAGGGGAGGTGGGCCTCCCACCTGTCACCCAGGGTGCTGCCTGGGCCGGGGGTACAGCCGAGGACAGAGGCTGGAGGGGGCTCATGAGCAGGTGCAAGAAACGTCCCTATGTTTCCACCCACTTGGTGCAGCAGCCCAAAGAGGGCCTGTGTGTCATGGAGCTGGCCCCAGGGTCACAGCCATGCCCACGGTACTCACTGCGAGCTGGAAGAGCAGGCGGCAGTGCCAGTACGGAGTCTGCTGTGAGATCTGGATTGCTTTCCGCAGCAGCGGCTTTGCTGCGTCTACGGAATTCTGAAAGGAAACAGTCACGTTCGGGGAGGGGAAAACAAGCTGGCAAGCAAGCTGGATTCCTCAGACAGCAGCTGCCAACGCAGAAGGCACCCCCCACCCCGCTCACAATCGCCAAAGGACTTGTGGGTTGCCAACTCACTTTATTAAAAAAAGAAATTTTATTGGACTCACTGGCTCTAAGTCCTTGCACAGCTCTCAAAATAACTCCTCATTCAACTAAACTACAAGCAGCTTTAGTTCAAAGCCCTGAACAGTCAAACTGCTAACAAACGTCATCCTCCCTGTCCTACACGCAGAGAGAAGGGCCGCAGCATGACCCACACGCTCCTGGCTGCCCAGGGGGCCTCAGGTGCTGGTGCTCAAAGTCAGGAAAGGCAGTTTCCTACTACACCTGATCTCGGGAACCAGCTAATGAAAGTAAACTGTGTGAATTGATTAGGAACTAATCATCTTCAGCACAGGAACAAGGCTGTTTTCCAACAGTCTTTGGTAGAAAATAATTCTGCTAGGCCTTGGTACTGAGTGCTGACCCGCCGACGCACTGCCAGGGGCAGGATGCAGGGAAGTAACGGGACGTTAAGTGCCAGGAGGGAGTCTGTTCCCGAGAGCCCCCACTGCCACTGTACCTTCGCTGCAGGGACAGGGACTTAGCTCTCAGAAACCACATCTTCTTACCTCTTGACAGTATAATTCAGACAAGAGACTTGCCGCTTCAAATTTAACATCTTCAAACTGTGGGATCTAGAGACATCCAGTTAAGGAAGTAGCAGCACACGCAGAGGTCAGTTTAAAGAGCCACAACCCAGGCTCCTACGCTGCAGGGGCTGGCTGCATCCCCACCTGCCCCAAACCCTTAGGTTCATGTGTTCCCCCAGCAGTCCCTGAGCTTGCTGCGGGCAGGATGCAGACCTGGATCCGGGCACCAATAGGAGCATGGCACCCAGAGAGAGGCTGCCGGTACGAAGGAGCAGCCGTGTCTGGGCAGGGACTCTCCAGGGGTTGGAGCAAAGCCTGAACCCATGAGGGGACATCATGGTGGTGGTTGGAGGAGGCGTGTGTGTTTCGAATTTATAACAGTTTTTGTTTTTGTTTTTAAACAGGGTTTTCCTTCAAGGGAATAGGAGCCACAAGAAAAGGATACTTGCTGTGATATCAACCACTGAAAAAGAAAGAAGAAAGGATTAATTCTCAGCCAAACGCTAGTGCCTGCTTACCGGCTCCACTTTGGGGCTTATACAGGTTGTCCTGTCACCAAAGGCTGCAGGTATTCAGTTCAGTGGGAAGGTGGCCTGCTTGGCCCGACAAGATGGGCTCACTCCCCCTGCAATCGAGCGACCAGAGTGCTCGGGGGAGAGAGAGTGAGCACCGGCTAACCCACTGACAGTGGCGTTTTGCCCATGAGACCCTGAAGACAGAGTTAGAAGCGGGGGAAGGACACGGTGCAGCCCTCAGGTGCCACTCACTGCAGCATGCCGACACTACCAAATCATGACAAGGGAATCAATACCAATGGAGAGTGGGTCCAGGGGCTGTCAGTCCATCCTGAAGAAGTGGAATTTAAAGGATGCTGGGACATGAGCAGAGCTAGCCCCAGAGGGGAGGGAGGAGCACTCTAGGAAGGACTGGTGCGGCAGGACCCAGCCAGGGGGGGCGGGCAGGCATGATTCCGAGACCTTAGCTCGCGTCCCTCTCTGCTGGCATACCCACGGGATGCGGTTCAGACGACAACATGCCTCCACCTGGGGACCGTCACACCCTGGAGCTCCTGTGGTCAGGTCCTGAGCCAGGCCGCCACACCAACCACAGGCTCTCCGATCCCCCAGAACCCAAGCGTGCACCATCACCAGCCCGCTCGTCCTACAGACATTCACAGAGCCTTGGTTGCTGGAAGGAGGATGCAGAGCTGAAGAGAAGGCCCCAAGCCCCCTTGCCCAGCAGGAGAACAGTGTGTGTGCGGTGCACCTGCGGCTGGATTTTGAAGGGTGAGTGGTGGGAAGGGGGGCAGTGTTCCCAGGGAAAGGGAGAGTGGGAGGTGCTCCAGGCAGAGAAGAGCCCATGAGCAGGGCAGAGAGCCAGGGGGCTGAGGCTGGAAGGCTCGATGGGTCTCTGTGACACTCGGGGGGCAGCAGTGACTGGGGGTCGGGAAGCCCCATGTTACCCACGCAGTCTGTCCCAGTAAGACGCACAACACAAAAGCGCCCAATCAGATACAAAGGCAGCAAAAAGAACAAGGAGGGGGTGGGGGGTGGGGGAGCCAGAGTCTGAAGGCCTGAGGGGCTGCTGGGGAGGGGTGGGGAGGACTGGTGGGGTGCAGCCTTGGGGCTGGGGATGCCTCCAGGGTCAGAGTGCGTGGTGGCCTAGAAAATCATAAATGAGGTGGGAAAGGCTTGGAGCTGCCTGAGACCAGCTGCCTGCAAGACACAGGGGGTCCAGGAGGGGGAGCTGTGGGAGAGGGAGACTGAGAGACAGCACCCGGGGCGGCCTCCTGACTCCTGTGGGCGCCACGCCCCCCAGCGCCCCCCCACCCCCACTCTGCTGCCAGGTAAAGGCATAACACAGTCAGTCCCAGGCGCTCAGGGTCTCCAGAGGGCCAGGGCCTGCCACCAGGAGTGTGGCCCCAGGGGCAAGGTTCCTCAGGACGCCATCTGTGGGGACTAGGGGGACAGGCCCAGCTCCGGCCACACACGTGTCAGTGGAGCTGGTAAATGCAGACGTCGGGGTATACTTTCTACAAAAGCCACTCTCCCCCACGGGGTAGGGAAGTCCAGCAAGAGAAGCTCCTGAGGCCACCAGCTGGGAAAAGAGAGGGAGCACAGGTAGCAACAACCGTGTAACTGGAGACGTGGTTGGGCGGGGGACATGCTAAGCTGCAGCCCAACCCCAAGGTTCCACATGCAGATCCACCCAGGCGAGGCCTCCCTGCTCCAGAGGAGCCCACTAGAGAGCACAGGGCGGACACAGTGGGCACTGTGCCCGTGAGGGCATCCCCCTTCCACTTGGGGCTCCAGGTGGCTCGCACAGACTGGCCCAGCTCAGGGGGCCACGGTGGAGCAGGCTGGGCAAACCACCACACACAGCTGAGCTTGAGTCAGGCCTGGTCAGGCCTTGGTACCTGGAATATAGCCGCCCCTTCCTGTGCTGCTGCACCCCAACAGAGGTGAGCACGGCGATGAGACAAGAGGTACAGCCCTGCACCTCAGGCAGAGAAGCGGCCCTAGCATCTCCAGCCCAGGGACGCCCTCCCCATTGCACAAGTCACACTCTGAATCCGGAGCTGGGGACAGCTCACAAAGGCACATCCAGCCGCCCTGGGGAACACCCCGCCTCTCCCACTTTTCCTGCAGCACCTCCGCCAGTGCCGCTTGGCTCAGGCTCGGCCCATACGGGCCCGTCTCACAGCAGTGGCTTTCCAACCCTTCTCCTTTAGGGGCATCTACCAATCAGATGGACCCCACTGAATCTCTTCTTCAAAGGCCAGATATGTCCGTTAATGGTGAGATGCCATCTCTGCCTGCTCCCTCCGTTCTGCACAACGGCTGAAGAGGGGGCCTCGCATCTCCCTGAGGCTCTCAGCAACCACCAGGCAAGCCAGCAAGTAACTTGTCCAAAGACTTAAGACAAACTTCCTGGAAGGGGTCGTCTGCCAGCACAGATGGGATATCAGGAGCCCTGCTTTGGGGGCTGGGGTTCAAGGTATGGACTTACATATGAGTTAGCAATGCTTTAAGTCCTGTGGGGAGCTGGGTCCTTGAGGTCCCTAATACCCACTTCCCAGGGCTACAACCTGGCACCATTCTGTTGTGTGTGTACTGTGGCCCCTAACTTAAACATGCAAATGGGGGACATTAGATAAAGCTCCACCACATGCCTCCTCCATTAGTGCTGTGTCCCCAGTGCCTGGCACAGGGCTGACACAGGGGCGATGCCCAGGAAACATCTGCTACATGAACAATGACTTTACCTGGGACCACTGAGAAATGAGGGCTTCCTTATGTGCAAATGCCACAGAACTGAGGCTTATGCCTTGGAAACACCAAGCCCTGACCCCAACCATCATCAAACATTTCCCTGTCTCCAAACATCACTGCTTCCTGCTCCTACATCAGCGTCACTGATGCCTTGAGAGGTCCCCTGCCATGAAGCTGTGTCAGGGCCAGTCAGTCACTTCCCCAGGGCTCAAACAACTGTCAATCAAGGTTTCTCTTTTGTATCTCTGTAACACTTGCAACATCAATTCACAAGCCAAAAATATACAGACATCAGAGAACATATCAGTCTCACAAATAAAGGATGCAGGAAACCGTACCCAAGGTGTCACCTTACCCAAAGTTGCTACCTTATCCGTGTTTTACTCTGTAACATTAAAAAAATACTTTTTATGTTTCCCTACTTATGATGGGAAAGCAGTCAAAGTGAGACTTCCCTCACTGCTGGGTGGCCTGTAGATGGGGCAGGGATGTGAACGAATGACCTAACCAGAAGTCCCTGGGGTCACCCTAGGGCCCCCAGGGAAAATAAGGGTCACCACAGGGCCAGCATGAGCCATGAGGGACAGAAGGCCGGATCAGAAAACCTTTCATGCCTGGAAGATTCCATCCAGGACTGAGAGTATTTCAAGGACTCTTGTACCTTGAAACCAAGGTAACGTTTTTTTAAAAAAACAGGCATGTAGAAAGTTATCAACTGCAACTTCCCTGGGAAGGAAGCAGTGTTTAAAACCAGCCTTGCCTCTTTCCGCTGTGTGACCGTGACGCTGAGAACCCGTCAGCATCGTCACTGGCAGATAGGAAGTGGCTCCTACCGCATGGGTTTTTTGCAGGCCCGATGGGACGGTGCCCCAAGACCATGCATGCGAGCAGAGCCTGGCATGTCAAAGGTGCCAACAGCACTACAGCAACTCCCCGGCAGGAACAGGAAGACTCGGGGTTGGCAAGGAGGCAGGTGGAACTGTGAAATGACGGTTCCTAAGCAGATTCCCCATCCTGGGGTCAGGAGAGACTCGGTGTGAGAGTGAAGGAAACGGAAAACAGAAGGAAGCACAGGTCACTCTGCAAACGCAGCTTCTGTGCAAGGTCCTGCTCCAGCTGATGGGGCACGGAATTTAGCAGGAGCACGCGCCTTCCTGGAGGATGAAAAGTCTGCCCCAGCGGTGCCTGATGATGAAAGGCTTAGAACTGAGCCCTTTGGGGCCTTAAGAAGAGAAAGGGAAGCATTTAATTGCTTGCTGGAAAGGCAAACCAGAGACTCTCACATCTAACCGGGAAACTAAAGTAACAAGCGTCTAGACAGCACAACTTGAGCTGCTTTCTAAATCAGGCGGGAAAAACCTTCATTGAAAAGCAGCTCTGTTCCAAACGCAGAGAAACCAAACATGGCATCGACATGAACATCATAATCAGAAGAAACCGCTGTACACAGAGCCACCTGCCCTGATTGGAGCAAATCACGAACATTTCTTTCCAGAGAAGTTATTTACTCCTGTGTGGCTTTCAAATCAGGAACGTTCAAGGATGATGACGGACTTTCCAGGCCAAGGGATAAAGAGACATGTGATCAAAAGAGAGAAAATTAGGGGGCAATAGAGAAGCATAGGCGTGCAAATTCTCTTGATTCCACCCATGGACGTGCAAGTGACTGAAATGGAACCATCTGCTTGAAAGACAGCGTGAAGATGAGACAAGACTGAAAATTCACACAGGAATAGGTGTGCAGCAAGAGGAAATAATGCAAAAAGCAAAGGAAAAGGAACACAATCTGACAGTATCTGCAGAAACAGCTTCACAAATTGCCCAGCCAAATTTCTGAGTAAAGTCACATCTCTTATAATAATGAACTATTTACTTGAGGAATCCCAGAGGAGCCAAGAATTCTGACAGCAGATTCACAACACTGCCAAAATCATACTCACAGAATGAAGGCTGTCAGATAAAGTGTCTGTTAACTGCACCATAATAGCTACAGATCTGCTGAGCAGGCCCAGGGAATGAGGCAGCCAGCAGGTGCTCCGAGGGCCTGCAGGGGCAGGAACCATCTAGAGACCAGTGGCTGTGACCTCAATAAAGCTGCCGAGGAAAGGCTGTGCCCACACCCTTCATGCCTCTGAAGGGAACTCTTAACAGATGATTCTTACAAAGTTGGTGTAATTGATGAACAGATGGGTAAGGACACCATACATTCCTTCTAGAAAGCTTACAAATGCAGTTGAGACAGTTACAAATTGGCATTAAGCAAACAGAAGAGTAAATAACCTAGCTAAGTACACACGACTATACATATTAAACATGAAACTAGGTGTGTGTGTGTGTGTGTAAACCAACTGTGAATACCAAAGAGGTTAGGGTCTCTCAGAGAGAGAGCAAAAAACAATAAAAGTAAATTAGAGTATCGGAATGCAGGATACTAAATTCAGAGGCCAATTAAAAGTTTTACCTATAGCACTTTTAAGTTTGAGAAAATCAGATCCGGAAAGAATGCAGGGGAATGGTCAAAGAGGGAATAGTCACAAAACACTGATCATTTGCGCCCCCTCCCCCGCCTTTTAAAGGGGTTTTGTTACTCTGGCTTGGCTTTCTGAAGAGAAACCAGAACCTCTTTGCCCATTTGCTCCTCCAGACTAGAAACTAAGCAAACCACTTCTAAAAGGAGAACACATTAGGATTCTTTCTTAGTGACTCTGGGAAAGGAAAGACTAAAAGTTGGTAACTCCTGATTTGGGAAAAACACAATAATGAATGAAGATTCAAGAAAGCACTCGTGTTGCAGCACAGAAGGAGATCACAAACAACGGCAGAAGGAAAACAGCATGGAAAATGGCACTTTAATTGAAACCTGAATGAATTTCCAGCTGGGGATACAACTGGCAGGAAGGGTTTCTAGGTGTAATGTCAGTGTGAGCTATGGAGAGGACCCTGTGGCTCTGTGGAAGATCCCACAAGATTCAGGGTTCTGTAAAACCAAGGGAAGGCCCTTCACAAGGATAAGGGTTTAAGCTATGGGTCCACAAGCCAAGAGGCTACCAGGAAGCAAGGTGAGGCATGGCTGCATTCTCTGGACAGCACTGAGTGGGCAAAATGTGAGTGACAATATACACAGCAGCAAGGAACAACTGTTAGAAACAAGCTGAAAGATCCGTGAGACAAGGGAAGGGAGGTGGCAGGGTTTGCTGTCCGCAGAGATGGAAGAGCTTCAGAATCAGCGCAGACACGCAGGCACTGGGCTGCCACAGCCTCGGCCCTGCCACATAAGGAAGCCTGGAGCTTCATGGGAGCTCAGCCTCGCCATGCCACTGACAGCTTGGGCACTCCTTGGGATGGTCCTGCCACCCTGAGCGATTCTGCAGGCTCACTCTGCCGCCCCCTGCAGGCCTCTGCTAAAATGTCACTCCCACAAATAGAGGGTCCCTTGTTACCTCTGCCAAAAATAGCTCCTCTTCCCCCTGGTCTGTATTTTCCATGGTTGTTCTATCACTGCCTAACCATTTACCAAATACCCATTGTTTGTCTCCTTCACTAAAACGTTAGCTCACGGGGGCAGGGACTCGTTTAGTCCTGGCTGATCCCCAGCACCTAAGATAAGAGCAAGGCCCCTTGTATGAGCTGAGTAAGTATCGGCTGAATGAATAAAAGAAAAAACTTCACAGAAACAGTTATGACTTAATGTCTTGGCACGGAACCTGGAGATCATGACCTAGGTTTGCATCTAGTTTTGTTGAAAACTTGCTGTGTGGCCTTTGGACAAATCACTTCACCTCTCTGGGCCCATTCTGCCTCACTCCTGAAACAAGGAAGTTGATTCAGCAAAGACTAAAGTCCCCTTCCAGCTCTTTACAGTCTGCAAAAAAAAAAGATCTGATATCCTCCAAAGGCAGCTCATACTAGCTGAAGGTGGGTTCAGCTTTACAGCACACAGGTCAATACATTTAAAAAAATCGAAGTTGATTCCATTCAAGTTAATCCTTTAAGCAGAATAAAGCCAGGTAAATGGAGGCATATCTGACAGGCACGCTGCACTGCTATGGGAAGAAACAGCTCCGTGGCCAGAGAGGACAGGATGACAGTCACCTTCCCACATTCTTTGAATCACCAAGACTTCACAAGTCAAGATGAGGGGGAATGGGACCTGCCTGCTGAAGGAGAGGGACCAGAAGATGGTGGGAGAAAGAGAAGTCACCGGTGGACACAGAGAAAGCAGGAGCCGCCATATTCCACGCCCAAGCCCACCTCCACCCCTACTGGGTGAGCAACTGGTTCTGGAACCCAGGTCCGTTCCACCACTTTACAGGACTTAAGACTCTGGGCTCTGGGCCTCTGCCGCCCAGCGATGCCTCCCTGCACTTACCAGATGTCCAGGGAGGGATGCCTTCCTAGGTTTCCAGAGAAACCAAACCTCAGATTCCCGGGGAGGCCTGGACTGTCACCTCCACCCTCCCCTATTCGGACCCACTTCAGGAGGGGGCAGAACGTCCAGGCGGGTTCGCCCGCGGCTGAGCCCTGAAGAGGTGGAAGCTGCAGCGCCCACCCACTGGCCTGTCCGCGGGCGTCTCTACAGGCGCCAACTGGGGACATCCTCCTGAGAACCTAAGGAATTTGAGGACCCTGCTGCTCCAGAGAAGAGACAACTCTCGGAGTCCTCTGCGCGGGTCCTAGGGCCCTGGTCCGTCACCAGAGACGTGAAGTAAGGTGCGGGGAGACGCCCGCGGGCTCCCTCAGAAGTCGGCGGCTGCGACGCCCTGCAGCTCGCGCGGAAGACACGCCCCGGACCCCGAGGAGCGGCTCCGCGGTCCCCGCTTTCTCGGGTGGCGGCCATCAGCCCAGGCCCGTTAGGAGCCCGCGCCACCGCCCGAGCGACTCGATCCGCACTCACCGCCTTCTCCAGGTGGCTGCGAGCCTGCTCGCTGTTCTTGGTGTGGTGGTACAGCACGGAGCCGAGCTGCAGGTGCGTGCGGGCCTCGATGCGCTGCGGCGGTTTGAAGGGGAACACGGCCTGCAGGCAGTGCACGCACAGGCGGATCTTGGGCGGGCTGGAAGTGCGGAAGTGCTCGGCGAAGCCCAGGAGCGCCAGGTACCACGATTCGGCCGCCTCGGCCTGCGCTGCCTGGACCGCCGCCGCTTGGGCAGCGGCAGCCGCCTGAGCCGCCATTTTGGCATCCACAACAACAAGCCGCGGCCACAGGGAGGCGGAAGCTGGCGCACTGGGCGGGGCCGTGCTCTCGCGTCTCTCGCGGGAGTTTACGCGCAGAGCATCCCGGAACGTATAGTTTGTATTGGGAGTAGCTTCGGCTCCGAAAGGTGTAAGGAAGGACGACACCCTCTGGCGGAGGGACTGAAACCACAAATTGCCAGAAGGCTGGTTTTTTCTTTCCGGGAGGAAAACCCCCAGGCGTCCGCGCAGTGACGGGGTGGTGAGCCGAAGCGGACTACACCTCCCATGTGGCAATGCGCACTCTAACTGGCCGTCTCTGTTGGCGCGGGAGCATTGTGGGATTGGGTGAGTCTCGAGGTGGACGATCGGTATTTTACAGGTAACATCCCCCACCTTCTCCCAGGAGCTGGCCTGGGTTCTTGGGGCTCCGCGTCGACGCTGCGCCTTCCCGTCGCGCCTGCTGCGACCCGCCGGCCCCTCTCCCCAGCCTTTGGGAGTCCAGGAGCGGCGGCTTCCTTCTGCACCTCCCCCGTCTCTGAAGACCCTAGACCCAGTTGCTGGCTTCCCGCCTGGTTTGCTGAGGGCGCCCGGCGTCCCGTGAAGGCTGCCACCGGGTCGGCCCTGCAGCCTCTTTCCGAAATAACCATCTTCAGGGGTGCCGCGAGCTCCCTCCCCGAAAGAGCGGCAACTTGGGGCAGCCTTGCGTCTTTGTTTTTGTAGCACCGGCCGCTGGGCCTGGGTCCAGCTTTCTGGAAAGGCTGCTTTTCCGAATTGTAGTAGGTCTCCCTGTACACACGTTCCCGGGTCCTTCAAGTCCCGACTTCACCGCAAACCTTGTCCTTCCCTCCCAGCGTAAACCCGCCTATACTGGGATGCAGTCACCCATTCAACAAGTACTGCGTGCCGGTCACGGTTCTAGGCGCTGGGGATGCAGTGGTAACCAGCACAGGGCCCTGCCTTCCTGACGGTTACTTCCCACTGAGTTGTCAGGTGGTGCACCCTGAGAAAACAGTTTGCACAGAGTTATAAAGATGTGAGAGAATTGGGTTGCAGGCTGCTGCTACTGGGTGATCAAAGAAGGCCTTTTTGAGCAGAAGACATTTGAGATGAGGAGATGCCAGCTCCGGGAAGGCCTGGAGGGCAGAGCCTTCCTGAAGGGACTTCACCGACGGGACTCCTCTGGAGCCAGGTGGGAGATCGGTGAAGCATGGTTTCTTCCTGTCCTGAGGAACGCTCAGGGCACTCACGAGTTTTTGTTTGTTTGTTTGTTTTACTCAAGAGTTTTGAGCAGGTATGGTGTGACCAAAATAACGACATTGAAGAATTTCAGGCTGGAGGGTAACAAACGGAGAGGCAGGCCCTCCCCTCTGGGGTCTGGAGCGTGGTGTGTGGGACCCTTCCACAAAGCTCTGTACCAGTTCCTGCGTCTTCTAAGAGTCTGTGGATTCTCCTTGAACTGGAGTTAGACCTTATTCCTGGTGGAACCCAGGGCTTAGCACCTCCAAGACGCTCATGAACGTGGATGTGGGTATTGGGTGATCTGTCAGTGGGCGGGCTCGTAGGCTCTCACCATGGGGTTATGGGAGGACTTGCACCAAAACAGGAAAAGCCTGTAGGATCTCTTCCAGGAGGGCCTCCTGGAGGCTGCTGGATCCGAGTGCCGGGATCAGGCACCTGAAAGGGAATATCAGGTAGGTGGGTGTATAGTACTGGTAGCTTTGGAAATAAGATGGTTTTTCCTACTGTAAACGTGTAGAAAGCCAGATTTTATGATTTCTCAGTGAAGAAATAAGAAACATTCAAGTTAACTTAAGACTACCACTTGGATATGTAGTCCTCCTCCCACATCTTTGCTTTGTTTTAGTAAGTTGTGAACAATTGTGTGTGCTGATTTCCTTTCCGCTTTTTAAAAGAAAAGCTTTCCCCCTGCATTACTAGTCTTTAGAACAACATAGTTTTTAGATTTTTTATGCCATAGGATTTATCTTTTAAACTGCGCAACTTAATAGTTTTTAGTACATTCACAGCATTGTGTAACCATGGCCACTATCTAAATCCAGAACATTTTATCACCCCCAAAAAGAACCCTATTCCATTAGCAATCACTCCCTATTTCTCCAACTTCCAGCCCCTTGGCAACCACCAAGATATTATCTGCCTCTGTATATTTGCAGATTTTAGCTATTTCATATAGACATAGAGACTTCTGTATTTGGCTTCTTTTATTCAGCACAGTGTTCTCAACATTAATCCACATTGTAGCACACGTCAGGACAGAACATGTTTTGTATATGTGTTTATCAAGGGCCAGCGTTTTAAACTGCTGTATAACATCCCCTACCGTTTTATGTGTGGTTTTCAAGTGGGGTTCACTGGCTGGACTTCCTGCAGCCTGTCCGTGTTTTCTTGTCTTTCATTGTCTGCATCTTCTTCCCATCTCTCCTGTGTGTGTTCCTCATACACATTGTGAGGACAGGGCCATGGTCACCAGAAAGACCTGTTGTTTAATACTAAAGGCTAGTTATCCACAGAACTTTCTCTTTCATAAAAAATAACTTGTATTGCCCTTTTTTTTTTTTAAGAGAATTTGTATACGTGGTAGATGATACAAAAAAGAAAGGAGAGGAAAGCAAAGAAAAAGCAGTCATTATAACCCTGCCACCCAGAGACACATGTCAGCTGCATTTTGATGGACTTTTCTAGCAGTTTTTAATTAAAACATATTTTGACATAAACAGGGCCAGACTGTTGATGCTATTTTATATCCTGCTTTTTGTCTTTGTTGTTTTTTAAATTTTTTATTAAGGTATTATTGATACACACTCTTATGAAGGTTGCACATGAAAAAACAATGTGGTTACTACATTTATGCATATTATCAAGTCCCCACCCAGACCCCACTGCAGGCACTGTCCATCAGTGTAGTAAGATGCCATAGATTCACTATTTGCCTTCCTTGTGCTACATTGTTTTCCCCTTGACCCCCCACACACCATGTGCACTAAACAATACCCCTTAATCCCCTTCTCCCACCCTCCCCACCCACTCTCCCACACCAATACCCTTTGGTAACCGCTAGTCCCTTCTTAGAGTCTGTGAGTCTGCTGCCGTTTTGTTCCTTCAGATTTGCTTCATTGTTCTAATCCACAAATGAGGGAAATCATTTGGCACTTGTCTTTCTCCTCCTGGTTTATTTCACTGATCATAATGTCCTCCAGCTCCATTCATGTTCATGCAAATTATGGGATTTGTTTCTTTCTTGTGGCTGAGTAGTATTCCATTGTGTATATGTACCTCATCTTCTATATCCATTCATCTACTGATAGACACTTAAGTTGCTTCCATATCTTGGCTGTTGTAAATAGTGCTGCTATAAACATAGGGGTGCATATGTCTTTTTGAATCTGAGAACTTGTATTCTTTGAGTAAATTCCAAGGAGTGGGATTCTGGATCAAATCGTATTTCTGTTTTTAGTTTTTTGAGGAACCTCCATATTGATTTCCACATTGTTGAATTAGCTTACATTCCCATCAGCAGTGTAGGAGGGTTCCCCTTTCTTCACAACCTCGTTGGCATTTGTTGTTCTCAGTCATTTTTTAAATGCTGGCCATCCTTACTGGTGTGAGGTGATATCTCATTGTGGTTTCAATTTGCATTTCCCTGATGATTAATCTACAATTACATTAGGAACATTATGTTTACTAGACTCCCCCCTTCACCAGGTCCCCCCCACAAGCCCTGTTACAGTCACTGTCCATCAGCGTAGTAAGATGCTATAGAATCACTACTTGTCTTCTCTGTGTTGCACAGCCCTCCCCATGCCCCCCACACATTATACATGCTAATCATAATGCCCCCTTTCTTCCCCCCCCATCCCTCCCTTCCCACTGACCCTCCCCAATCCCTTTCCTTTTGGTAACTGTTAGTCCATTCTTGGGTTCTGTGATTCTGCTGCTGTTTTGTTCCTTCAGTTTTTTCTTTGTCTTTATACTCCACATATGAATGAAATCATTTGGTACTTTTCTTTTTCCACCTGGCTTATTTCACTGAGCATAATACCCTCTACCTCCATCCATATTGTTACAAATTGTAGGATTTGTTTTCTTCTTACGGCTGAATAATATTCCATTGTGTATATGTACCACATCTTCTTTATCCATTCATCTACTGATGGACAATTAGGTTGCTTCCATTTCTTGGCTATTATAAATACTGCTGCAATAAATATACGGGTGCATATGTCTTTTTCAAACTGGGCAGCTGCATTCTTAGGGTAAATTCCTAGGAGTGGAATTCCTGGATCAAATGGTATTTCTATTTTGAGTTTTTTGAGAAACCTCCATACTGCTTTCCACAATGGTTGAACTAATTTGCATTCCCACCAGTGGTGTAGGAGGGGTCCCCTTTATCCACATCCTCGCCAGTATTTGTTGTTGTTTGTCTTTTGGATATTGGCCATCCTTACTGGTGTGAGGTGATACCTCCTTGTGGTTTTAATTTGCATTTCTCTAATGATTAGCGATGTGGAGCATCTTTTCACTTGACTGTTGGCTATCTGAATTTCTTCTTTGGAGAAGTGTCTGTCCAGATCCTGTGCCCATTTTTTTAATTGGAGTATTTGCTTTTTGTTTGTTGAGGAGGGTGGCCATTTTGACAATGTTAATTCTTTGTAACCATGAGCACAGGATAGATTTCCATTTATTGGTGTCTTTAATTTGTCTCATGGGTATCTTGTAGGACTTTCACCTCCTTGGTGAGGTAGGTTTATTGCTAGGTATTTTATTTTTTTGATGCCATTGTAAGTGGAATTGTTTTTCTGATTTCTCTTTCTGCTAGTTCATTGTTAATATGTAGGAATACAACAGATTTCTGTGTATTAAATTGCTGAATTTAGTTACTAGTTCTAATGTTTTTTTGGTGAAGTGTTTAGAGTTTTCTGTGTATAATGTCATGTCATCTGCAAACAGTGACAGTTTCACTCCTTCCTTATCAATTTGGATGGCATTATCTCTTTGTGCTGTCTGATTGCCTTGGCTAGGACCTCCAGTACTATGTTGAATAAAAGTGGGCATCCTTGTATTGTTCCTCATATTAGAGGAAAAGCTTTCAGCTTTTTGCTGTTAATTATGATGTTGGCTGTGGGTTTGTCATATATGGCCTTTATTATGTTGAGGTACTTGCCTCTATACCCATTTTGTTGAGTTTTTATCATGAACGAATGTTGAATTTTGTCAAATGCATTTTCAGCATCTATTGAGATGATCATGTGATTTTTGTCCTCCTTTTTCTGGATGTGCTATATGGTGTTGATTGATTTATGAATATTGTACCATCCTTGCATACCTGGAATAAATCCCACTTGGTCATGATGGATGATTTTTTTACATATTTTTTAATTCAGTTTGCTAATACTTTGTTGAGTATTTTTGCATCTATGTTCATCAGGGATATTGGTCTATAGTTTTCTTTTTTTGGGTGTCTTTGCCTGGGTTTGGTATTAGAGTGATGCTGGCTTCATAGAATGAGTTTGGAAGTATTTCCTCCTTTTCTATTTATTGGGGAACTTTAAGGAGAATGGGTATTATGTCTTCTCTAAATGTCTGATAAAATTCAGCGGTAAATCCATTTGGCCCAGGGGTTTTGTTCTTGGGTAGTTTTTTTATTACCAATTCAATTTTATCGCTGGTAATTGGTCTGTTTAGATATTCTGTTTCTTCCTGGCTCAGTCTTGGAAGGTTGTATTTTTCTAGAAAGTTGTCCATTTCTTCTAGGTTATCCAGTTTGTTAGCATATAGATTTTCATAGTATTCTCTTAATAATTCTTTGTAGTTCTGTGGTGTCCCTTGTGATTTTCCCATTCTCATTTCTGATTCTGTTTATGTGTGTAGATTCTCTTTTTTTTCTTAATAAGTCTGTCTGGGGGTTATCTATTTTCTTTTCTCAAAGAACAGCTCTTGGTTTCATTAATTTTTTTTATTGTTTTATTATTCTCAATTTTATTTATTTCATCTCTGATCTTTATTATGTCCCTCCTGCTGACTTTGGGCCTCATTTATTCTTCTTTTTCCAGTTTCAATAATTGTGAATTTAGACTATTCATTTGGGATTGTTCTTCCTTCATTAAATAGGCCTGGATTCCTATATACTTTCCTCTTAGAACACCCTTTGCTGTGTCCCACAGTTGGGGCTTTGTGCTGTTGTTTCCATTTATGTCCATATATTGCTTGATCTCTGTTTTAATTTGGTCATTGATCCATTGGTTATTTAGGAGCATATTAACCCTCTATGTATTTGTGACACCTTTTGTTTTCTTTGTACAATTTATTTCTAGTTTTATATCTTTGTGATCTGAGAGTTGGTTGGTACAATTTCAGTCTTTTTGAATTTAGTAAGGCTCTTTTTGTGGCCTAGTATGTGGTCTGTTCTTGAAAATGTTCCATATTTGCTTGAGAAGAATGTGTATCCTGCTGCTTTTGGATGTAGAGTTCTGTAGATGTCTGTTGGGTCCATCTGTTCTAGTGTGTTGTTCAGTGCCTCTGTGTCCTAACTTATTTTCTCTCTGGTTGATCTGTCCTTTGGAGTGAGTGGAGTGTTAAAGTCTGCTAGAATGAATGCATTGCATTCTATTTCCTCCTTTAATTCTGTTAGTATTTGTTTCACATATGTAGGTACTCCTGTGTTGGGTGCATAGATATTTATAATGGTTATATCCTCTTGTTGGACTGAGCCCTTTATCATTATGTAATGTTCTTCTTTGTCTTTTGTGACTTTCTTTGTTTTGAAGTCTGTTTTGTCTGATACAAGTACTGCAACTCCTGCTTTTTTCTCCGTATTGTTTGCATGAAATATCTTTTTCCATCCCTTCACTTTTAGTCTGTGCATGTGTTTGAGTTTGAAGTGAGGTTCTTGTAGGCAGCGTATGTGTCTTTTCCGTGGTGCATTCAGTCCATTTACATTTAGGGTGATTATCCATAGATAATGCACTTACTGCCATTGCAGGCTTTGGATTCGTGGTTACCAAAGGTTCAAGGGCAGCTCCTTTACTATCTAACCGTCTAACTTAACTCACTTACTAAACTATTATAAGAACAGTCTGATGATTCTTTATTTCTCTCCCTTCTTTTTCTTCCTCCTCTACTCTTTATGTTAGGTGTTTAATTCTGTCCTCTTTGTGTTTTCCTTGACTCATTTTGTGGATAGCTGGTTTTATTTTGCCTTCAGTTAGTATTTGGGTGGTCTACTTTCTTTGCTGTTGTTTTATTTTCTCTGGTGACAGCTCTTAGCCTTAGGCATACTTCTATCTAAAGAAGTCCCTTTAAAATACATTGTAGAGATGGTTTGTTTTGCTTATCTGGAAATTGTTCAATCCCTCCTTCAAATTTAAATGATAATCTTGCCAGATAAAGTATTCTTGGTTCAAAGCACTTCTGTTTCATTGCATTGAATATATCATACCATTCCCTTCTGGCCTGTAAGTTTTTGTGGAGAACTCTGATGATAGCCTGATGGGATTTCCTTTGTAGGTGATCTTTTTTCTCTCTCTCCTGCTTTTAATACCCTGTCCTTGTCTTTGACCTTTGCCATTTTAATTATTATGTGTCTTGGGGTTGTCTTCCTTGGGTCCCTTGTGTTGGGAGATGTGGACTTCCATGGTCTGAGAGACTATTTCCTTCCCCAGATTGGGGAAGTTTTTAGCAATTATTTCTTCAAAGACAGTTTCTTTCCCCTTTTCTCTCTCTTCTTCTTCTGGTACCCCTATAATGTGGATATTGTTCTGTTTGGATTGGTCACACAGTTCTCTTAATATTTTTTCATTCCTAGAGATCCTTTTATCTCTCTCTCTGCCTCAGCCTCTCTGTGTTCCTGTTCTCTGATTTATATTCCATTAACAGTCTCTTCCACCTCATCGAGTCTGCTCTTAAATCCTTCCATTGTTTGTTTGATTTCTGTTATCTCCCAACTGAATTCATCCCTTAGCTCCTGGATATTTCTCTGTAGCTCCATCATCATGCTTATGACTTTTATTTTGAATTCTTTTTCAGGAAGATTGGTGATTTCAGTCTCATCAAGCCCTCTCTCTTGTGTTTGAGGGATTTGGG
Organism: Manis javanica; assembly: GCF_040802235.1. Taxonomy (NCBI): domain Eukaryota; kingdom Metazoa; phylum Chordata; class Mammalia; order Pholidota; family Manidae; genus Manis; species Manis javanica. The sequence continues at coordinate 91,647,891 of NC_133168.1, read as the reverse complement.
ACTGAACAAGGTTCTTCTGCCTTTATATGGCGATGGGAATGGTGGCCAGGGAGTGGCGTGTGTGTCAGCTGGGAGAACAAAATCCCTTCCTGCTTGCCGGTCGCCTTGCCAGTCTCCGCTATCTGTGCCAGTTAACTGCACACAGGGAGCAGCCTCTGGGTTAATCCCATGAGCTGCCCTGGGTGGGGCGGCCCTTGTGATGGCCTAGGGCACTGGTGGGGGTTGCATGCAAGTGGTGTGTGTTCTGCCGTGATAATAGAGCCCCTTTGTGCCTTCCGGACTCTGCGCCTATCTCCGCTGTCTGTGCCGGTCAACCGCACACAGGGGGACAGCCTCTAGGTTTCGGCTGGTTAGTTGTGCGCCTGGAGAAGCCTCTGTGCTAAGCTGTGTGGTTGCTGTAGGCAGGGCTGTTCCCGGGCTGTTCCACAGCAATGGCGGGTCAGCTGGTTTGCTTGTAGTGCTGGCGCGGGGGACGGAACAGCAGGCTGCCTATCACCTCAAGCGCGTTTGGAGCTGTGTCGTCAGCCAGGGGGTTAGGGCACCTGAAGTTTCTTAAAGTTCCCAGCCTGCTGGGCTGAGTGTGCAGGACGATTTTGTCCACCTGTTAAACCCTTGGCCCTTTAAGACTTTTAAAGCGCCTGCTTTTCTTTTGTCCCAGGGCAGCAGCTGTGGGAACCTGTTCACAGTCTCAGTCTCGAACCTTGCTTTTCTGCTCCTCCAGTATCCAGTGCACCATGCAGTATGTGCCTGTGCTCCTGGGGCAGCCCAGCAGGGCTGGTCATTCAGCAGTCCTGTGCTTCCCCTGCCTATGAGCTGGTGGGGGGGGAGTGCTCGGGTCCCACTGGCTCACAGCTTTGTTTCCTACCCTTTTCCATGAGGTGTTGGTCTCTTGGAGATGTAGCCTGGCTTGTGTACTGTGTCTTCCGGTCACTCTTTTAGGGATAGTTGTACTCGCTGTATTTTCCAAATATATATGGTTTTGGGAGGAGATTTCCACCATCCTACTAACACGGCTATCTTGAGAATCTCCCCTGTGTGTTTGTTTCTTTCTGTGTCTTTTGTCTTCCAGTTCATGAACCAGTTCGCATTGCCTACGACAGGCCTCGGGGTCGCCCCGTGTCCAGAAAGAAGGTGAGCAAGAGCGTGAGGCCGCATGCAGTGAACAGTCAGAATTAGAGTTTCAAAGGACACTGTAGCTTGTGACTAAGGTATACTTGCTCTTCACACTGGGTGCTAGTGTGTCAAGCACCACAGACAGCCTTTTCTCCTGGGGACTGTTTAAAGCTGTTGCTTTGCCCAAAGCACAAGAGGCAGTATTAGTCCACTCAGTGGTGTGTGGTGGATTGGAGGGGTGAACAGATGATGTCTTGGCTCTTGAGAAGGTCGGATCTGGTGGCTGTAACGGCGGTAAGGGAGTGCCTGATGGCTAGTGGGCTGTGTGTTGAGCATGTGCGCATCAACTCCTGGGCACCTGTGGGCCAGGCCCCTTCTGCCCACCTGGACGCAGTGAGCAGGGCCGACGGGCAGAAATATGTGGTGGGTGTGTTGTGGGTACAGAGAAGCAAGTGGAGGGGAGACTGCGCGTAGAGTGGGTTCAGAGGTATTACTTAATCTGGGAGGCTGGGGAGAGGCCCCAGGGCAGTCTCAGGTTACCAGGGAGCCCTTGTGGCCTCAGTGGAGTGATGGCGGTGGGGAGAGGCTGCCAGGACCCACGGCATGTGGATGGATGTCAGTCCTGTGGCCCCTTCCCTGAGGGGAGCCCCTATGGACCAAAGGTGGGGGATTGGTAGAAGATGTGGCTGTTGTGAGCAGGCTGGGTGTGGGAAGCCTGCAGAGCCAGGACCAGGAGGGGTCCGGGGTTGGGTGTGGTTGGCGTGGCCAGGAGTGCAGGGCCACTCTAGGGTTGGCGGAAGCAGGTAGGACGGAGCTGTCATTGTCTGAAATGGGGACCTCTGTTGGGAGGAGGTCATTGGAAGGAGACGGGGTACACTCCGACAGCCCAGTGGACAAGGTGAGGGTGCATTAAGGCAGGATGAGGTCGTATAGGACCCGTGGAGACATCGCAGGTCCTTGGAGCTCGGGCACTGGGCAGAGAAGCAGATGAGGTGTGTGCTGGTGTCCGGTGGTGCGGAAAGCCTGTGTGGTGGCGCAGACCTGTCCCAGTGTCCTGTGTCAGTCTCTAGGGCCAGAAGAAGCATCCTTGTGGCCCTGGCACAGCAGAGAGGTTGGAGCTCGTGGCCTGACTGGCACACTGCGTTGTAAGCTGAGCCAGCATCTGGGGATAGGTCTGGTGGTGGGTGAGGGCGAAGCCAGCTTCAGCTTGGCCCCCCAGATCAGGCCTCTCGCTCCGGAGCCTCCTTTTGTACCTCTGTAAAGTGGGATGCTTGCATTCCCTGCAGGGAGGAGGCTCCCCAATCCCTCTGCGCACAGCTGCCTAGCCCGTGGACCCCAGGAGACCAGACAGGGAGCTCCCTGGACATAGACTGAACACTTGCAAAGATCTGGCCTGGTTGAACGGCCCATCCCTGCCTTTCCCCTCCCACACTTTGTCCCCCTCTCAGACCCCATCCCACGGCTGCCCTAGGCGAGGGAGGGGCCCTCTCCGACTTCCCAGGCTGTCCTCAGCGGGGTGTGATCTGGAGGAGAGCCCCAAGTGAGTGTCCATGAGTATTCATGAGTGACAGAAATCCAGGGAGCCCAAATTTCTGCCGGGGTTCCTGCCCTTCCACCCGCAGGGCCCTCAGAGGCCCCCTCTGTACTCCCTCATCAGTGGGGGCTGCTCTGTGCCAGGAAGGCTTCCGAGACTGCAGAGATCTGGAAGGCCGCAAGACTCAGTGAAGCCATGGGGCTGGGCTAGAGCAGGGAAGGCCTAGGGATCCGACTTCCCATGCGGCCCGTCTCTGCAGCAGGGTCACCCCTTCCCCTCTCCGATTCCAGGGGCCTTCCTGCCTCAGGCCTTGGGTTCTGGTGGCCCCCACCTAGGGTGAGCCCTCCAGTCAACACAGATCCACCCTCTTTATCCAGGTCTCGGCTCAGGGCTCTTCCTCCCCACATGAGCCCCAGGGTCGCTCCTGGCCCCATGGAGTCTCCTTACAGTCTGGCAGCAGGAGTGGCCCTGGGGAAGCCCACGAGGCTGGTCTGGCTTGGTTCTGGGGGGGTGCACCTCTTTCTTCACAACCTTCAGAAGTCCCAGCCCAGCAGGGGAATGTCCTCAGGAACCCGGAGGCCACCATGGCTTGACTCTGAGTGTCTGGAGAGTCAGGAGCCATAGGGCGCCCCAGTACCAGCCTGCAGCCAGGGGCAGCATGGGACGGGCTGCAGCCCACGTGCCACGCTCTTCTCTCCTCAGAAACCCAAGGATTTTGACTTCACCCAGCAGAAGCTGACTGACAAGAACCTGGGGTTCCAGATGCTGCAGAAGATGGGCTGGAAGGAGGGCCATGGCCTGGGCTCCTGTGGGAAGGGCATCAGGGAGCCGGTCAGCGTGTATGCGGCAGGCGCTGAGGGCGGGGGGTGACTGTGCCCGGGGAGAAGAGCCTTTCTCTGGGATTCTGCTCCTGAGCCCTTTGACCTGCAACCTGATTCCTGGTCTCCCTTGTGTTGAACATGGCCTCCAGCTAGCAGTTAGTTGTTTTTAACTAAGGGAGTCTTCAGGTGAGAAGCAGGTCATTATATACACAGATGTTTACCTGGCTCTGTGCTAGCACAGACTATTTAAGTGGCTTCTCGGTCCCTGCCATTTCAGCCACCTTCATTATTGCCATGAAAGCTGAGTGGTAATTCTGGGTAGTTATACCAAGAAGCACTTTTCTTTTCTGGGAACCCATAAGCACGCTGGCCAGAGAGGAGAACACAGCCCAGAGTTTAAGCCCCATTAACACACAGCCAGCATTCTATGTAAAACCGAGCCTAGCACCTGCCGGGGGAGGTTTCTGCTCTTCCCAGGGGCTTCTGAGCGTGGCCTCAGAGGTCCCACCAACTGCACTAGTGAGTACCCTGTTCCCCACTGTGAGCCACGTCTTCACACCCCCTTTTCTGTGCCATCACCCTGTCCCGCGTGCCTGTCCCTTCCTGGCTGCTGTGCCACAGCCAGTGTCCCAGTGGCCAGGCTCAGGACTCCAGGCGGCTAACTCTGTGTTCTGCTCCTAGGGGGACGGCCTCACAAGGGGAGGGGTTGGGCGCCGACGGGCAGGAGCACAAAGAAGACACGTTTGACGTGTTCCGTCAGAGGATGATGCAGATGTACCGACATAAACGGGCCAACAAATAGGTATGTGAACCCCAGTGGGGCACTCTGCCCACACTGGCGGTCCCGTACACGGAGACGATTTCTCCAGAAGAGTTGGTGTTCCCCACTCTTCAAAAGCCAAACATCAAAATACCATAAAAAGAAAATCAGAAATTTCTGTGAGGGAAACAAGTGTCTGGACACAGACAGGTCCCACAGGTCCCACCTCTCACCTTCCAGTACTGGCTGCAGGGCTCTCAGGCCCAATTGCGCTCGGCCAGGGAGCAGCCCGGTGTCGTGCGGGCAGCGTGCGGGCGGCTGGTGGCCGTGCCATGGTGCACGGCCAGCTGCCCCCAGCATCCCCTTCTCGGGTCTTCGCACCTGTTCCTTCTCAAAGGCCTCAGGCCTGAAAACACCCTCATCTTCCTCTCTTTAGCTGCCCTCCCCACGCATGATGATTTCCGACTCAGTTTTGAACAAAATCATTCTTTCCCTGAATAGATGAAAACCATTGGTGAGAAAGATAAGGCTTGAAGAGGCAATTACTCTTAACACGCCACCTCTGTCCCGGATCGGCCCTGCAGCCTGAGCCCAAGTAGGTGTGGTGGGCGCCCCAGCAGCCGCCCTGCAGTCCGGCAGGCCTGGGTGCAGAGCTGCCTCTGCCTTTACTTTCCTTAAAGATACAAACGCACCATTTCCAGCCTGCTTTTGCCCCGCCTCCTCTCCCCAGTGCTTTTGTCGTCAGACCCCCTCATTTCTCAGTTCCTCCTCAGAAGGCGGTGCAGTGCCCCTGCAGTGCTCGGGAGCTGGCTTCTGTCACTGTCCCCATCCGTCCTGCGGGCACTGCTGTCCCGGCGAGCTCTGTTAGCAAACTTGATGCTAAAACGGGCACAGAATGTCTTCTCATTGTCTCCAGAATTTAAGCTTCCAGAATTTAAACGTGAACAGAAAGTGCTTATAGCGAACTGTACTCTGGTACAGCCTGTTGGCAGGAGCTCTGAAGCTCTTTGAGCGAGCGGAGATTCCGTGAGCATGTTATTCCTGAGGTCTTATCTCTCAATGCATCCCCAGAGACTTGACGAAACTTTAGGAACACTATAACAACAGCTGCATTCAATGGGAGCCATCTTTACACCATGAAGCTTTCCCCAGATGTTGGGGTGGGTGAAGAACCTCCAGGGCCCCTCCTTGTGCGTGTGTGGCAGGGTGAAGAAGCGCTTTATTAGCCCTTAGTGTAGAACAGGCAGGGTCCCCTTGGGGTGAGCTGCCCAGCTGGCTGCTTTTTCTAGGTGCATGGTCGCCACCCCTCCATCCATCCGCCAGCGCTCTGCCTCTTGGAACCACATGTGGAATTCAGGCTGTGGGCAGCAGTATTGACGTTTTAAGTACACGCCCAACAAAGTCGGGAAAACTTAGGATCCTGCTGATGTGACTGGCTTGGGGCACAGCAATGACCAACCTCATTGGCCACTGTATTGGCTGCTTAAAGCCACAGGCCTTCCCAGCTTAGGCCAAGGTCCTCTGGTTCTTACCTGTCACACCTCCTGTCTCAGGTTGCGTCCCTTCATGTCAGGTGTAGTCCCCAGGGCTCTGCCCGCCTCTGGTCATTTCTGTTGCCTTGGCAACTGGCAGGTCTTTGTGGCCAGATGGGCGCTGGAGGGTGCCTCCGCAGAGCTGAAGCAGCCAGCCGGCAGGGGTGGTGTCTGGGGAGTCACAGCTGCCCTGGTTCATCTCCTTCCTGACCTCCAGCAGCCTCCTGTGGTGGCCCGGGTCAGCGGCCCCTTGGCCTTTGAGAGCTCCCGTGGGCCCTGAGCGAGGCATGCGTCCCCAGCACAGGCCTGAGCATAGACAGCTCTGACCAGCATATTCACTTTGTCCCATATGCGCACTCTTGGCTTCTTCCACTTTTTTTGTAAGTAAAATGCTTTAGGAATCCCGGGGGTAGGCACTGTGCCTGCAGCTCCCTGCCCTTCCTCCTGGGACATCACGCTTTGAGCTGACAGCTTGTGAGCCTCTGGCAGACATCAAAGAGAACACCTACCTTTTTTACTGGGAAGTTCTCTGAGCCCTCAGGTGACACTTTGTGGACTCGATGCTGGGACAGCAAGAGCACTGTGGGGGATGGGATGGGGCGTGGCGGTGCATCCTCAGGCCCGCGGCTGGCTGGGGAGTGTGCACACCGGCCCTCCGTGCCCGCCCTTGCTCTTTCAGGAGAGGCCGCTCTGTGGGGAGCATGCACTGAACGCGACGTGTGCTTGTGTAGCCTTGTCAAAGTCACAGTGTCTTTTCTGTCATTCTAGTTCCAGGGTCTCTTCCGTGAGGACAACAGGCATCCGGAAAGTGCTAACCCGCCACTCTGGGTGCTTACTGTCTCTGGCTTGTTTCTGTCCCTGGAAATCAAATAGAGAATTTTAGCATTTTTGATCCTTGGTAAAACTTAGAAGACATTTGTGATGTTACAAAATGGAAGTTTTTGGGTTTTTTCTTCTCCTTTTTTTTCTTTTTAAATCTAAGAAGTTGTGAATGTTCTTAGTCATTTAGCAGTGGCAATAAATGTAGAGGAAACCCAATTTTCCAGTCTCTGTCGATGTTTCTTTAAAATCAGAGAAGTTAGGGAACACATAGTGCATGTTGTGGCACCTGTGTGGAACCAGCCGGAAGGGTGCTGCCCCTCATGCGTGCTCTGGACCAGCCAGGACCTGCTGGGTCACTGGGAAAGCCCAGAGGGTGCAGAGAGCAGGGAGCCATCAGGCCCGTCCAGTGGGGCAGGGGAGGAGTTTACTGCAGGGTAGGAAACCCACCTTTGAGAGGGCACTGGGGACACCTGCCTGGCACTTGTGACTCACTTGTCCTTGTCAAGGCCTTACCCGGTCCGCAGTTGGGGTTCCAGCTGTCAGTCAGACCCAGGCCCCCCGCGATTGAGAGGCCGGCCTGAGGGCCGCAGCCCTGCTGCTCTCCCGTATGCCGCCTGGCCTGTGTCTGATTCCTCCATCGGCAGCCCCGGCCCTCCGGGTGAGGAGCGGGGGCAGAGGGCACAGCATTTTCACTGGAGCAGAGAAGCGAAACCCAACCCAGATGCATTAAGAAGGAGGCCCGGAGCTTTCCCCTCCTTCCCATTCCCACATTAAAGTACAGACCTTTTTAAATACCACAAGGCACCCCGCCTGCTGCCTGGGGACTCGGGTCCTCTCGCAGCTGGAGTCTCAGCCGTGTTCCGCGCATCTTCGCACGGGAGCGGGATTTCAGGTGCTGCCTGTGAGGGCACAACACCGGCCACAAGCAGAAGGCGCCGCCCTGTGTGCCATGGGGGAGAGTCGGCCAACCCCAGGCACGCAGGGCTCAGATCCCTTACACACAGAGGATGGTGTATATGCAGTTGTGTTTTAGATATCACCCTTCTTAAACGTGCAAATTACTCCTCACTGCACATCCTTCTGCCCGTTGCATTTGTCAGTTAACACCAGTTTACGTATAATTAACATACACATGTGATGGGCTGTCCTGAATTTAGCTTAAATTTCCTGCCCATGCGATTTGGATTGTTCTCAGGTTTAACGCCTACGTAGAACATTGTGGGCGTAAAGCCCTAGGAAATGGCACTTCTAGGGCCAAGAGGTGCTCCCTGGGGTTCTCCACCTCAGTGCCTCTGGCCACGACGTTCCTGTGCTGTGTCATCTGGCTTTGGGAGTAGCCCTGTCAGGGACCCCGTTTCCCCAGCTGTGCCTGCCTGGCAAGGGTAAGGGGGGGCTGTGCACCCCAGAAACAGCAGATGCTTCCCTCAAGGTGGGCTTAACCGGACGGCCCCTGGCTCCCCCAGACTCTTCATGCAGTCCACTCAGGACACAGACCCACTGCCGCCCCCCGTGCTTCCCCCAGATCCCCTCACCCTGGCCCTGGAGCCCGTGCTGGCAGGACCACGGCTGACCTTGTTCTCAAAGGGGTCATTGGCCTCGGCAGGGGACACCCCCCCACCACTCTATCCAGTGATTGTCCAATGCCCATGCAGGGCTGGACTCCCACCCAGGAGGCATCCTGAGGGCTGGAGATGTGCCGGCAGGGGGTACCACAGACAGCCCAGCTGTGGGGCAGGGCTTGGAGGGGCCTCCCCTTCAGTTTCTTCCGGTACAATGAGGCTGTGGGTTTGCAGGGTTAAAACAGTAATCCAGGACCTCCCACAGAGAAGGTTTAGAGGACTGGACTTGTTACTGATCCTTCTGCATCCTGTCCTCCTGGGCCTCAGTTTCCCAACCTGTAAAGCAGGCCTTGTGCATGAGGAGCCCCAAGCCCCTGCAAGCTCCAGGGCAGGGCCACACCCCCTGAACAGCCCCTCGCCCACAGAGGAGGTGTGGAGACCAAGGGTCTGGCCAAAAGAGGGGTGAGTTGTCAAACTCCCATGTGTTTGGGGATCAAGCGATGGGAGAGGAGCAGGGTGACAGTCCTAGGCTGACACTGAACTCCCACCCAGCTACCGCCCTGCCATCTGTCCTGCCCCATGGTTCATATGGGGAAACTGAGGCATTAATGTCCTCAGTGAGGCTGTGCCAGCACAGCCTCCATCTGAGGCCCTTCTTTAACACACGGCAGCCGCAGACTGTTTCAGGCTCCTCCCCAGCCTTGGCCAGAGGGAGGCACTTCCGAGGAACCCAGAGCCCAGCCTGCCCTCCCTAGAATTGGGTCATCCTTCCCACGGCCCCCCCGGGGCCTCTGACCCTCCCCCAGAGCCCGGCACTGAGATGTCCGCCCTCTCCATTCTGCTGGTTGTCAGCATTCTTGGCGGGCGGTTGCAGTGGGCAAGGATGGTGGGGGGCTTAACTGTGTCCCTCAGAAAACCTTCCCATGTGTGAGTAATCAGGAGCCCAGCGTGAGCTGAGTGTCCGAGGTAACACTGGGTGTTCCGTGATACTGAGCGTGGCACGGGGCACTTGCCACACATGTTCCTGTCATCTTAGCCCATCACAGCCCACTTTCTAGATAAGGAAACTGAGGCCCAGAGAGGAAATGTAACCACCTTCATCACACCACTAATAAGGGCTGTATCTCTGAGAAGTCTTTTGTCTGCATAAAGTCAAAAGGGAAATACTTGGTTAATGGAATTGAGGATGGCTTCAGGCTCAGTTGGATCAAGATGCATAACCAGCGTCTGCAGGATCTCATCTTCCTGTTTCTTGGCTCTGTGGTGCTTGTGTCAGCTTCTTCCCAGGCTGGTGAGATGGTCACTAGCAGCTCTGAGCTGACCCTTATCTAGTTAGACAACATTAAAAAAAAAAGATCTGTTGTCTGATAGCTATAGGAGGGCACAGATTGCATGTTGCTGACTCATACTGAGGCACATTACTCTCTGAACCAGTCATAGTGACCAAAGGGCCACCAGTACACTGATGGGCCAGGACCTGAGTGACCTCACTGAGAAGGGCAAAGGTCAGCCCTGCACACCAAGATGCTGTTCCCTGGAGGACTACGAAGATACCCTGCAGATGGGTAGAGTCAGGATTAGAACCCGGGCCCTTACCACAGAGATACACAGACCTCAGCTGCTTGTACCCCTGCACATTCACCCCTTCAGATACCCCCAGCTTCAACGTCGCCATCACTCATGCCTGGGAAGGATCCCTGGAGGCACCTCCACCACCACTGAATTCCATTCCCTACTCTCCTCTTCTCTGAGCCTGTTTCCCCGTCTGTAAAATGGGTCCTAGGGAGGGAGAACCTTGCGCTCAGTGAATGGTCTAGGGTCACACTGGGCTTTAAAAAAGCAACATCCACGTAAAGGTGCAAGGTAATGACTTTTCTGATTAACAAGGGGGTCCACGATGGCAGAGATGCCATGTCCAGGGCTAGGGACTCAACAGGGAAGGTACCGTGGGTACCAGGTCCTGGGGAACCTGCTGGGGTCACAGCAGAGGTGGAACACATGGCTTCGTGTAAGGCCAGCCTCAAGGCTGCATTTATCCTCCCAGAAGAGACCCAATCCTTCTGCCTTCAGCCACTCCCTGGTCCCCTCCTCTGCCCCAGTTTCTTGTTCACCCATTCAGGGCCACGATTTATTTTCGGACAAGAACGTCTGTCCTCCCCACTCTGGCTAGCTGCCAGAGCCATGGGCTGGCCACACCAGGAGAAGGGGGGCCAGAAAGAATCCAGCTTAGCTGTGAGAGAGGGTAGTTCTTGGGGGTGGTTCTAAGTCAGGCTTGGGCTTTGAACTTCTGCTTATTTTCATAGACAGCAATTTACAGTTGTGGGCACCCCAATCTTCCGATTTCTCCATGCTCCTAATGAATGAAGGAACTGGCATGCTGTTGACAGCACTGTTTGCAGTAGACATGAACATCATTAAGGAACTGGCCTGGGCGAGCCAGCCATGATTCATAGTTGTGAAGTGTCTAAATATAAATATTCTTTCAGTTCATTCCGACAAATGAGGGTGCAGTCAGTTTTATTGTTTTAAGTTATTTGATATAAAGGCAAGTTCACCATCAGCCCCCACCTTCAAAGTGGCAAACTCCCATTCATCCTTCCAAACGAAATACACGAGGTCCCGCCTGACTACACACGCTGGCAGGCGGCCACCGCCGCAGTGTCCAGGAGGGGGAGCTCGGCTGCCCCGCCCCCGGCCAAAGCCAGTCCGCTGCCCCACGGTGACCGCAAGGGTGGCAGTCTTGGGGAGCCGTGCGGGCTGGGCCAGCGGGCGCTCTAGAGAATTCTCTCCTCCAGCACCACCATCACCAAGGTGGTGAACTTTCTGAGAAGAGGAACTGCGTCGTTATTTCGTTTCTTCATGCAGCTCTCATGCATGGTAAGTTCTCAAAAGATGTTTACTGATATTATTAAGGAAAAAGACTTGACTCTGATGGCGCAAAAGGAAGAGACAGTCAGGAGAGGAGAAGATGCAGATGCGGGCTGATGGATGTCAGAATAATAAAACAAGAAAGAGGAAAACATTGCTTCCCACCGTTTGTTTATGCAAAATCCATTACATGCACATGTAGTTTTAAGAATGATGTGGCTCCACCTACATTTGTTGCTCAGCCAAACGGTGTGTAGTCAGATGGGGAACCTAAATTATTTGAGCAGACTTGGCAATAGTGCTCTGAACAGCAGCTACCTGCACTGGGCTGGTGTGTTCATTCTCCCAGAAAAAAGTCCCATACAAGCTAAATCTATAGCTAAGAGCTGTAGGAGGAAGAATTATTCCACTTTAATAGAAGCAGAACAAAATTTTCATGTTGAGTTGCAAGATGCTGTTTCTCTTTTTCAAACTTTACTGCTTTTTAAACTGTGAAAGCAATAGTGTTCATTGTAATAAATTCCCAACAAAACAGAATAAAAAGTTACAAAGCTTCTCCCCCTCCCCAGCCCACGGATGATCATTGGGTATCTTTCAAGATTTTGGTGTAAGCAGACATCAGCGTGTACACATTCCCGCACATACTGAGTGGACTATATCGTATAGAACCGTCAGGCTTAGCACAGAGACTTGCCACATTCTTCAACATTGTTACACAGTATTTCAATATGTGTACATACCATGATTTATTCAACAATTCCCAATTGCAGGTACATAGATTGATTCATTTTCCATTTCTATAACAAACCATAGTGTCATAATAAATGCTTCTATGTAGAAAAAAAGAACCAATACACGTGCCCTTTCCTCCATTCTTCACACATGCACATAAATGCCACCTGTGCCCCCTCTCTGTGCTGTAGGGGAGGAGTGCCCCAGCCCTATGGGAACTCATGTGCTTATGTGTTTATACTGTGGCTCTTGCTTCCCTCTGGACCCATCTCAGCGCCTGGCAGACAGTGGACACTCAGTAAACATGGGGACTTAGGGGGATATTTTTTAAAAAGCTTTATTGAGATGTATAATTCACACGCCATTCGGTTCACACATTTGAAGTGTATATTTAACAGTATTTATGATATTAGCAGATATGTGCAGACATCACCAATTTTAGTTCATTTTTATCACTCCCCAAATAAACCCCCGTCCCCGTGAGCAGTCACTCCCCCTGCCCCTCTCCCGGCCCCTGGCAGCCGCTGACCTGCTTCTGTCTCCGGATGCGCCTGTGCTGGACGCTTCGTATAAACAGAATCACACAACCCGTGGCCTTTGCTGTGTGGCGTCTCACTCAGCGGGACAGTGTGGAGGCTCACCCACGTCGAGGCGTGTGTCAGGGCCTCGCTCCTCTTCCAGGCCGAGGAATGTCCCGCTGTGTGGATGGCCCGCACGGTGCTCCCCGCTCCCCTCTGAGGGCCCCTTGGCTCGTTCTCACCTGTTAGCTGTTGTGAACAGTGCTGCTGTGAAAGTGTGTCCAGGTGTTTGTCAGATGCATGTTTTCACTTTTTCTTCAGTACATACGGGGTCAGTAAATGTTTAGTGGTTAATCTGAATCTTGTCAAACTGTGGTCAGTCACCTGGGTTGGGTTGGTGAGAGGGCCACCCCAGCAGGCTTAGAAATCAGGAGTGTGGGCTGGAATCTGCCCCCACGGGTGCTCTGTGCAGGGGTCTGAAATGCTCTGAGATGCCTACAGTCACCTTGGAGGGACCTGGGTGTTCCAGAAGAAAAAGCGCTTCTGTTGTCAACTGCTGTAATCATTTCCACTCACTTGGGTCTCTCCAAAGTGAAATGTTTGTCCTTTGAGGCCAATTGGTCCACTCCTCAGGCCTTCCTGGGCTGAGAATGCCCTGTCCATGGGGCCATCACAGCCAGCTCAGGCTGTGGGGTTTAAGGGTGGCTGATCTCATGGCACCCCACCCTAAGTTTATTTTGCTCAAGGGTGGTGTGTCAGCCTCTTCCTGGGACCATGAAACCTGAGGCCTTTAATGCATGTCCTTGGCCTGCTGGAGCTTTGGGTAGTGTCTGAGGGCAAGAACCTGGCCTGAGTCCAGTCTGGAAAGGCCAAGATAAGTGGCTGACGTTCTGCATTGCATGCTCTCACTTGGTCAAGGAAATCCCGTCTCTGAAAAGCAAGCTATGTTTCCACCTTTTGCCGGGCATCTGGATGCCTGGATCAGGGCTCTCCAGAGGAACAGAAACAACCCGATACATATATATCATTTATATAAAGAAATTTGTTTTAAGGAATTGGCTTATTTGATTGTGAGAGGTGGTAAGTCTGAAATCTATGCCAACAGACTGGAAGCTCAGGGAGGATTTCTATGTCAGTCTTGAAAATTTCCTTTTCCCCAGGAAACCTGTTTTTATTCATAAGGCCTTCAATGGATTAGATATCTGGGATAACTTCCTTTCCCTACGGTCAGCCAACTGGAAGATGTTAACAGTGAGACAGGGAACCTGGGCTTAGACACAATAGTGTGAGGGCCTCTGGAAAAAGCAAGGCCGGATAATTATAGTCAGAGCAGTTTGACTATGTACAAGGAAAGCACCTATCAGAACTCTGTGTTAAATGTTATGCACAGTGAGATCAGTTAATATTCCCTGGGTGAAGGAAAGTAGTCTGTGGTTTTGTTATGCTAATCATTGTAATCATGTGTAAGATTCACCTTAGTATGCTAAAAGGCCCAGGCCTATGGGCTGTCTTTCCTCCTTCAGATCTGATGAAGTGATTTTGCAAACTGAGCAACTAATTTAACATGCAGGCCTAGCTATAAACAACACTAAAAAGCAGGAAGGATTCCACCTTAAAGATAAGATTGCATTTTACCACCCAAGAGGTTAAAAAGATTCTTAACATACTCTTTAGCAAACAGATGATAAATACCTCAGCCCACCTTGGGGGCTGGGAAGGCAGCCTTGTTTGATATGCTCCCAGACCAAGATGCCAAATCCCAGACAGAAATCAAAGCAGAAAATTCCTTATCTTAATTCTAAATATTCTGGGACCACTTAACAAGTCCACACCCCTAAGCTTTTTTTCATGTTCCCCAAAATCCTCAACTGCCTATAAAACGCCTAGACAACGCACCCTTGCCCCTCCCTGTGGAGCTGGGAGCTCTGTCCTCTCACTGTATCAAATTCTACTTCTTACTTTAAAAAATATATGTTTTCCACTATAGGTGATCAACATGTGCAAATATGTGCTAAATATAGACCACTACAATACAGTTTTGGCTAACTGAGGTGCAGGAGGGGAACCTGAAGGGGTTTGGACCCGAGCCCATATGACCCCAGGGTCGAAGGCTCAGGGACAGCAGAATGCACCGAGGGCCAGAACCCGTTTCCGGCCTGACCCTCTGTCCCAGGTGGCCCTGAGGGTTTCCCAGGAGGCAGAGGAGGCTCAGGGCAACAGGGAGCCACAGGAGCTGCAGGGTGAAAGGGGCGAGGCCAGGATCTAGGGCGGGGCCAGAGCCCTACTAAGGGGTGGAGCCCGGGCTGGGGCGAGGCCAGGATCTGAGGAGGGGCCAAAGCCCCAATAAGGGGTGGAGCCAGGGCTCGGGCGAGGCCTGACGGAGGGAGCAGCCAGTGTCAGGGTCTCGAATGGTACCGACCCGCTAGGTCCTAGAGAGGGGCTGGGTCAGGGGAGGAGCGGTGTTCAGGTCGACCAAGACCAGGCGTTTGCAGGGTACAGAAGAGATCACAAAGTAAAACCTGGACCTGCGGGAAACCGACGCACGACCAACATGGACTGAGGTCAGAGACCTCCCCACTCCTGGGCCCCGAGACCACAGGTCTCCTCACCCCTCAACTCTCCCCACGATTCGCTTCTGTCCTGTCTAGTCTGGAAAACCCCTTGTGGCCAGGCAGTTGGGGGCACAGAGAGGGGCAGCGCAACTGGAGGCGCCGCAGCTGCCAGGATTGCCCCTTCTCCACACCAGGAGAGAATAAGGTGCCAGGCAGGAGAAACGACATTGCTCCCAGCCTCCAGCGGCCCCTAGTCCCTGGCTGACGTCCCAGGCGCTGGCCAGTCTGAGAGGGGGCAGTAGGGATTCAGGAACTCGGAGGATTCAGAGCAGGGAAGAGGGGCTGTGGGGAAGCGGGATGGGAGTAGACGTGAAAGGTCTGGGGAGGGTTAGAGCAGTTTAACCCCGCAAAGGAGGGAGAGAGGGAGCTCAAGCAGAGCAACAGCCGGGGCGGTGCAAAGGCCCTGAGGTCGGAATGCGGTAATGGGAGGCATAGTGAGGAGGTCGGTGAAGTGGGCGACGTGCGCCAAAGACGGACCTTGTGGGTCCTGGAGGCCGCGGAGGAAGGGGATTAGATTCTGGGAGAGGGGAAACTAGGGCCTGTAGGTAAACAGGTCTGGATCCGATTCACGTTGTAAGATCGCCCCCTGGCGGCCCAGTGGACAGGGCAGGGAGGGGCGGCCGGCGCACCCGACAGCCAGGTCCACCCTGGTCAGACCACAGCCCTCCTGTCTTCCTGTCGCTGTGTCCCCTCTGGCAGAATGTAGACAGCTGACCACAGACCCTCTCAGAGCGCTCTCTGCGTGGCCACCGTCCTGAGCGCTTTGGACCCGTGAGCTCACATGATTCCCGCAGAGCGCTATGGAGCAGGAGCTCCTCCTATTCCCACTTCACAGAGACAGACTCATGGCCGGAGGCACACGGAGGAATAATAGTGATAGTGACCGACAGAGGTCTCATTTCCTTTGCGTGGATCAGCCCTTGGACACACAGCCTGCCAGCTTGGGACCTCAACTTCCCTGGGGTCTCCAGGCCTCCAGTTCTGTGCTCTCTGCAAGGTCTGGAGGCCATAGTGACCTGGAGGCCGTGGCAGGACACGGCGACTGGGCCTCTCACCCCACCCCCACCCTTATCTCCTCCCTGCACAGTGGCCTCCAATCTCCACCCCCATGGTGGCCCCTCTCCAGTGAAACCCCTGACCATACACCTCTCAGGCCCATGTTGGGGGGTGGATAATGAGGAGGACCGGCTGAAGGGAGTGGTCAGAGTTGCAAGGGCTCCCACTCCCATCCCTGCACCAGCTTCCTGGTGAATTTTAAAATACAAACTGCTCAAGGATATGGAAAGAAGTGAGAGACCTCCTCTGCAACCAACCCCCAGCCCCTGGTTCCCTCTCCAGAGCCACGGCTGTGACCTGTGTGTCCTTCCAGACACACCGAGATAAAAGCCCCCCTCCCCCACTTTCAAAAATGTATGCAAGTTGTTCCCTCCCTGTTTTGTAAAACACGGATGCATCGTGGAGAAAGACCGCTTCAGCCTTTTGAACAGTTGTATGTGTTAGGCTGGAGAAACGAAAAACAAGGACATGCAAACATGCAAACAGAACAGAGAGATGCCATAGGGGGAGAACAGACCAGACCCCAAAGTCTGTGCCTTATATGGAAAGGGGACACCTCTCCCTGAATTCCATCCTGATGTGCCAACTAAGACCTGGATGTCAGCCTCCTCCCTCTTGGGAGGAAAAAAAGTTTCTAGTTGTCTATTATGTCACCTTTAGCCAGTCATACCTCTCCACACCCCCCAAGATAGCTTGCCCTCTCCTCCCCCTCCTAATCCCTTAAAAGCTCCCCACCTCCCCAACCGGGTGTGACTTCTCTGGCCTGTGACAAGAAGGCCACAGAACCTCACCGGGGGTATTTAAATAAATTACCTGGCCCTTTGTTGCCTCTCTCTGCCTGCTTATTTCAGCTAAAATTTATGTTACAGTATAGTATTCCACTGCATCTGGATGTCATCTAACTTAAACTGTCCCCAGTTGAAAGACTTTGTCTTCAGTGTTTAGCAATTGCAGAAAAATATGGCCAGAAGTGCACCATTTTGAATTTCTCACCCACATATATCTGCATGCTCATATTTTCACAAGGGAAATTGATGGGGGGAAGAGGCGTGTGTATTTTGAATAGTAATAGATTCCAGGAAATTGCCCTGATGAGCAGCTGCATCTGTAAGCAGTCCCGCACCCCGTCTGTGCAAGTATTACCTGCTATCTAAGGGGGGCCCCCCCACGTGAACACTGGGTAGCCCACTACTGCGCACATGACTGCTCACATGACTCCACCCAAATCCAGAGCCCACTAGCACATCAGGTGCTACAGGCATCGAGACAGATTGGCCTCTTTGTGCACCAGCCCTAGTTCTGCTGCCCAGAGCCTGAGCTGGCCCATCCGTGGGCACTGACATCTTGTCACTGTCTCACCAGACCCCATCCTCAGAATTCGGAACCCCTGAGGTGTGCTGAGATGTAAAGGCAGCGGGAGGTGCCAGGAGTCAGGCAAACTCTGCTGCACAAAATCTATGGGCAGGAAGGGGCTGCCCTCCCACAGGTCAGCTTCTGCTTCCGTCACCTCCTGCCCAGGCGCTAACTCCTTCCCTGACTCAAGAGCACCCTTCCTGGCCAGGAGAGGACAGACTTAGGTTCTAGAACTCCTGTTTACCTGTATGATCTGGGCAGGTTGGCCCCCACTTCACCTCTGCCTTTCCTCCTTGACAGACAGCCCGAACTCTCAACTCCCTGCTTCTAAGACTTAGACCTTCTGGTGGGGGGGGGTCCACTTTCAGGGGCTGCCCTGTCCAGGCACCAGGATGGTTTTGGGCTCGTGACCCAGCTTGTGTCCCCTCTTCACGGGAGCCCACCAGCCAGAACTCCCACAGCGAGTCTAAGGCAGAGCCAGGATGCGGGTGTAGGGCTAACTCACCTTCCCAGTCCTCCAGGGCTGGCGAGGGCTGGCCAGGGAGAAGCGATGGACTGTCAGAGCCCCAGGCTGGTGCTGTGGGCTTCTCGGGGGAGGTGGTGCCTGTGGGAAGAGTGGGAATTCAGGGAGAAAATGCAATGGTGAGCCGCTTTGAGCTCCTTGTCCTTGAGGTGCTGCCAGGATCGTCCCCACTCACAGAGGAGAAATCTGAGGCTCTAAGGAGGCAGGACTCAGCTCTGGCTGACCCCAAGAACTGCAGCACCCCTCTTCCAGGAAGCCTCCCCAGTCTCCCGCAGCCCCATCCCTCCCGCAAGACCCTGCTCCCCGAGACCCAGTCAGCCCTTGGCATGCTCAGTCGCCATGGGTCCAGTCATGTGGGCCTCTGCCCTCTGGTTGTGCTGCATTCCCCTTCATCCATTTGTTGGCTACAAGTCCCTCTCTAGTCTACCTTCCATCCCTGTACTTGGGGCCCAGGCTGCCGATGGGAAGACTTTGGAATTCAGCTTGGCTTCTCTGGCCTGGAGTTACTTGAGATAGTCTGGCTGGGCAATGACCTCAGACCAGCCCCTTCCCTCTCCAAGCCTCTCTCTCAGTCTACTCATCTGAGAAATGGGCCCGGTTCCCAGTTCCACCGAGCACTCCACAGATGCGAATTCCTTTCCTGAGAGGTGTGTGTGTGCGTGCGTGCGTGCGTGCGTGCGTGTGTGTGTGTGTGTGTGTGTGTGTGTGTGTGTGTGTGTGGAAGAGGGGAAGAGTCAGATGAGAGGGGCTGGCTCTGGTCCCTTCATCCCAGAGCCAGGACCGGGTGCGGCAGGGTCTAAACCTGGGGCTGAAATGGGCGCCCTGCAGTACCCAGGGAACCCCGAGGAAGCTGAAGGTCTCGGCCGCACTGCGGGTGCCCCCCCCACTGTTCCAGGGGGGAAGGCGGCAGAAGAGGGCCCCTTCCCGCCCGACTTGATTCCACGGCTCTCTCTCCCTCACCCCCCTAAGCCCCCCGGGGCTGGGGAAGGGAATCCGGGCTGGGGAAGTGAGTGAGACCCGCCGGTTCCTCCCCAGGCCGGCTGCACGCCAGGCCGGCTGCCAGACGTTCGGGCGCCCCGCGGGCTGTTCTGGGGGTCGGAGGTGCCTCACCTCGAGCCCCCGCCAGGTGTGCGGCGGCGGCACAGAAGCAGAGCAGTGGCAGCAGCGACGCCATGGCCGGGTCCGAGCGTCCGAGCGGTGGTCCGGGGTCCGCTGGGCGCTCGGGTCGGACTCCCGCGGGTCTGGCGGGCGCTGGGGCTGAGGGTGGGGGCGGGACGCGCCCGCAGGCCCCACCCCGCCCCGGCCACGCCCCTCCAGGCCCCAGGGAGGCCGCCGCTAGCGAACCAGCCCCGTGGGCGCCCCCCTCGGTGCGTCCGGCGGCGCCTCCGCCCTCAGGCTGGCGCGCGTCCCTCGTCGCCGCCCGCTGGAAGCCCCTCCTTCAGCCCGGCCCACCGCCCGCTCTCCACGTAGGGACCCGCGGTGCCGCGGGACGTGCCTCTTGGAACCATGACGCCTCGGGCGGCCCTTTAGGCGGCTAGAAACCGTCCGTCGAGGCAGGTTCGATCCTTTCGGCGTTAGGCCGCCCCGCGCAGGCTGGAAGCCCACCGTGCACCTACCCTCCACCCTGGCTGCTCGAGCTTCCTCGGAGGCCGGCGAGAAGTCCTTCTGTCTACCCTCCACCCCTTCGTCCTTGGGCCGCCGGGGGCCCGGTGGAAGGCCCTCCCCGCGTCTGCCCACCCGCGCGGCACCCCGGCGCACAGAGGAGGCAGAGGCCAGGTGGCGGCGGCGCGATGTGTTTATTGGCGCGGGGCCCGGCCGCGGGGACGCGTGGCGGTCACAGCGCCACGACGCAGTCGGTGCCCGTGTACCCTGGCAGGCGCAGAGCGAACTTGCGGCGCACGTCGTCGGGCACGAACCTGCCGGCGACGAAGTGGTGGCGCCCGGAGAAGCGGCCGGCGCAGCGCTTGGGCGCCGTGAGCGACACGAGCACATCCGGCCGGAGCCCGTCCTCCGTCTCCCCGCCGCCGGTCTCCGCGTCCCAGCCTGAGGGGGGACGTCGGGACGGGGGTCGGGAGCTGCGAGGGGTGCTCGCCTCACAGTCCTGCCGCCTCGACGGCCGCTTCCCCTCCCCCGTGAGGTGCGGCCTCTGCTCTCTGACCCGCCTCAGCGGAGCCTCCGCCCACAGACTCGTCTCCCCCTGTCCTGGGAGGGGTTTCCCTCCCCCTCTGACCGGAGCCTCTGCCCTCAGACTTTTCTGCCCTTTTTCCCACCTGCTACCCAGTCTTTCTCCTGCATGTGACGCAGCCTCTGCCTTCACAGTACACCATTCCCACCTGTGGCCCTTCCCCAATGAGACCCATGCCTCTGCTCTCTGACCCAGCATCTGTCTCCCTCCCTGTCAATCCTGAGCTTCTCCACTCAGACTAGAGCCGTTTTCCATCCAGACTTCCCGCTGGCCTTACCTCTCTGACCAGATGCCCACTCTCTACCCAGAGGACACAACTGCCTCCCTCCTCAGGCAAAGCTCCTCCATCAGACCTGTCCCCTCGCCCCAGGTTCTTGCATCTGCTAACACAGGCCGCCCTCACCACCCAGTTTCAGCATCTATCCTCTGACTAGACATCCCTGCCTTTACCCTCAGACTAGGTCTCGTCTTTTGAGTTGACAGCACCCCAAACCCTCCCTCGTTAGCCTCTAACGAGCCTCCACCTCCAGACTAGGGGCTTTGCCTTCTCTCCTGCCTCTGACCAGAGTCTGGGCCCACTAACTAAAAGCCTCCTCCCTCTGACCTTAACCCTCCCTTCTGTGACCCTAGCCTTCATCCTCAGACGGGCCAGCCCACATCCTCACAGCCAACCCCTGCTCTGTGGCTCCCGGCTGGGATGGCCCTGGGGTCTTGCAAGCCTGGGGATGTTCCGTTGAGTCCAGCCACCCCCGTGGAGGGTCTGGCTGGCCAGCAGCTGTTTGTTCCGTCTGCCCATTGCCTAATGGCTCCAACAGGCACGGGGCGGCGGCCAGGGCAGGCAAGGCCTTTGCCGAGTGAGCTCACGTCTGCCCGGTTGACTGGCCCAGGTTGGGCAGTGGGCAGGCTGGGCTGGATGGTGGGGGGAGAGGGACACAGGGTCACATGGACAGCATCTGTGTGATGGTCTTTGCCATCCACAGGCTGGACGTGAGCTGCAGTCTCCCCCAGAGTGCATGACCCATCCACACCAGGGAAACAGGCTCACGGTGGACAGACAGGTTGGGGCCCCCCAACCCCCCTCCACCTGACATGCCTGAGGGAATGTCCGGGCTCACAAGGGGGATGGACAGCAGTTTGAGCGTGGCCAGCGTGCGTATGCAGGGGCCCCCAACCTCACAAGGCTCCACGCCGGGGCCCAGCACAGCATCCACCACCAGCCTGTAGGCGTCATTGATGAGCTGGACCTGGGAGGACACGCAGGGTCAGGGAGGCCTTGGGCCATTGTCCCCCCACCTCCCTCCCTCAGTCACCACCGAGCACTGACCTCTGCGGGCAGATAGAATAGAAAGGGAATGTCCATTTTCTCACACTGGGTAGTCAGGTCGCGGTGCAGCAGGTCGAGGGAGCGGGTGGGGTAGAAGATGGTCGGTTCATACTCCTGGGGGGGTGGGAAGGAGTCAGCACTGGGGGCCCTCCCAGTGTCCCCAGGGCCTTAGCCCCCAGACCTGGGTACCAGGCAGCAGACCCTGCCTGGGGCAAGCTCTGAAACATCAAGAGGAGAAAGCAATTTCTGCAGGGACAGTGTTGGGGGTAACCCTGGGAAGCTGAAGGCGTCCCTGTTACTTACAAACACCCGCAGGTGCCGGGCACAGACCAGTCCCACAGCCCCATTCTGCTCTGGGCCGCACACGACCAGCACAGTCCTCTGCTTCCGGGAGAGAGCAGGCAAGGGGAACACCTGGTAGGGGACACGGCAAAGGCAAAGGCATGGCACTGGGCATGTCTTCTTGCTCAGGTGGGGAAACTGAGGCCCAGAGTTGAGGAAGGGATAGGCCATGGGCCTGCAGGCAATAGGCTAGGACAGGAAGAGAGGCATTCTGGGTGAGACACTCTTGGGGTCTGTTTCCTTGTTGGAGGCTCAGAGTCCTTGCCTCAGGCTCTGCCAAGTGGAAGCAGGAAAACGTGCCTCCTGCCACTGCGCCCTGAGGGAGGTTTGTTTATTCTCAGTCTGAGTTGCAGACATTCTTCCACCTTTTTCCACTGCCCCTCCCCCACCCGTGTTTCCAGGCCTGGCCCCTCCCAGAGCCGGGTGGAGAGGGGGGTACTTTTCCAAACTGAGATGCCCTGTCCCTCTCCGTCTGCCAGTCTTCATGGCTCTGGCTTTCTCCTTGTATCTCTGACTCTCTGTGTCTCTCCAGTTTGTCTCTCTCTGTCACAGTCTCTATCTCTCACACTCTGTGCCTCCCTTAAATGCAGGAGTTAAGACACTGGTGTTTGAGTCTCAGCCCTGCCAGACTCTCTGTGGCCCCTCCTCTCCCAGCCTCAGTTGCCTGTATCAAACTGGAGTGCCAATAGCTCTGATGGGCATGGGGGTGGGGGAGTGCTGTTCCGGCCAGGGCTGGCTCCTGGGGGCCTGGCTGCGCTCTATCCTCCCACCACACAGACGGGAAGTTACTCCCTTTCTGAGCCTCCTCCCCAAGGTTTGAGCGAACCCCGGGCCCAGCCTGATCATGTCCGGCACAGCAAGACACCAGGCCCAGAGCCTGAGAGGCCATCCAGGTGACAAGGGCCAGTCTCAGACATCCCGGGATTTTCAGGGCCAGAACTGGACAGCTGGTTACCAAAGGCCAGGCAAGAGCTCGCTACACCATGTTTGCTTTGTGGCTCTGATTTGCACCAGTTCCTTCTCCTCTGGGCACCTAGCTCAGGATATGTTTCATTTGGAAATAGGAACATTTAAGTAAAAAAAAAAGAGAGTTCACTTAAAGATACTGAGTTTTAAAAAAAGTATACTGTGCAATAATTCAAAGAAGGAAGAAGGGACAAAGAGCAGGGGAGGGTTACACGCCTGATTCCATGGGGCACTTCTCTGAGGTGTGTGCATTTATGGACTGGTGTCGGTTTATTATCCTTTCCTCAAGGAGGAAACGGGCCCAGCGTGGTTCGGTTCATCGCCCAAGGTGCTGGGTGGTAATATAGTCCTGGCTATTTCTCTTGTGTTACTTGCAGGCACCTCAAGGGCTGGAGGCTTGCCCCAGAGCAGGACACAGCTCTGCTTCCAAACCCTCATGCCCTGTGCAGGCCCCTCCCTGTCTCTGGACCTCAGTTTCCCCTCCTGTGACGTGGGGTTGCTTCGGGGTACGCAGACTGCAGGAGACCATGGCACCCTTGAGCAAGACCCAGGAAGTGACAGGCAGGTGGTCATGTCTGTGCCTCAGTGGCCCCACACTGGTCCCTGCTCCACAGTTTCTGAGTCTCTGGGGAACCCCAGGCTCTGCCCTCACCTTCACTGATGACACCCTTTGACTCGGGTGCCTGCCTGGCCCGAACCAGTGATGATCCTCTCTGGGTCTCAGTTTCCTCATCTGACTGACAGGCTGGGGTGGTCCCAAGCAAAGAGGGGCTCTTGGATGAACCATCCGTGCTACAGGGATTGTGCACCTAGGCTTCAGCTCTCATGGGCTGGTCAAACGGTTGGGGTCAGGGCCGTGGGTCAGGTACCTTGGCCACAGCCAGGGTGCTTGCATGGCCGCACAACTCCACCAGCTGCTGCCACCCGAAGCGGTAATCCTCCAGAAGCTCCCGCTCCAGGGCGGCTGCCTCCGCAGTGCTGGAGGACAGAGTGGGAAAAGCAGCTCAGAGACACAGACACGGAGGGAGAGACCCGGAGACAGCAGCTCAGATGGAGCCAGAAATGCCCCACCAATGCCCCCAGCCAGGCCCTGGGGCCGCCTTCCAACCTGTTTCCTTAGGGAGGCGCACAAGGTTTAAATGGAAGCTAGGCCTCAGCGGGAGGTTTAAAAGCCCAAACCTGAAGCGTAGGCGCCCTCTGGTGGTCTGGGAGGCGCATGTTGGTTCTATTGCCCCAGGCCTGTCAGGCGCCCCCAACCCCGAAGGTGGGAGGACGCATGAGAAATGCAGCCTGAACTTTGACGCGGACGGTGGGCAGATTCCAGGCAGTGAAAACTACTGAGTGCACTCCAGGACATTGGAGGGGGCGGACTGGACTGGTGTCTGCGGAGCATGGGTTTTGAAGGTTGCAGAGGAGTTTGATGGCTCACTGAAGAAAGTGGATGTGCAGCCAGCAGCTATGAGACCCTTTGATGGAGCAGTAATAAAATTCATATCATTGTGCAGAACAATGGGGCATATACTTGCTGAGTGACAGGAATCTGTTTCACTTGACACCTGCTTCCTCCTTTGCAAAAGTGAAGGCAGGAGGGACTGAATCATTTATGAGGCCCAGTTCAAAATGCAAATGTGGGGCCCCTCTTTCAAAAATTAAGAATTTTGAGATGGTGATGGCACAGCATTAAACCAAGTGGTGGGCCCTTCTGGAATAACAACCTCCTAGCCCTGGCATAGGGGGCTTCCAAGGGGCATGGGCATGGTTGGTGCAGAGAGGGAGAGCTGGCACTGAGGAGCTGAAGATGTTCCTCACCCCAGAATCAGGGGTGTGTGGCTAGATGCCAGCCTCCCTTCAGCAGGACCCCTTCTGGCTGGAGAACAGCACCTAACGCTCAGCTCAACAGCCCTATAGAATGGAATAATAATAATAATAATAATAATAAAAGACCCAGGCCCAGAAGTTAGAAGAATATCCAACAACTCAGAGAAGCCAAGTGGCTTGCCCAGGCTCATGCAGGAAGCGAGCAGGAACACTGCCCCCGCCACCCTTGGAGGCTGAGTCTAGAGCCACGGACGGTGTGAGCAGAGAAGCAGAGTCAGACCCACAGAGGGCAGAGGTTTGTCGGGATGAATACTGAGCTTCCTTTCTTCAATTCTGTGAGCAAAAGACCGCCAACCATAGGCCGATTTTGCAGTGTGATCAGGCTGGGTGGCTGCAGGGGCATACGGTGGGGAGCGAGGACTGCATGGGCTGGGGAGTCGGGGAGGGCTTCCGCAGGAGCTGACACTGTGCGAGGTGATCCAGACGGCAAGAACAGTGAAGGCCAAGGCTCTGTGGTGGGAATGACACTCTGGGAGCCCATGCGGATGGGGGAGATAGAGGCTTACGGCAGGGGGGCCACATGCCCTGAGTCACGCAGCAGCCGGAGTCAGACTCAATCCCAGCTCACCTCAGATGAAGTGGAGGACCAGGCGTGGAAAGGAGCTCACAGTGGGGCCAGCTAAAGGGCACTCCCAGGGTGGGCTGGCCTAGCTCCTGGGTAGGAACGCTGGGGGAGACGAGCTTGGGAATGGATCTCATTCCTCCACCATCATCGTGTGACAGCTCCGGCGGCTGCCCCCGTAGGATGAGGATGAGGACGGAGGCTACCCATCACTCGTCTCCCTCTGTCCCGAAGCTGTGGCCTTGGGCCAGCACTGGGAACGGAACCATCCTAATTGGTCATTAGAGTGGTAAGGGTGGGGAGGGCCAGGCGAGGGACCTGGGATGGTGGCAGCAGAGGCTCTGGGTGAGCCTGCGAGGGCATTAGGACAAGTGAGGAGAGGGACAGGGCAGAGGCGTTGTGGGGCTCAGTGTCGGGGGTACAGAGGAAGAGGCTGTCAGGAGGGTGCCCCTTGCTCCTTCCTACCTCAGCCCGCAGAGGAGAGGAGCTCCCACTATCAGAGTTTCCCCGCCAGCCCAGAGGGCTGGGCGGGCCTGGTTCCATAAGGGCCTGGGCCAGGCGTCCCAACTTGCTTAAGGGAGAGGGCTCTTTGGGAGGGGAAGCCCCGAGGCCTGGGCTCCTGTGCCCTACCTCCCCTGCCTCTCCCCCCCGTCCTCCCACCTCCTCCCGCCAGCCTGCCACCATTGCTCACCAGGCCACCTGCAGCAGTCCCACGACACCCAAACTCCTCTTCAACACGAGCACAAGGGCTTCGAAAACCTGAACCCCAGACTGCATTGCCCACCCCTGTCCCAAATCCTCCTATGGCTTCCCAGGAGTCAAAGAATATTCAAATCCCTCACCATGCCTACATGGCCCCAGTCTCACTGCCTCCTCTCCCCTTGCCCCCCACATCCCACCCCCACCCACCCCATAGTGCCCCATCCTTCTCACTTGGTATTTGAGGCCCCGCCATCCCCACACAAGGTGAAATCGCAGCTCCAACTTCCAGAACATTCTTCTCCCCCTGCCTAGGATGAGCTGGGGCTCTAGGCTGCACCTGGACATCAGTCCCTGGATGGTATCTGCCCTGGGAAAAGGGCTGTGTGGACAGGGCTGAGGCGGTCGACAAGGGGCTGTTGGGTGAATCTGGTTTCCCATGAGGTCCACATCCCTACTTGGGGCCTCATGTCCCACAGGAGGGGGACTCAGGATGAGGGGAGACAGCCGCAGCTGCCAGCTTCAGACCCCTGACACGTGGCCCATGTGTTCAGAAATTGCCCCAGTCCTGGCACAAGTAGTCGGTGTCCTGTTTGAGCCTTAGTTTCCCCTCTGGACAAGGGGGCTCCAAGGCGGGTATGGGCCCTTTCAGTACTAGGAGAGCTCAGCTCTTCCTAGACGGACAAGGAGCGGCGGGCTCCAGGGTCCCTGGGAGGGAGGGACAGCGCGGTGAGGCCTGGACCGGCGGGGCCAGCAAGATGGGAGGTCCCCAGCGGTGCTGATGAATAATGCATGAGGGGCGGACCCACCACGGTTGCAGTTTCCCAGGGAACGTGACTCTGGTGGCGTTGGCTGCGGCAGGCAGTGGCTCCAGCCCCAGGACCCCTGATCAGGCGGTGCTGCGGCATCATTGCCTGCGGGCGCGCCAGCAAGACCCGGGCGCGGATCTGGGCAGGGAAACGAGGTCTGGGGAATTCAGGACCGGTCACACCGCTGCGGGATCCTGGCCCGGGAGCACGGGGTCCCCCGCCTCTGCCGCCAGGGCTCTCCTCTCCAGTTCCCCCTCCCACCCCTGTGCCCTTGTGAGGAAGCCCCAAGACTGGAGAGGTGGGATGTTGACAAGCAGTTTCAAATGGAGGAAGGATCCCGGGATATTTGGTGTCGAGGTTGATGGACCCAGAGGCAGCCTCTGGGTGGGTTTTAAGGCACCCCGCCTGACATGTTCTGCTGGAGTCCCCAGATCTAGTCTGTGTGCCCCCATCCAAGTTAGCCGCAAGGACACAGGCAGGCCTGTTTCCAGAGCCTTTATTCCGTCCTGGTGGGGAGGCGGCAGGGGCTGGTGGGCTGAGCACTGCAGGCCCCCTACATGTACCACAGGAAGCTGTAGGTGTTGCGGATGATTTCCTCGCTTGGGCGCAGCCCATAGAGCTCCCCCATCACGGGGGTCACCCATCGCGTGGTGTGGAACAGACTCTCCCACCTGCGGGTACAACAGGGATCGGTGGGGTGCAGCTGCCCTCTCAGGCCACCGCCTGCTGGGACCCACCCTGGCGGTCAGCGCCCACATTAAAAGGGGCTGCCTTCCTATATACAGAGAATACAAGTAATGATTCTATAGCATCTTACTACGCTGATGGACAGTGACCATAATGGAGTATGTGGGGGGCACCTGATGATGGGGGGAGCCTAGTAACCATGTTGTTCATGTAATTGTTCATTAGCGATACCAAAATTAAAAAAGGGGGGGGCTGCCTTCGGCGCCGCACACCTGGCACCCACCCCTCGCTTCAGGTTTTCCTTGGTAGGTTGCGTTTCTGCAGCGGACTGGACCCCGCCCTCCCTGCCTGGGACCCACCTTCCAGTTGGGCACATCTTTCATGATGACGGCCTCCTCCTCCAGGTTTTCCCGAAGCATCTGCAGCACCCTGCAGGGACAGCATGGGAGGTGGGGGCCTCATTATGTTGCCTGATGCACCCGCCAGGGCTCTCCACCTTCCAGTCCCCACCACCTCCTGCTGCTTCAGGCCCTGCGCACTGAGCCTTCTCCTTTCCCCTCCTCCCCCGGCAAACCTGCTGTCCCCCAGCGGCAGCCCAACACCCCCTCCTTCAGGAAACCTTTCCATCTTCCTACTTGGGTCTTTAAGTCAAGTCTGGGGACGCTCTGACCGTGCAAGCACGCAGCTGCCAGGCTCCACAAGCATTCTGGCCCTGCCCGGAGCTGAAGCCAGGGGCCCTCAGGTCAGTGGCCTCTCAACCCTTGCCTGGCAGCCCCACCTCCGGTCCTTCTCTGCCTGCAGCAGTGGCATCAGTGCAATACGGGCCTCGAAGTCCTCGATCTGCAAGCGCCTGTGAAACCCCAAAACCGACAGTCACGTCAGACCACGCTGGGGTGAGGGGTAGAAGACATGAGCTCAGACACTCCAGGTGATGTGTGGGGAAGGAGCGGGGGAGAAGCGAGCAGGTGGGGCAGGGCAGGGGTGGTGGGCTCTGCCCACAGACGCCCAAAATGAGGGTCGGGGGACGTGTAGCAAGCACATAGCACAAGCACCCTTTGGCCTACAAGACTTCTGGCTTCACACTTTCCTTTCAATGAAAACTCTCTTTTCATGTTAAAACTCACAGTGCCCTGATGACTGGTGAAGCCCCAGGGGTGGGGAGAGTTCATCACAGGGCTCTGGATGGTACAAAACCACACCCCTTCATCTCAGAATACCCGTGGGGTGTGAGCCCAGGGAAGGTGGGGCCTGTGCACTGTACGGGGCTCCCTTCTCCCTGCTCTGCAGTGTCTTCCAAGCCCCCAGCGCCATCTGCGCTCAGAGAGCAGCACCCAGGATGTGACCCAGGAAGAGGCTGACCTCCCTGTGCCCTCATCACCAGGAAGCTTGCAGCAGCGCAGAGAACGGTCTGGATGAATGCCAAGCCCCACCCCAGCCCCAGTTCCCAGGGTAGCATCTCCACCCCAGGCTGCTGCCCCTGCCCCAGCAGCACACTGTTGTCACTACTGTGTCCACCCCCTCTGCAGGTGGCACGTCCCAGGCCTCACCTGTCCAGTGTGGGGCCCCATTATCTGGCACCCCCAGAAGCTGCTCGAGTTCATGCAACAGTGCTGAGCACCCACCCCAGGTAGGGTCCTCTCCAGCACCACCCTCAGATACGCAGCCTCAAGCGTGAGCGAGCTCAAGGGTTGGAGGACCGTGTTAAGGACACGTGACACGAGACAGGACAGGGTGGAGGGGCCCACAGTCAGAGGTCAGTGAGGAGGAGCCACCTTCTATGGCAGCCGGCAAGCTTGCAGGTGGCTGGAATCCAAGCCTAGGCCACAGCAGGCGTCGGTCCCTCAGGTCCCATGTGACTGGCAGGGCCATCATCTTGGGTGGCCATTTTCTAAGCCCTGATAATCTGCACTGCCTGATCACCACTGACAAAAACCACCAGGGCAGACCACCCTGGGCTTGCCCCTCAGCCTCAGGTCCTAGGGCACAGGGCCCCCAGCCAGGGCCTACCTGCGCTCGCAGTTCCACTTCATCATGCTCCAGTACCCGAAGAGCAGGGCCCCAATGCCCACAGCAAACATGTTGTAGCGTGTGGGGAGACGGGGGCCAGTTCAGTGCCTGCACACGCCAGACAGGCCATCCCGTGCCGCGCCTGCCCGTGACGTCTGCCTGCTCACTGTGCAAATACTCCAGAAACATGGTCGGGGGTAGGAAGGGGAAAGCCAGGGTCCTGTCTATCATGTATTTTTTGTCTTTGTGGAGGGTCCAGAGCCCCTCCCACAGCCACCCCCTCCTCAGCAGGTGCAGACTACCCTCTGTCCCAGCCACCCGCTCTGCCCCCAGGCCAGGGCTTCCAGAAGGTAGGGGCTGCAGAACCGGGTGGGGTCTGCAGGAAGGCCCGAGAGTCTAGATGCTTATGGTTGGGTGGTTCTAGCCCCACCAACCTTCTAGAAGGTCATTTGGTTTCCAGGCAGCACGTGGGTCCTCATGAGTTGGGATGTTGTCTGCAGCTGGGTCCCAGCTCCATGGTGGCTGCCTGGGCCACCTCCCTGCATGCAGCCCACAGGGGGCTGGATAGGGCTTCCAGAGGCATCAGTCCCCTCCAGGGGCCACTCAGCACCCCTGGGCTCCCAGGGTGCGGCTGCCTCCCGGCCCAGTGGGGTCAAGCCCCCTGCCTGGACACAGGGAACAGAAGCAGTCATGAATATTTACTGACCAGCGGACACCTGCACTGCAATGCTGACTGCTGGGCCACAGGCACTGGGGTCTTCAGGGAGGCTCAGCTGCCTGGGGTCTGACTCACCCAGAGCTCCCTAACTTTTGCATTTTGCTCTCCTTTGGATGGGCCTTGTGGTTGCAGGGACAAACTGCCGAGTTCGGCCAGGCTGAGCTCCAGGTATCACCCAGTAAATGACCAGCAAATGGTGGGTCAAGCAGAGGCCACTCCCTGGGCCTAGTCGGGGGCAGAGCTGGTGCTCTGGGAGTCTGGTGGGGGTGCCTGCACTGTCCCCATCCCCATCTTTCACCTTCCGCTTGCCTCAGGTCCACGGCTCATCTGGACCCTGATAGCCCCAAAGATGAGTGAGAAACTGGCTCGATTTTTTAATCCTTAGTTAAACCCTCTAAAAACATGAGTTCAGGGTAGGACACTTCCTTGTTAAGAGAGGCAGGGTAGCAAGGGCGCTGTGGTTCCTGGGCTCAGAGGCAGCGCCTCTCCAAGGAGCCTGAATGCCAGGACCAGCTCCCAGGGCCCCTGTGGCACTCACACGCAGCTGGCCACCTGTGCTGGGACTTGGACCTCTCTCTGCAGAGTGGGAGCATCTCATCAGAACTGCCTCGTTCTTTTCAACAGCCGCAGGGAAGCCCAGGGCCTCTTCTGACCCTGTCCCAGGGAACCAGGGGACAGGCCTGGTGTGTCCTAGTAGAGACCCTGCGCCCTCGCACTGGGCACCCTGTCCCTGGGCCCTCTGGAAGATAGAGCCTAAGACTAAGGGGGCCTCTAACTCATCTTTCTTGCTGACAGCTGCAAGGTTGAGACCCCAGGCCCTCATGCGAGCTGGCGGGGAGGGGTCTATGCCTCAGGAGCTGCCAGTCTGGCGGGGGAAGCTGACTAGGGGCATCCACAGAGGGGGTGCAGGCCATGTGTAAAGACCTAAATAAATGGAAACATACCGTGTTCATGTGTCAAAACAACATTAACCAGATGGTAGCACTCTCCCGTTTGAGGTACAGATTCAATGCAGATCCCATCAGAATCCCAACTTTCCCCCAACCAGCCCCAAAGAAATTGGCAAGCAGATAGTGAAATGCACACAAAAACACAAGGGAGCAAATTAGCCAAGACAATTCTGAAGAACAAAGTTGGAGGACTTGCACTTCATGATTTCAAAACTTGTCACGCAGCTGTGTGTACAAGACAAGAGAGCCTGGCATGGCCTAAGCATAGACATGTACTTGATGGAACAGAGCTGAGTCCAGAAATAAGTGCCCACAATTATGGTCAACTGATTTTGGACAAGAGCGCCAGACAAATCAATGGGGAAGGAACAGTCTTTTCAGCAAATTGGACAACTGGAGAGTCACATGCAAAAGAATCAAGTGTGCTTCTTCCCCTCCACACACACAGAAGTTAACTCAAAATGGATCAAAGACTTCAACATCAGAACTAAACCTATAAAACTTTTAGACAACAGAATGATGTGAGAAGCACGAGTGACCAATAAAAAGAAAAAAGATGAATTGGACATCACTGAAATTAAACGCTTGTGCTGCAAAGGACACCACCGACAAGGTGAAAAGCCAGAACAGGAGAAAGCATTTGCAAATCATCTCTCAGATAATAGAATGGTGCCCAAAATGTATAAAGAACTCTCAAAATACAGTAATAAAAAGATGAACGGCCAAACTAAAAATGTGTCAAGGACCTGAACAGACATTTCTCCAAGGAAGATCTACAAATGGCCAACACACACATGAAAAGATGCTCCATGTCATTAGTCACCAGAGAATTGCAAATCAAAACCACAGTGAGATCCCACCTCACACTGACTAGGAGGTGCTAGATTTTTAAAACAAGGAAAAGTATTAGTGTGATCCAGATGTGGAGAAAGTGGAACTCCCACACACTACAAGTGAGGATATAAAATGGTACAGCTAATTTGGAAAACAGTTTAGGACTTCCTCAAAATGTAAAACATGGGGCTACCATATGGTCTAGTAATCCCACTCCTGGGCAAAATCTCCTGCATCCAGGAGAAATGGAACATATTGTCCACACAGAAGCTTGTACATGCACGTCCATGACAGCGCTTGTTCCAACTGCCAAAAGGTGGCAACGATTCAAATGTCCATCAAGAGGGAAATGGATATACGAACTGTGGTCCATCCAATCAAGAATATTATTCAGCCATAAAAAGGAACCAAGAGCTGATACAAGTTACAACATGAACACTAGAAACAGCATGTTGAAATCACAATATAGGTAGGTCACGGGATGGTAGAACAGTGAGAATACAGGTAAGGACTCCGGAGCATCTTAGTACATTGATGGACAGTGAGGGCACTGGAGGGGGTGAGGACTTGATGATATGGGCAAACGTTGAACCATTGTGTTGTATATTTGAAACCAACATAAGATTATTTATCAATGATACTTTAAAAAAATCATGCTAAGTGAAAAGAAGAAAAAAATATACAGTGAATGATTCCATTTATATGAAATGTCCAGAAGACGATGCAGAAACCCAAGGCAGACCAGTGGTTATTAGGGGCTGGGGGAAGGGGAGAGGGGAGTGACAATTAATGGGGATGGAGTTTTTGGGGTGATGGAGATGTAAATTTAGACCATGGGAATGGTTGAACTGTGAATAGTCTAAATATCAGCGATTTGTACACATGAAATGCATGCATTGTAAGGCATGGTATGTGAATCTCAATAAATGTTAAAGACACAAGAAAAACAGAAAAGGGCCACTGGCTGCTGCACAGAAGGGAGTGCGGAGAGGAGAGCTGGATGTGACAAGTTTGGATTAAAGGAGACTGAGCCAGTTTTGCAAGTTCCAGGATGCTGGTGGTGAGCGATTCAGGCAAAGAAAAGGGGAATGGGTGCCAGGCAGGTGACCACCCACAGAGCCTTGGACAGGAGCAGGGGAGGGCAGAGCTGATGGGGAGAGGGCCTCTGGGGGCCATGGCACAAAAGCAAGGCTGGAAGAGGGCTGGGGAGGACAGATGACCAGGGCACTGTGCAGGACGGAGGGCAGGACCTTTGCACTTACTGTTTCCTGCACCTGAGGAGCTCTTCAGAGAAGTCCTTCCAGCCTACCCTAAGCAGGCCCTGGCTATCCCTGGCTCTGTCAAGGCGGGAAATGTGTCTCCTCAGTTAGGCTGTGAGCTTCTCTGTAGAGAGCCGAGCATCATACACTCACTCAACAAGCAGTAACTGAACGCAGGCACAAAACCAAAGACCAGAAGGGGCATCTACCTCACCCCTCGGCAGCCAGCAAAGACGGTGGGTTTGCGATGGCTATAATGCAAGTTGGTGGAAAAGGGTGTGATCAAGAGACCCGACCCTAGAGACTGGTATTTTGGACACACAGGGGGTTCTGCTGTCATGCAGGGGGAGAGAACCAGGACAAAGAGCACGTCTGTGACTTGAAAATAAAAAAAGACGCTGAACACGAGTTGTCAAGGGAGACCTGAGGGCTGAGATCCTTCTGCGGCCTGGGCTGGGTGAGGGTCACACACTGCACAGGACTACACAGTCCTCGAGCTGCATACCTGAGGGGTGCACTCGACTCCAGGGGAGAAATGTGTTTATGTCAGATAACATGTTCGCGCAGTATGATCTGGGGTGAGCTGAGTGCCCCTGTGGTGCCAGATCGGGCCTGCTGGGTAAGGCCCTTGGGGTAGATTTGTAAACAGTAGTAAAAAAGCAGCAGCAGTGTACAGAGACTACCTGGACAGCAAAGCAGCAAAGCATAAAGCATTTAACTGGCCCTTTACAGAAAAAATTTGCCCATCTCTGTTCTGGGATATATGGAAAAAAAGGAGAAAAAATCAGGAAGGGGTTGAGGAAGGCTTGAGTTTTAACCTTCCTATAGATTGAATTACTACTTTTGCTTTAAACCACGGCAAAAAATTCTTTTTTCTTAAATTGAAGCTTAATTTGCCTAACATATGGTAAATGTATTCACCCTTAACTTGTTTTAAATTTTATATTTCTCTTGTTAACCCTGGGTGCAGTTTGGGTTCCTTTTACTTTCTCTGTTACATTTTCCTGTGTTTAAACTCAATGACGAATCTGAAAATGCTCATCAAAACATTTGAAAAATTTAAGAACACATATTGCCGGGACATTTGGCAAGCAGGCACCAAATTTTGCTCTGGGTGGCCTTGGGGGCAGGGCGCAGCCTCTTTTGGGCCTCAGTTTCCCCCCCTTTGAAACCGAGGTGTGGCTGAGAGAGAAGGGCATGGCTTAAACTAATCTAAATTTGTTTTTGTTTTTTCTTAAGCAATTACAATTATCTGGCACGTGTCTTTCTCAGGAGGTGCTATGCAATGGAAAGGGGACTGGACAGAGTTAGGAGTTATCTGTGCCACAGTTTTTTTTTTTTGTATCATTAACATACAATTATATGAGCAATATTATGGTTACTAGACTCCCCCTATTATCAAGTCCCCACCACATACCCCATTACAGTGACTGTCTATCAGCATAGTAAGATACTATAGAATCACTACTTGTCTTCTCTGTGTTGTACTGCCTTCCCCATGCGACCCCCACCCTCCCCAGTCCCTTTCCCTTTGGTAACTATTAGTCCATTCTTAGGGTCTGTGAGTCTGATGCTGTTTTGTTCCTTCAGTTTTTGCCTTGTACTTACGCTCCACAGATGAGTGAAATTATTTGGTACGTGTCTTTCTCTGCCTGGCTTATTTTACTGACCATAAATAATAACCTCTACCTCCATCCATGTTGTTGCAAATGGTAGGATCTGTTTTCTTCTTTTTTTTGGATTTGTTTTCTTCTTATGGTTGAGTAATACTCCAATGTGTATATGTACCACATGTTCTTTATCCATTCATCTACTGATGGACACAGGCTGCTTCCATTTCTTGGCTAAACTAACCTAAATTTAAACCTCTGCAAATGGTTATAATGAGCGGGACCGAGAAGACAAGTAGGGACTCTGTTGATGGACAGTGACAGCAATGGGGTGTGTGTGGGGTACTCGATAATATGGGTGAATGTAATAACCACATTGTCTTGCTTCTGAAACCTTCGTAGAGTGTATATCAATGCTACCTTAATCAAAACAAATAAGAGTAAATAAATAGATAATAAGCGGGACCGGCCTCTCCGGCTGTTAGGTGAGGGAGGCACCGGCCTCCGCCCGCGCTCCGCACCTCGCCGTGGTCACCGCTGTTACCACGGAGGCCCCCGGGGTCTGCCCCTCCGCCCGCCGTCACACCGCGGGAGACACTGAGGCCCGCTAGCCTCCCCGGCGCCCCGCCCGACGGCCCACACCCTGACACACCCGCGCCGGGCGACACTGACCCGACAGTCCCCGACGGGGAAGATTCCGCTTGTAATCGATGGGGCCGTAGCCCCCCGGCGGGGGCATGTCCAGATTCACCTTCGCCGCCGCCATGCTCGAAGAGCCCTACGCTTCCGGCCGCGAGCGGAAGTTATGGACACGGGGGTGGACTGCCGCCATGCTGAGTGTGGCAGAAACTACAGTGCCGTCTCGTGAACCTAGCACGCTGCTGCAGCGACTCCAGGCCGCTAGCGAGTCGGGCAGCGAGGCCTGGGACTGACTGGACAGCGGAGGAGCTATTATTTCCCCTTCTTTCAGAAGGGGCGTGGCTCGGTCGGAGCGGGTCCGGCCGCCAGTGTTCTGGCCCTACGGGACCTCCTGGTCACCTTCCCTCTGGAGGATGCTCAGGGCCAGTCGGAAACCCCATGCTCTCGAGAGAGCCGTCTCCGAGTTAAGCTCCCTTTGTCATTTTCTCCCCTTTCCGGGGCTCTGCGGACAGCCCAGGGCTCCACGTGATCAGGCATGGGTACACAAAGTACGGGAGTCGGGGCGACTGGTGCTCGGATTCGGACTCGCGAAGAGCCTTCCCAGGGCCAGGCACACATTCAGCTCCCCTCGTTGGTGGCCGGGACCCCTTGCAAGTGGCCTCTCATGAGAACTGGGCCATGCAGAGCAATTGTCAGTCACGAAGCCCAAGGGTCTTGGGAGGTCATGCGGGATGACGCCCGCAGGTACTTCACAATACACAAATTGTTACCTGGGCAATAAAAAGCACCGGGCGGTGAAGACCCGGGAGTAGGCGCCCGGGGGGCATGGGGGTGCAGATGTCAAGCACCATGGGTTAGGCCTGAGATGGGAGTCAGGCCGCCTTCCGACAACAGCCGCCTCCTGCTCCCCGTGTCCCCCAGATGCCACCATGTCGGATGACAGAATTCTGAGCAAACTCGGCTACAAGTTGGGCCGCACGATAGGTGAGGGCAGGTTTTCCAAAGTTAAGGTGGCCACGTCTAAGAAATACCAGGGAACGGTGGCTATCAAGGTAGTGGACCGGCGGCGCGCGCCTCGCGACTTTGTCGACAAGTTCCTTCCGCGTGAGCTATCCATCCTTAGGAGCGTGCGGCACCCACACATCGTGCACGTCTTCGAATTCATTGAGGCGTGCAACGGGAAGCTGTACATCGTGATGGAGGCAGCCGCCACGGACCTGCTGCAAGTCGTGCAGCGCAACGGGTGCATCCCTGGAGGGCAGGCGCGCGACCTCTTCGCACAGTTGGCCGGCGCTGTGAGCTACTTGCACGATCACCAGCTGGTGCACCGCGACATCAAGTGTGAAAATGTGCTGCTGAGCTCAGACGAGCGCAACGTCAAGCTTACGGACTTTGGCTTCGGCCGCGAAACACACGGTTGCCCAGAGATGAGCACCACCTACTGCGGCTCTCTCGCCTACGCGGCACCCGAGGTACTCCTCGGCATCCCCTACGATCCCAAGAAGTACGACATGTGGAGCCTGGGCGTCGTGCTGTACGTCATGGTCACCGGATACATGGCCTTCAACGACTCGAACATCGCTAGCCTGCCCTGGCGCCAGAAGCGTGGCGTCCTCTACCCAGAAGGCCTCGAGCTGTCCGAGCGCTGCAAGGACCTAATCGCCAAGCTGCTACAGTTCTACCCGTGTGCCAGGCCTTCAGCGGGCCAAGTAGCGCGCAACGCCTGGCTGCTTGAACGGACTCCGGTTAGGAGGCGGGGTTCCCGCCATCCCTGACGCCCGAGCATTGCGCACGCGCCGCGCACTCCGGACAGGTGCGCTCGCGGAGACCCACGTACATCCCGCTTGCCACCGCGCAGATGTTCTTCCCCCTTCCCTTTCCCCTCGAACCCTGGGGCCTCAGCGGCCCGAGTTAGGAATTTAGCTCCTCCTACACGATTCCGAGAGCCGGAGGGCGCGTGCGCTCCCCAGACTCCCCGCCATTGGAGACGGAACATTGCGTCTGCGCGGGGTGAGAGACGGCTGCGCAGCGGTAGGAACGTCCGCAGATGTGCGGCTGCTGCCGAGTGGCCCTTCCCGGGAGGCGTCCTTCCCGAGTCCCCAGCTCACGCTGGTACGGGACGGCGCGCTCTGGGAGGTGCCCGCCCAGGAACCTGAGCATTAAACTCCCTCTTCCTGGCACCTAGCTCTAGCGATGACCCCCTTTTACAGAGCGGGGCGGCGGTCGTCCCTGTGGGAAGGCGGGCGCGATCGCGGCGTTTTACAGGAAGGCTTGTTGAGGCTCTTAGGGTCTCGAAAGGGAGTTGAGAGGGTTCAAACCCGGGTCTTTTTGGGCTCCGTAGACAGGGCAGTCTCTTAGGAGCTTTGGCGTCGTCCCCGGGGACAGTGGAGATACTGGACTGGGTACCAAAGACCCCAGTACTGCTCCCGTGTTTAAGGATGGGACGGGGGGTTGGGTGGGGGCGCCTGTCTGAACTAAACAGCGTTTACAGACGAGGAAACAGGCCCCCACAGATGTCACTTGCCCAAGAGCACATCTGGGATTTGAACCCAGCTATGGCTGAGGTGGGGGGAAGACGTGGTGGTGAGGGTGAGTCTGTGGGCAGATGCTAGGCTGTTGTCCATACATTTATTGAACGCCAGCTGTGTGCCCAGCTCTGGAACTCAGCAGAGAGGCTTGGCTCTATCCCTGCCCCCAGCTAGGGCGCAAGCGAAAAGTCAAGTAAAGAATGGTGTGAAAATAAAACTAACTGTTAAATGCTGGGTGGGGCATGAGAAGGAGGGATTGAAGCGGACCTGTAGGCTGAACCCTGAAGGAATCAGCTGTTAGAAGGAAAGTGTTACAGTGTTCCCGAGACAGGACTGAGCTGGTGTGGCTGGGACGGAGAGGGGTGGAGAGGCGAGGACGGAGGTCTGGAGAGGGGACCTCTCCGAGCCTGAGGAGGGCTGGGGGTCGTTTTGCTGCCAAGGTTACTGGGTTTAGCGGCCGCTGCCTATCGTTTAGGTTGTGTGGGAAACGTCTCCCTAACCCCCCATCCTACTTGCGTCCATCTGAGCCCCACATGGTTCTGGAGGCTGGTCACCTGTGAGCCCACCCATACCCTGCCCCTGCCCCTTCGTCCTCCATGGCTCTCAGGTGCCAGGTCTACTCAGCTGTTTCAAATAGGCTGTGCCCTGCTTCCGTTATTTCGCCGATGAGGAAACTGAGGCTAAGATGGGAAGTGCTTCGCCTCCAATCCTGGCTTGTTCATGTCTGAACTGAGACAGAAAAGCCAGTAGCTCCCGTTTTGTCCTAGAAAGGTGCCTCTTCTGTAGCATGTCTTGGCTCCACAGCTAGAAAATGGGGGCAAGAGGCCAGCATCCTTGGGGGTGTTGGGATGCACTGTGGCTCGCTGAAGGGCTGCATCCCAAGCCTTCTCGAGGTTCCCGTGGCACTCAGAATAAAACCCGATTCCTCACCCCCTTTTCTCTGGGTTCCAGCCACATTGCCTCCCTTGCCCTCTCCCTTCCCCACTCTCACCTCAGCCTCTGCACTGGCTCTTACCATTCCCTGGACCACTGCCCATCTCCTTATTCAGGACTTGACGTAAAAAGGCATCTCCTCTCTGACACCCTTGCACTCCTTTTCCTGGTCACAAGGCACCTAACGCTGGGGCTTGGCACATGCCTCTTTCTGTGTGAGCAGTGGGGCCCCGACCTCCTCCTACCCCACGGTTGTACACCCACAGTGCAGCTGAGCAAGGTCTCAGGGGCCAGAGCAAGTGTCCCATTGTTAGCTGGAATTGCTACTTGAGATTCACCCCTGGTCTTTGGGGCCTGTGCCTGATCCAGCAAAGACTCACTTGAGGGCTGAGTGTGCAGCCCCCGAGAAAGCTCCCCACAAGCACACTTCTCACAGCCAGTGCTGGGGCATGGGGCACCAGTGAGGATGTCACAGGTAGATGGGGACAGGAGGCATGGCAGAAATTAAACCCAAACCTATGAGCTCCGTGTCTTGCTGGCCATGGCCTTTGGGGAGCATGGCCAGAAGCACAGATCCACAAAAACAGGAAACAGCAAACTAAATAAAAGCAGTTAGGAAAACAGGGCCACATTTTATGCATATTAGACTTAACCAAAGTGGTCACAGGTCTTCATGAATAAAACCTGAAACAGCGTATTAACATCGAAAACAAATTTTCACCAGGAATCATTGGTTTCAGAGTCAGCCAGGTGGCTCTGTCTGTTCTTAGAACCTGCGTCTGTAACACAATGTCCTGCGGCAGACACCCTACATGGGTACCAAGCCTGAAAAGCTCTGGAGAACCAAGCACTCGGGTGGAGGCTGGACAGGCTAGGAGCCAGCCTGACGGGCAGCCCACTCCATTCTCACCCAACTCCTTCTCTGGTGGGGAGCAGGCCAAGA
Organism: Manis javanica; assembly: GCF_040802235.1. Classification (NCBI taxonomy): domain Eukaryota; kingdom Metazoa; phylum Chordata; class Mammalia; order Pholidota; family Manidae; genus Manis; species Manis javanica. The sequence continues at coordinate 91,608,215 of NC_133168.1, read as the reverse complement.
AGCCACCCCCACACACACAGAAATACCATTTGACCCACTAATTCCATTTATAGGAATTTACTTGAAGAAAGAAATCCCTGATTCAACAAGATATATGCACCTCTGTTTATCGCCACACTATAACCAACGAATCCATAACATCTTCCTTTGTTGACAGATAACTGCACTGGTGGGGGTGAGGATTTAATAATATGGGTAACTGGTGAACCACTGTGTTGTATATTTGAAACCAATATAAGATCGTATTAACAATACTTCAATGAAAAAATATGTAATACAACCTTAAAAAAAAAGCCCCAAGCAAGTTTCTTACCCTTTGCTTCCCCATTAACCAAGAGTCACCCTGCTATCTATCTTCCCACATCTCTGAACTGCCCCAAAGCTGCAAATACAGGGCAAGAAGGGCTGAGAACACGAAAGAAAAACACAGCCAACACCTCATCCATTTCTTTATTATCTTCCAGATTCTAAAACTTCCTCATGACAATGTATGGCCATTAATTCCAGCCTCTTTATTGGGATGTCTATTCTGGTTTGGTGGAGGTAGTTTTTTTTTTTTTTAACATTTATTATCAAAGATTGAGAGTCACAATACGTGACAGCCTCCCCAATCCACCCCAAAACACCCCTCCTCCCAAACACCCTGCACTAGTGTAACTGTCCATTACATTTGTTAAGGATTATAAAATTTTAGCTGTCCTTTGAAAAAAAGCTCAGTCCAAGTGTTTTAGGCAAACATATGCAGCATAAGTTGGAAACCAAGGAAAACCCCTCAGTGGAGCACCAAAGAACGTCTTCTCTGTTATTCACACCTGTGATCAGGATGCTTCATACAGAAACTCCCCATGTGTCCGTCCAGAGTGACATGTGGGACAGAAGCCCTGACACCCAGCAGGGCTGTACAGTCGCCTTTCATTCCCTCTGCTCTGGGGTGAGCTTTTGCTTCACAAAGGTGTTTGGGTACAAAAGGCCACTCGCAGGAGAAGGGCCACTCTTGGCCTTGTCAGCGATGTGGCCCCGACACCACAGTTGAGACACCGGGGACCGAGGTTGGATGCCTCCAAGGGAACACAGGTTTATCCGTGTCCACACATGCATATACACATGGCCATTCCAGGGCTGGGCCCCCACCATCAAAACAAGGGAGTGAGCGCCACAAAGCCCTGACCCCAGTCCACAGAATGGCTGACAAGTTAGTTTACAGCTGCCACTGAGGGTTCATGTCACAGATATCCTGGAGCCATTACGATTGTCACCTAGGACGGGGGTCTTCCCCGTGTCCTCACTGCTCCTGGGAACCCAGACCTTTTGGCCCTGAGCTCCCAGGGGAGGTCAGGACCTCAGCACTGGGGTCAATTCTGAGGGGTGGGCTCTGCTGCCAGGAGAACACCCTCACACTAATGTTCTTTCCTAGTGCATCCAAACCTCACACCAGGCATTTAATGCCTTTTCTATAACACAGGTTACTGCAGAAACACTACTGGGGGCCGATTCTAGAAGTTGTACTGCAAAGGGCCAACTGAAGAGAGGCAGACAGGAGTTTTCAGACAGTAGAAATGGACTAAAGATTAAGGCATCTCACAATCTTGCCCCATTAAAAAAAAAACCCTACATTTCTGTCCCAGGACATCACCCTTGGTAGGACTGTTCCCAGAGCTGCTGGGCAGGAGAGAGCAGAGCCAGTGCCGGCTGTCCCCTCCTCCACCTGTGCTGGGTTTGTAGTGAACTCACAAGGCCCAGGAAGTCCGGCCAGGTGAAGCGGACACCATATGGAGTGAGATCCAGACGGGGCCCGTGAGTCACAGAACGCATCAACCCCCTTGTCACAGCTGGTGACTTTGGCCCGGGTAGCCAATCCCGAGTTACTGCATACAAGTGAGCTCTGTTTGCTGGGGCAGGAAGTTGCCTGGGTTCCGGCCTGTGTCATTGAACAGAGATGGCTGACAGCTCAGGGTGGAATAAGACAGGTATTTAATTTGCCAGGCACACAGAAAAATGCGAGGAATAGAAATGCTTTTTTGGTGTAAAAACACACCCTTTCCCACCAGTACTGGAATATCAGTTTCCCTTCCTTTCTCTCAAATCCCTGTATCTTGGAATGAAATCTACCCTTCCCTGCCCGCCCGGTTTCTGGAAATAGGTGGGGAAAATCCCTTACCACCCTGTATTCAGATCCCATTGAAATGACGGAGAGCTCGCTGTGTGCCAGAACTTTCCTCTAAGTCTCCTGATTCCCGGACCTTCATTTGATGCCCTGATCAACTGTCTGCTTCCCTGAGAGGCCCTCCCTGACCACACCAGCTGACACAGCTCTGTCCCACACCTTCACTTTCTACCTGGCATTCATCACTGCCCAGCTTCTGGGTCTGTTCCCTTATTTGTGGTCTGTCCCCAGTCATTGGGCAGCTCCAGGAAGGCAGGGAATTCTTCTCTCTTGTTCTTTGCAGTAGTCCGTGTCAGGAATGGAGAATGGTACCTCAAAAAAGGGGAAAGAACATAAGAATTTTATGTAATTGCTCTCAAATACTTTTTTGTCAATGTCTTACATATATTCCTCTGTTATTTATGTATATATTAATGACTATATTATCTACAAATAATAATGTTACATATAATAAAATATCTAATGCACTTAGGTAAAATTGAGAAATGCATGCACATGTCTCCTACTATATATATATATATATTTTTTTTTCACTGAAATGCATATTTAGAAAAAGAAAGAAGCCCACAGATAGCACAGTGGTCATTAATGGGGAGCTGGGATTTGAACCCACAGCCCCCAAAACCTAGTCTGAGGTCTGAGTGGTGATGGGAATCCTTGGTGGGGATCCTACTTTGCAGCCAGGCATAGCAGGAGTTTATTTGGCCAGAGGATGGAGCTGAGGGGCTGTTCAAATGCAGGACCTCTCCCCAGAGGGGCTGATCCACCAGAGAGAGGCCCAGGTGTAGAATCGGGGTGATCAGGGGGATGAGGTGGCCAGTGTGTGCTGACAGGGCGCCTCGCAGGTGGTGGTAGTGGTGATGAGGTGTGTAGGAGAGCTGGTCCGAGGATATGGAGCCAGGAAGCCTTTCGCCTCCCCCTGGCCCCGCTTGGGAAAAAAATCAAATATGGGCAAAAAGCCCCCTGCTCTGGGAAAGCAGAGAGGCCCACTGTACTCCGTCACGCTGGCCTCACTTGAATAATGCTTTCATTCTTCCAGGAAATAGTGGAAAACCCAGAATTCATTCTTGGAGGGGTGACCAGGACTGACATCTGTCAGGGGGAGCTTGGTAAGTGTAGGGGATAGAGTCTGGAGTGACCACTGCCTGGGGCCAGCAGGCCAGGACCTCTGAGCTGTCCCCACAGCAAGAGTAGCCAGGGTCCCTAGAAACCCATGGGCACAGGGTTGGAGGACATCATTGCCACCACCCTCTGCTTTGTGGCCTGCCAGGCTGCTCCCGTGGAGCCTGGTGGACCCCAGGCCCGGTGCTCTTGTTCCCCTGGGGTGGGTGTTCCTGCAGTCCCGGCTCATAGCCCAGGAGTTCACATAGAACGGAGAGCCCAGCGGCCCTGGACCAGGTCTCCTACACACCTCATCACCACTACCACCACCACCGAGGCGCCCTGTCAGCACCCACTGGCCACCTCATCCCCCCTGCTGATAACTCCAGTTCTACACAGGAGAGACTGAAGCAGAGGGAGGAGAAGGAACTTAAGCAAAGTTGTAGGAGCGATTGATGGGCAGCCATGGTCTGAACTTGTTTGTACCACTGTGTTACACTGCCTCTCAGGGCTCACCTGGGGGGGCCCCTCCCGGAACAACCCCATCTCCTTCCTGCAACTGACCTGTGAATGTCCCCAAGCCAGTTAAACTGGGTCCTGCATTTCAGGATTTATTCCCAAATTGGGCTGGGTTTACCTTTATTCTACCCATGAAAAAAATAAAAGAAAAGAGAGAACACCTTAAAAAAAATACCAGTGGAGAAAACTGCTACAAGCCTGGGAGACCCCAGCAGGCACAGCTGAGGTCACAGCTGTGGTCTGCAGGCTCGTGGGGCCACACTGGGGCCTCCACACTGCACAAGGGGCTGCCCGAAACAGAGCACCTGAAAGTCAAATCTCAGAGTGATGAGAGTGGAGAGACGATAGATGATTAGACAGATAGATAGATAAGACAGATGATGATGCATACGTGGGTGACAGAATTATACACTCCAGATATACCTGACTTTTCAAAAATAATACATCAGACTGGTCTTCAGTTTCGGAAACTAAGCCTCCCTTAGGAGACTGTCCTTTCCCCTTCATACATCTTCCCTCTTTCTCCACCCCACAATTCCTCTGCCTCCCATAATGCCCCACCCTTATCCCTACACTGCTTTTCAACAGAAGATCATTATACTGGCTGTTTTGTTCTTCTAAATGTTGACTTGCCACATTGATGTAAAGATGTATTTGGAATGATGGCCTCATATTTAACCTTAGTTGGTGCTTGATTGTAAATATTATTTTGTGACACCCAAATACTATGCATATGTATACCTCATGGAGGACACTGTGAACCTGCTGCCTGAAATGAGAACCAGAGCATAGCCAACACCATGGCCTGCCCTGCCCCACTCTCGGCTCCCTATGTGCTCCAGTCCATCCAGCTGGTCACCATGCTGACCTCCAGTCACTATCTCCTGACCTGAGCCAGTGCTGGGGTGGCCAATCCCACCCATTGGCACAGGCCGAACAGAGATCAGGCAATCTTGTTTGCTTAAAGTGGCTTCAAACATTGGCTTTAAACATTGGCTCCCACATCTCCCCCTTCAAAAGCTCAGGGTTCTACACCCAAACGCAGCAGGATACACATTGTTCGCAAGTGCACATGGAACATTTTCCAGAATAGACCACATACTAGGACACAAAAAGAGCCTCAGTAAATTCAAAAAGACTGAAATTCTACCAACCAACTTCTCCAACCACAAAGGTATAAAACTAGAAATAAATTGTACAAAGAAAACAAAAAGGCTCACAAACACATGGACGCTTAACAACATGCTCCTAATTAATCAGTGGATCAATGATCAAATCAAAACAGAGATCGAGCAATACGTGGAGACAAATGACAACAAGAGCACAAAGCCCCAACTTCTGTGCGCGGCGAAGGCAGTTCTAAGAGGAAAGTATAAAGCAATCCAGGCCTCTTTAAAGAAGGAAGAACAATCCCAAATGAATAGTCTAAAGTCACAATTACTGAAACTGGAAAAAGAAGAACAAATGAGGCCCAAAGTCAGCAGAAGGAGGGACATAATAAAGATCAGAGAAGAAATAAATAAAATTGAGAAGGATAAAACAATAGAAAAAATCAATGAAACCAAGACCTAGTTCTTTGAGAAAATAAAACAGATAAACCCCTAGCCAGACTTATTAAGAGAAAAAGAGAATCAACACACATCAACAGAATCAGAAATGGGAAAGGAAAAATCACGATGACCCCACAGAAATACAAAGAATTATTAGAGAATACTATGAAAATCTATATGCTAACAAGCTGGAAAACCTAGAAGAAATGGACAACTTCCTAGAAAAATACAACCTTCCAAGGCTGAGCAAGGAAGAAACAGAAAATCTAAACAGACCAATTACCAGCAATGAAATTGAATTGGTAATCAAAAACTACCCAAGAACAAAACCCCCGGGCCAGAGGGATTCACTGCTGAATTTTATCAGACATAGAGAAGACATAATACCCATTCTCCTTAACCATTTCCAAAATATCTTCCAAACTCATTCTATGAAGCCAGCATCACTCTAATCCCCAAACCAGGCAGAGACCCCACCAAAAAAGAAAATTACACATCAATATCCCTGATGAACATAGATGCAAAAATACTCAACAAAATCTTAGCAAACCAAATTTAAAAATACATCAAGAGAATCATACACCATGATCGAGTGGGATTCATCCCAGGGATGCAGGGATGATACAACATTCGAAAATCCATCAACATCATCCACCACATCAACAAAAAGAAAGACAAAAACCACATGATCATCTCCATGGATTTTGAAAAAGCATTCGACAAGATTCAACATCTATTCATGATAAAAACTCTCAACAAAATGGGTATAAGAGGGCATGTACCTCAACATAATAAAAGCCATATATGATAAACCCACAGCCAACATCATACTTAACAGCAAGAAGCTGAAAGCTTTTCCTCTTTTAAGATCGGGAACAAGACAGAGATGCCCACTCTCCCCAATGCTATTCAACATAGTACTGGAGGTCCTAGCCATGGCAATCAGACAACACAAAGAAATACAAGGCATCCAGATTGGTAAAGAACAATCAAACCATCACTACTTGCAGATGACATGATATTGTACATAAAAAACCCTAAAGACTCCACTCTAAAACTACTAGAACTAATATCTGAATTCAGCAAAGTTGCAGGATACAAAATGAACACACAGAAATCTGTTGCTTACCTATTCACTACTGATGAGCTAGCAGAAAGAGAAATCAAGAAAACAATCCCATTCACAATTGCATCAAAAAGAATAAAATACCTAGGAATAAGCCTAACCAAGGAAGTGAAAGACCTAAACCCTGAAAACTACAAGATACTCTTCGGAAAAATTAAAGGGGACATTAACAAATGAAAACTCATCCCATGCTCTTGCCTAGGAAGAATTAATATTGTCAAAATGGCAATGCTGCCTGAAGCAATCTACAGATTCAATGCAATCCCTATCAAAATACCAACAGCATTCTTCAACAAACTGGAACAAATAGTTCTAAAATTCATATGGAACCACAAAAGACCCCAAATAGCAAAAGCAATCCTGAGAAGGAAGAATAAAGCAGGAGGGATCCTGCTTCCCAACTTTAAGCTCTACTACAAAGCTGCAGTAATCAAGACAATTTGGTACTGGCACAAGAACAGACCGACAGACCAGTGGAACAGAATAGAGGGTACAGATATTAACCCAAACATATATGGTCAATTAATATACAATAAGGAGCCATGGACATACAATGGGGGAAATGACAGCCTCTTCAACAGCTGGTGTTGGCATAACTGGACAGCTACATGTAAGAGAATGAAACTGGATCGTTGTCTAACCCCATACACAGAAGTAAATTTGAAATGGATCAAAGACCTGAGTGTAAGTCATGAAACCATAAAACTCTTAGAAAAAAGTATAGGTAAAATTCTCTTGGACATTGTCTAGCTCGGATTAGCACATAGTCTACAGGCACACACATGATCATCTACAATTGCTCTCTTTCAACACTAAACTATGTTTTCTACCTTTATCTTGCATCTACCTACCACTTCAGCATTTTAAAAATAAAAAAAATAATAATAATAAAGGGAGAAATGTGGGATCCACATATAAATCAAGTATAAAAATCAAATGAATATTCATATTTGACCTGATTGTTTATAGTTCATAATGCGTGATCAAAACCGAAAGTTTCTGTGATGACTGCCCTTGCACTGTTCACCATGTAAGAACTTGTTCGTTATGCTTCAGAAGATTGGAGACTGATGAGAATTAGGCTTGAGATGGATTAATGATTGTGCATTGAGCACTGACCCCCCTATATAGAATTTTATTGTTGTTAACGACCATTTGATCAATAAATATGAGAGATACCCTCTCAAAAAAAAAATCTCTTGGACATAAACATGAGCAACTTTTTCATGAACATATCTCCCCAGGTAAGGGAATCAAAAGCAAAGATGAACACGTGGAACTATATCACACTGAAAAACTTCTGTGCAGCGAAGGACACCATCAGTAGAACAAAAAGGCATCCTACAGTATGGGAGAAGATATTCATAAACGACAGATCCAATAAAGGGTTGACATGCAAAATATGTAAAGAGGTCACACACCTCAACTGACAAAAAGCAAATAATCCAATTAAAAAATGGTCTGAGGATCTGAACAGACACTTCTCCAAAGAAGAAATTCAGATGGCCAAAAGGCACATGAAAAGATGCTCCACATCGCTAATCATCAGAGAAATGCAAATTAAAACCACAATGAGATATCACCTCACACCAGTAAGGATGGCCACCATGCAAAAGACAAACAACAACAAATGTTGGCGAGGATGTGGAGAAAGGGGAACCCTCCTACACTGCTGGTGGGAATGTAAACTAGTTCAACTATTATGGAAAGCAGTATGGAGGTTCCTCAAAAAACTAAAAATAGAGGGCGGAGCCAAGATGGCGGCGTGAGTAGAGCAGTGGAAATCTCCTCCCAAAAACACATAGAGCTATGAAAATATAACAAAGAAAAATCTTCCTAAAATAGAGACCACAGGACACAGGACAACATCCAGACCACATCCACACCTGCAAGGAACCAGCGCCTTGCGAAGGGGGTAAGATACAAGCCCCAGCCCGGCGGGACCCGAGCGCCCCTCCCCCCGGCTCCCGGCGGGTGGAGAGAAACCGGAGCGGTTTTTTTTTTTTTTTTTTTTTTTGGCGAGCGCTTTTTGGAAGCCTTAGAGGGACGGGCCCCCGTTGCTGGGGAGGCAGGGTGGCAGGACCGGTGAGGAGGTGCCTGGGAACGGCGCCGGAGGACAAAGAATATCCCGCGTTTCTCCCTGCGAGACCTGGGGGCGGGTGCCTGAGACCGGTGCCTGAGGACGGAGGAGGTCGCGCGTTTTTCCCCCTTTTTTTTCTCTTTTTGGCGAGCGCTTTTTGGAAGCCTTGAAGGGACGGGGACCCCAGTGCTAGGGAGGCACGGTGGCGGGACTGGTGAGCGGGTGGCTGGGACCGGCGCCTGAGGACAAAGAATATCCCCCGTTTTTCCCTGCGGGACCGGTGGGCGGGTGCCTGAGACCGGCACTTGAGGACAGAGGAAATCGCGCGTTTTTCCCCCTTTTTTTTTCTCTTTTCTGCGAGTGCTTTTTGGAAGCCTAAAAGGGACAGGGACCCCGGTGCTAGGGAGGCAGGGCGGCGGGACTGGTGAGCGGGTGCCTGGGACCGGCACCTGAGGACAAAGAATATCCTGCATTTTTCCCTGTGGGACCGGTGGGTGGGTGCCTGAGACCAGCACCTGAGGACGGAAGAAATCGCGCGTTTTTCCCCTTTTTTTTTCTCTCTTTTTGCCGAGTGCTTTTTGGAAGCCTTGAAGGGACAGGGACCCCGGTGCTAGGGAGGCAGGGCGGCGGGACTGGTGAGCGGGTGCCTGGGACCAGTGCCTGAGGACAAAGAATATTGAGCGTTCCTTCCCTGCGGGACCGGTGGGTGGGTGCTTTTTGGAAGCCTTGAAAGGACAGGGACCCTGGTGCTAGGGAGACAGGGCAGCAGGACCAGTGAGCGGGTGCCTGGGACCGGCACCTGAGGACAAAAAAAAAAAAAAAAAAATCGCTTGTTTTTTCCTTTTTTTTCCTTTTTTTTTTCTCTTTGTTTCTGTTCCCTCTCTCATTGTTGCTGCTGTTGTTTTGGTTTGGAGAGTGCTTTTTGGAAATCTTAAAGGGGCAGGACAGGTCACTTAGACCAGAAGCAGGGAATCTGGGGATCTCTGGGCACTCTAACCCCCTGGGCAGCAGGGAGCACAGAGGCCCCTTACGGAGATAAATAGTCTCCTGGCTGCTCCCCCTCCAACGGGGCTCCACCATTTTGGAGGAACAGCCCCAGCCAGGTCAAGCCCACAGCAACAGCGGAGATAAACCCCAAAGCAACTGGGCAGGAAGCAGAAGCCCTGTCTGCGCACAGCTGCCCAGCACAAGCCACTAGAGGTCGCTATTCTCCCAGGAAAAGGCTACAAACCAACAAGAAGGGAAGCTCTTCCAGCGGTCACTTGTACCAGCTCTGCAAACTATCTCTATCACCATGAAAAGGCAAAACTACAGGCAGACAAAGATCACAGAGACAACACCTGAGAAGGAGACAGACCTAACTAGTCTTCCTGAAAAAGAATTCAAAATAAAAATCATGAACATGCTGACAGAGATGCAGAAAAAAATGCAAGAGCAATGGGATGAGATGCAGAGAAAAATGCAAGAGCAGTGGGATGAAGTCCGGAAGGAGATCACAGATGTCAGGAAAGAGATCACAGAAGTGAAACAATCCCTGGAAGGATTTATAAGCAGAATGGATAAAATGCAAGAGGCCATTGAAGGAATAGAAGCCAGAGAACAGGAACGTATAGAAGCTGACATAGAGAGAGATAAAAGGATCTCCAGGAATGAAACAACACTAAGAGAAATATGTGACCAATACAAAAGGAAAAACATTCGTATTATAGGGATACCAGAAGAGGAAGAAAGAGGAAAAGGGATAGAAAGTGTCTTTGAAGAAATAATTGCTGAAAACTTCCCCAAACTGGGGGAGGAAATAATCGAACAGACCATGGAATTATACAGAACCCCCAACAGAAAGGATCCAAGGAGGACAACACCAAGACACATAATAATTAAAATGGCAAGGATCAAGGACAAGGAAAGAGTTTTAAAGGCAGCTAGAGAGAAAAAGGTCACCTATAAAGGAAAACCAATCAGGCTAACATCAGACTTCTCAACAGAAACCCTACAGGCCAGAAGAGAATGGCATGATATACTTAATGCAATGAAACAGAAGGGCCTTGAAACAAGGATACTGTATCCAGCACGACTATCATTTAAATATGATGGTGGGATCAAACAATTCCCAGACAAGCAAAAGCTGAGGGAATTTGCTTCCCACAAACCACCTCTACAGGGCATCCTACAGGGACTGCTCTAGATGGGAGCACCCCTAAAAAGAGCACAGAACAAAACACACAACATATGAAGAATGGAGGAGGAGGAATAAGAAGGGAGAGAAGAAAAGACTCTCCAGACAGTGTATATAACAGCTCAATAAGCGAGCTAAGTTAGGCAGTAAGATACTAAAGAAGCTGACCTTGAACCTTTGGTAACCACGAATCTAAAGCCTGCAATGGCAATAAGTACATATCTTTCAATAGTCACCCTAAATGTAAATGGACTTAATGCACCAATCAAAAGACATAGAGTAATAGAATGGATAAAAAAGCAAGACCCATCTATATGCTGCTTACAAGAAACTCACCTTAAACCCAAAGATAAGCATAGACTAAAAGTCAAGGGATGGAAAAACATATTTCAGGCAAACAACAGTGAGAAGAAAGCAGGGGTTGCAGTACTAATATCAGACAAAATAGACTTCAAAACAAAGAAAGTAACAAGAGATAAAGAAGGCCACTACATAATGATAAAGGGCTTAGTCCAACAAGAGGATATAACCATTCTAAATATATATGCACCCAATACAGGAGCACCAGCATATGTGAAGCAAATACTAACAGAACTAAAGAGGGAAATAGACTGCAATGCATTCATTGTAGGAGACTTCAACACACCACTCACCCCAAAGGATAGATCCACCGGGAAGAAAATAAGTAAAGACACACAGGCACTGAACAACACACTAGAACAGATGGACCTAATAGACATCTATAGAACTTTACATCCAAAAGCAACAGGATATACATTCTTCTCAAGTGCACATGGAACATTCTCCAGAATAGACCACATACTAGCTCACAAAAAGAGCCTCAGTAAATTCCACAATATTGAAATTCTACCAACCAATTTTTCAGACCACAAAGGTATGAAAGTAGAAATAAATTCTACAAAGAAAACAAAAAGGCTCACAAACACATGGAGGCTTAACAACATGCTACTAAATAATCAATGGATCAATGAACAAATCAAAATAGAGATCAAGGAATATATAGAAACAAATGACAACAACAACACTAAGCCCCAACTTCTGTGGGATGCAGCGAAAGCAGTCTTAAGAGGAAAGTATATAGCAATCCAGGCACACTTGAAGAAGGAAGAACAATCCCAAATGAATAGTCTAACATCACAATTATTAAAACTGGAAAAAGAAGAACAAATGAGGCCTAAAGTCAGCAGAAGGAGGGACATAATAAAGATCAGAGAAGAAATAAACAAAATTGAGAAGAATAAAACAATAGCAAAAATCAGCGAAACCAAGAGCTGGTTCTTTGAGAAAATAAACAAAATAGATAAGCCTCTAGCCCAACTTATTAAGAGAAAAAGAGAGTCAACACAAATCAACATAATCAGAAATGAGAATGGAAAAATCACGACAGACTCCACAGAAATACAAAGAATTATTAAAGACTACTATGAAAACCTATATGCCAACAAGCTGGAAAACCTAGAAGAAATGGACAACTTCCTAGAAAAATACAACCTCCCAAGACTGACCAAGGAAGAAACACAAAAGTTAAACAAACCAATTACAAGCAAAGAAATTGAAACAGTAATCAAAAAACTACCCAAGAACAAAACCCCGGGGCCGGACGGATTTACCTCGGAATTTTATCAGACACACAGAGAAGACATAATACCCATTCTCCTTAAAGTGTTCCACAAAATAGAAGAAGAGAGAATACTCCCAAACTCATTCTATGAAGCCAACATCACCCTAATACCAAAACCAGGAAAAGACCCCACCAAAAAAGAAAATTACAGACCAATATCCCTGATGAATGTAGATGCAAAAATACTCAATAAAATATTAGCAAACAGAATTCAACAGTGTATCAAAAGGATCATACACCATGACCAAGTGGGGTTCATCCCAGGGATGCAAGGATGGTACAACATTCGAAAATCCATCAACATCATCCACCACATCAACAAAAAGAAAGACAAAAACCACATGATCATCTCCATAGATGCTGAAAAAGCATTTGACAAAATTCAACATCCATTCATGATAAAAACTCTCAGCAAAATGGGAATAGAGGGCAAGTACCTCAACATAATAAAGGCCATATATGATAAACCCACAGCCAGCATTATACTGAACAGCGAGAAGCTGAAAGCATTTCCACTGAGATCGGGAACCAGACAGGGATGCCCACTCTCCCCACTGTTATTTAACATAGTACTGGAGGTCCTAGCCACGGCAATCAGACAAAACAAAGAAATACAAGGAATCCAGATTGGTAAAGAAGAAGTTAAACTGTCACTATTTGCAGATGATATGATACTGTACATAAAAAACCCTAAAGACTCCACTCCAAAACTACTAGAACTGATATCGGAATACAGCAAAGTTGCAGGATACAAAATCAACACACAGAAATATGTAGCTTTCCTATACACTAACAACGAATCAATAGAAAGAGAAATCAGGAAAACAATTCCATTCACCATTGCATCAAAAAGAATAAAATACCTAGGAATAAACCTAACCAAGGAAGTGAAAGACTTATACTCTGAAAACTACAAGTCACTCTTAAGAGAAATTAAAGGGGACACTAATAAATGGAAACTCATCCCATGCTCATGGCTAGGAAGAATTAATATCGTCAAAATGGCCATCCTGCCGAAAGCAATATACAAATTTGATGCAATCCCTCTCAAATTACCAGCAACATTCTTCAATGAATTGGAACAAATAATTCAAAAATTCATATGGAAACACCAAAGACCCCGAATAGCCAAAGCAATCCTGAAAAAGAAGAATAAAGTAGGGGGGATCTCACTCCCCAACTTCAAGCTCTACTACAAAGCCATAGTAATCAAGACAATTTGGTACTGGCACAAGAACAGAGCCACAGACCAGTGGAACAGATTAGAGACCCCAGAAATTAACCCAAACATATATGGTCAATTAATATTTGATAAAGGAGCCATGGACATACAATGGCAAAATGACAGTCTCTTCAACAGATGGTGCTGGCAAAACTGGACAGCTACATGTAGGAGAATGAAACTGGACCATTGTCTAACCCCATATACAAAGGTAAACTCAAAATGGATCAAAGACCTGAATGTAAGTCAAGAAACCATTAAACTCTTGGAAAAAAACATAGGCAAAAACCTCTTAGATATAAACATGAGTGATCTCTTCTTGAACATATCTCCCCGGGCAAGGAAAACAACAGCAAAAATGAGCAAGTGGGACTACATTAAGCTGAAAAGCTTCTGTACAGCGAAAGACACCATCAATAGAACAAAAAGGAACCCTACAGTATGGGAGAATATATTTGAAAATGACAGATCTGATAAAGGCTTGACGTCCAGAATATATAAAGAGCTCACACGCCTCAACAAACAAAAAACAAATAACCCAATTAAAAAATGGGCAGAGGAACTGAACAGACAGTTCTCCAAAAAAGAAATACAGATGGCCAAGGGACACATGAAAAGATGCTCCACATCGCTAATTATCAGAGAAATGCAAATTAAAACTACAATGAGGTATCACCTCACACCAGTAAGGATAGCTGCCATCCAAAAGACAAACAACAACAAATGTTGGCGAGGCTGTGGAGAAAGGGGAACCCTCCTACACTGCTGGTGGGAATGTAAATTAGTTCAACCATTGTGGAAAGCAGTATGGAGGTGCATCAAAATGCTCAAAACAGACCTACCATTTGACCCAGGAATTCCACTCCTAGGAATTTACCCTAAGAACGCAGCAATCAAGTTTGAGAAAGACAGATGCACTCCTATGTTTATCGCAGCACTATTTACAATAGCCAAGAATTGGAAGCAACCTAAATGTCCATCTGTAGATGAATGGATAAAGAAGATGTGGTACATATACACAATGGAATACTACTCAGCCATAAGAAGTGGAAAAATCCAACCATTTGCAGCAACATGGATGGAGCTGGAGAGTATTATGCTCAGTGAAATAAGCCAAGCGGAGAAAGAGAAATACCAAATGATTTCACTCATCTGAGGAGTATAGGAACAAAGGAAAAACTGAAGGAACAAAACAGCAGCAGAATTACAGAACCCAAAAATGGACTAACAGGTACCAAAGGGAAAGGAACTGGGGAGGATGGGTGGGCAGGGAGGGATAAGGGGGGGGAATAAGAAGGGGGGTATTAAGATTAGCATGCATGGGGGGGAGGGAGAAAGGGGAGGGTGGGCTGCACAACACAGAGAGGACAAGTAGTGACTCTACCACATTTTGCTAAGCTGATGGACAGTAACCGTAATGTGGTTGTTAGGGGGGACCTGATATAGGGGAGAGCATAGTAAACATAGTATTCTTCAGGTAAGTGTAGATTAAAAATTTTAAAAAAAAAGAAAGAAAGAAAGAAAAGGGGGATTACTCCTTAACAGGATAAAACTATTGGTAAATCAAAGATCAACGCATGCTTTAAATATCCTTAATGTTGATCACTTAAAGGGTGTCAGTTGATCAGCTATGGAGGTACTCTTTTCTGATAATATTCCTTTCTCTTAATTAAAAAAAAAAAAAAAAAAAGCAGTTACTGTGTGCTGACCTCCAATGAGTTCTGCACAGTGGTATAGAGGGCATGTCAAAGTGTGGGCAAAGGGTCTGTTTGTTTCTATGCAGAAGATCAAGGCCTAGCTTGGATACCCAGAAAATGAACTAAGATACGATATGAGGAGGAGCTTCCGGCATCAGCACTCTCTGGAGGACTCGTGCCGGGGGATGATCATCAAAAAGCCTCCACAGGGATCCGGACGATGCTGCGGTTGTGGCTGCATCCAGCCCACCGTCTCCTGGACTTGCCATAAGAAGGAGGAGGGAGATGTCTAGGCTGGCATGTGCATACAGTGAGACAACGAATTTGACTGGATCTGTACTGTTGGAACTCAACCAGGAGTTGGGAGGGGTGCAAGTTGTAGCACCCCAAAATCTCATGACTATAGACTATCTATGGTTAAAAGAACATATGGGATGTGAACAGATCCCAGAAATGGGCTGCTTTAATTTGTCTGATGGTTCAAGTACAGTTGGACAATATCCATCATATCATAGATAAATTTTCACAAATGCCTAGGGTGCCTAAATGGTTTTCTTGGCTTCACTGGAGATGGCTGGTAATTATAGATTTGCTTTGTTTATGTCACCGTATTCCTACTATGTTAATATGTGTGTGCAAATTAGTTAGTAGTTTAAAACCTATACATAATTAAGGTACTATGCAAGAAGATATGTCAAAGAAATAATCAATCCTCCCAAGTTTCCTTCATATGCTACATCTATAGCTTTTCTTCTTCCTTCCTAATTACAAACCTTAAATAGAATTCGTGCCTCATATCGAATTTACCGAGTATCATAATTCCTCCAGGTGGTAAAGATACCTCGAGACAAGTGCTGGGCATAGAAGCCACAGGGCATAAATCTGCAAAGAAGTAAAAAGCTAACCTTTGCAAACAATATGGCTTCTCTCTCACTTACCAACTTTACATTTCCCTGTATGGCCCCGGAAGATGACTGGTTAGCCAGAGACGGGTAAGATTCCTCAAGGGAGGAACAACCTAAGACAGGCACAGTCGCAGGGGGGCCATCAGGTGAGAATTTGGGGATCAACAGAGGTGAGGCTCAGAACCTCACCCCCCCTGCTTTGAGAGAAATCTTCTGCATCCGTGGATGTCTTGCTGCCCTTGTCTAGCCTGGATTAATACTTAGTCCATAGGCACACACCTGATCATCTGATCATCTATATTTGCCTTCTTACAGCACTAAACTATGTTTTCTACCTTTATCTTGCATCTACCTACCACTTCAGCATTTTATTAAAAATAAAAATAATAATAATAATAGGAGAAATGTGGGATCAACATATAAATCAAGTACAAAAATCAAATGAATATTCATATTTGACCTGATGGTTTATAGGTCATATTGCATGATCAAAACTGAAAGTTTCTGTGATGAATGCCCTTGTACTGTTCACCATGTAAGAATTTATTCACTCTGTAAGAATTCGTTCACCATGTAAGAACTTGTTCGTTATGCTTCAGAAGATTGGAGACTGACGAGAATTAGGCTTGAGATGGATTAATGATTGTACATTGAGCATTGACCCCCCTATACTGAATTTTATTGTTGTTAACAACCATTTGATCAATAAATATGAGAGATGCCCTCTCAAAAAAAAAAAAAAACAAAAAACTAAAAATAGAAATACCATTTGACCCAGGAATTCCACTCCTAGGAATTTACCCTAAGAATGCAGCAGCCCAGTTTGAAAAGACATATGCACCTGTATGTTTATCACAGCACTATTTACAATAGCCAAGAAATGGAAGCAACCTAAGTGTCCATCTGTAGATGAATGGATAAAGAAGAGGTGGTGCATATACACAATGGAATATTATTCAGCCATAAGAAGAAAATGAATCCTCCCATTTGCAACAACATGGACGGAGCTAGAGGGTATTATGCTCAGTGAAATAAGCCAGGCGGAGGTGGAGAAAGACAAGCACCAAATGATTTCACTCATCTGTGGAGCATAAGAACAAAGCAAAAACTGAAGGAACAAAACAGCAGCAGACTCACAACCCAAGAATGGACTGACAGTTACCAAAGGGAAAGGGACTCGGGAGTGTGGGTGGGGAGGGAGGGAGGGAGGGACAAGGGGAATGAGGGGCATCAGGATCAGTACACATAAGGCAGGGGGGGTGCAGGGAGGGTGGTACAACACGGAGACGACAAGTAGTGACTCTACAGCGTCTCACTACGCGGATTGTCAGTGACTGTAATGGGGTGTGTGGGGGGGACTTGATAATGGGGGGAATCTAATAACCACAGTGTTGCTCATGTGATTGTAGATTAATGATACCAAAATTTTAAAAATTAAAAAAAAAATAGCTCAGAGCGTTTTTGGAAACAGATATGAGATGTTGCTGTGTAAGGCCAGGAAAAGAACCCAGTTTCTTTCTTCGGGTAAAGCTGTGACTCGAGGAAGAGGGCAGGAGAGGTCTGCGCAGAATAGGGGCCACCCCATCAGGCTCTGGCCCAGAGGAGGTGCTATGATAGGTCTGCTGGACACATGGTCCTGCAAGCCTGTGTCCTTTCTCCTCCACATCTCCCCAAAGCCAGGCCCCAGGGACCAACTGATGCATTAAACCCAGTGGCATATGACAGCAAAGAGAAAGCCAGCAGGAGAGCCACTCCAGGGTGTCCCCCTCCCAATGCCAGGCCCTCTGGGGGTCTCCCTGCCTAAGTGCTGCTCAGAAAAGGGTCATGTGGCAGTGTCCCAAGTCCACTGGTGCGTGCTCTCCAAAAATGTGGACTCCAAGGAAGCCAAGCAAGTGGGGTGTGGGGTCTTGAGTTCCAAGGACAGTGGTGTTATCTACTGCAAACAGAGGGATCTACGATAAAATGTAGAGGTCCTATCAGTTAAACAGACACTTCCAAACATCTGCTCCCATATTTATTTCACAGGCAGCATCTAAAACACACATAAAAGACTGTCTGATGTTTGATTTCATTTTGAGTTTTCCTCTAGATGTGTGTTAACACGAAGACACAGCTATGGAAATCAGATACATTGACAAATTTTAAAAATAAATACAAAATAGTTGAAAGCAAATGGCTACAGAGCTACCATTATCTATACCTAACCTGAATCTGGGTTGAGGGGGGAAATGTACTCCCCAGGCACCCAGGGCTATTTCTGAGTCCCCTGAGGGCTGCAGACCTGCATGGTGGCAGCTATGAAATGCCTGCTGGCTCACGCCAACCCTGACGTATGTATCCATGGCCCTCGGAGAGAAGTCTCTGGAATTTCACTGAGCCGATGCACAATGAAGCATGTATCTGAAGCCCAAGGAAACATATCCTCTAACAGTGCCCAGACCACAACAGCTGTTTATGATAAACTGGGCTGGAGCAGAGGCAGAAGGGAGGACAGGGTGAAATACAGACCATGACAGAACAATTTAACTCTATTATAAATCTATGAAAGAAACTCACTGAAAGGGTGGCCTAAGTAACTTGGGAAATGAGTGGAGCCCATGAGACTCAAAGTAAGAGAAGTTGTACGGAAGCAGTACACTCTAGCTGGTAATGTCATTTCTCACAGGGGTACAGGGCAATTCTGATACCTTGCAAGTATACTGATTTGCACAGTTAAGTGGTGGGATGGCGGGAGTTAAGAGCCAGGTTTCTCACTGTTGGAGTGAATGGTTGCAAAGAAGCAGGCGGAGGGGGCTGGAGTGGTGAGCAGGTGGGAATGAATTAGAGCTGGAGACGTCAGGACAAATTCATGTTCAGTTTAACACAGGTTGAACTAAGTCTGTGTTTACATACAGATATGTTTGTGATGCATGCACCTGTAGTGGGCTGGCGCACATGCACGTATGTCCTTGCTGTGTTGGCTGAGGGGCTAAAAGCAAAGACTCCCTGCAGCAGCAGGCCTTCCAACCTCGAGGCCCTGGAGTCTGATGCCATTCTCTATAAAGGAACCGGGGCTCCTTGGAGGATGGGCTGATTCTAAGCCAGGGAGGAGGTGCATAGGACGAGCCCAGAGCATCTTGTAGTGACAGAACATGCTTTGCACACACTCACACAGATGGGTTATGTCAAAGGGCCACAGGGGCCGACTGCAGGAGCTGAAAATGGCCAAAGTGGGAACAATTTGAGCAACAGAATAAGTAAAGCAGTATTGGGTTATAGACCGATTATAAAATCAATATCCATGAGTTCATACTGATACAAGTTAATGATTCGATAAACACATGGGGCCAAAGAGAGAGGTCTTCCCTGTAGAAGAATTGCAAGTAGTTTAAGTAGACTCTCCACCCTCAGCCCCCATAATCTTAGGTGAGGGCTGCACATAGCAGTGTCCCTCTAAAGAGGACAGTGTGGAGAGGGGAGGGACAGTGAGTTTGCACGGAGACACCTGATGGACACTACTGTGGCCGGCGATCCAGTGGTATCAACGATAGCGAGTCGTGATATGAGAACAGCTCCTCGCCTCTAGGGTCTCCTCACCAAAACCCATCACCCCAGCCTCATCATGAGGAAAGCAGCAGACAGACCCCAAGCAGGGGACATTCTGCACAGCGCCTGACAGCGTTCTTCAAACTGTCCAGGTCATTAAGGCCGAGGCAAGTTACAGCCCAGAGAGGGCAAAGGATGGTGGTGACTGACATGATGTCTTCTGGATGAGCTCATGGAACAGAATGTGCATATTAGGTAAAAATCAAGGGAATATGAAGCAAGTATGGACTCCGATAATAAAATGCATTGGTCCAACCACTGTAACAAAGGCAACCTACAAGTGTCAGATGTTATAGCAGGGGAGACCAGGTGGGGTGGTTGGGAGCTCTGTACCGCCCAAGAATTTTCCTGTAAATCGAAAATGGTTCTCAGTGGAAAAGCTTAAGATTCACACAGTATACATTCAACTCACATATGCAGTATATATACAACTCATATTTTATATATATATTATATATACAATGGATGTTATATATATTTATATGTACAACTGTGCATATGTATCTCATGTTATATATATATATATATTTATATATATTTATATTATATATATTATGTCACTCCCATTTGCAGTTAGGAAATGGAAACAGAGTGAGCTGGCCCCAGACCACTCAGCTTGTTAGTTAGTGGTGGGGCTGGCCCTCAGCCAGCAGCCAGCCAGGGCCTGGGGTCCATGCCCTTTGCCACCACACCATACCGCCTCTCCCACAGGGCTCTCCGAACACCTTGTCCCCTCGGAGCTCCGAGTAAACCCATCCCAGCTTCCCATTCCCTCGCACACTCCCAGCCGGGAAGCCCCAGGCAGGTCTGCCGTGGCCATTGGACCCTGTGCCCGCGGGCGCCACCCGGTGGTCAGCCTTGTTTCCTGCAGCACGCTCCCTGCTTGCCGCTCCTCCAGGCTGCATGGGGGCTATGAAGCTCTGAAGGGCGGCAGTGCCATCGAGGCCATGGAAGACTTCACCGGGGGTGTGGCTGAGACCTTCACAACGAAGGAGGCTCCACAGAATCTCTACAAGATCCTAGAGAACGCCTTGAAGAGGGGCTCTCTGTTGGGCTGCTCCATTGATGAAAGTCGCTTGCTTGCTCATGCTCCAGGCACTGTTCCAGGACTAGAGGTATGACTGGGTGCCCTGGCCACAGACAAGGAGGGATGTAACCTTCACGGGGAGGAGGGTGTCCATGTTTGTTTATTTTAATTAGAACAGTAGTTTTTATTTCATATATTTCAAATCACAAAGGTAAGGCATTCTTGCCATATCAGGTAAAGCAATCCTGAGGTATTTAAAGGCAAATTTCTCCCTTCCCCAGTCTCCCTGCTCTGTGACACCTGGTGCATGCCTTTCAGTCTCTCTCCTTGCTCACACAAACGGGCACACGCATGTGTACACAAAATTAGGGATGTTTCCGTTTGATTTTACTAAATGGAATCTTACTATATAATTTTCTGAAGCATGTTTTTTTCACTTCATATGCTATGGAAAGTATATCACACCAGTAGACTGAACTCTAACTGTACTTCTTCTGATTTCTTTATGCACACAAACTCATACAATATACCTCATCTAGTTTTTGAAATCAATTCAAACTTTCCATTTTCTCTTCACTCAGTCTTGAGAGCTTATTCTTCACTGTTAAGTTCTCCATTTCCTCTGAATTTTCCAGTCTGTGGCACATAGGCTCAGTAGTACTGCTGTGTGCTTCTGATCACCTCTCTGGGGCATGGAATTGTGCTTTGGCCTTGTGCTGGCTTCACCATGGGTATGGCCAAGCTGTATTGTCTGGGGACAACAAAGAAGAATATTTTGTTGGAGAACAAGCTGGGACTGAGAGTCCCCTCACCCTGGGAATTGCTGTGGGTCGCTGCTGACCAACTTAGAGGTGTTCTGTGTACTCATTTTAGATGCTCCAGGCACACAGCCCTCACCAGAGGGAGCAAGAGAGGGGGCAGGCCAGGCAGTGATCCGGGTCTAGGCAAGTAAGGAATGCTTGGGGTGCGTGATGGGTCCCACTCTGCTCTTTTCATGTTTTAGATCAGGAATGCTGCAGAATCTGAAGCCCGGACACCTTTTGGTCTCATTAAGGGGCATGCCTATACAGTGACGGGAACTGACCAGGTAGGGACATGAATCCCTGGGGAAAGGGGATAAGGGTCCACTTGTCAATGCTGATTCCAAACAGTGCAGCAAGAGAGAGAGAAACGTGCAATTCCACCACAGTAACAAGTTTGTTTAGCAGGTGTGAGAAAGTGGTCTTTGTTTTTTCTTTTCTCCCCTAATTCCACATCAGCCCTGTAATAGTCAGGATTCTTCAGACAAAAATAACTGACAAGATATAGCTATAGTTATAGATACAAAAAGATTTGTTAGGAGGACTTGGCTCACATGATTAGGAAGGCTGAGCAGTCTCCCATCTGCCATGGGTAAGCCGGAGACCCAGAAAAGCTGGTGGTGTGGTTCCAGTCTGAGTCCCAGAGCCTGAAAAGCAGAACCTGTGGTATGAGTCCCAGTCCAGGAGCAGACGAGGACCAGCTCCAGCTCAGCAGTCAGGCAGAGCCCAGGAGCTTCCCCTTCCCTCCTGTCTTGTTTCTATTTGGACATTCAGCTGATTAGATGAGGCCCGCCCCTTTGGTGGGGGGCATCTGCTTTACTTGGTCTACCAATTCAAATGCTGATCTCCCCTGGTAACACCCTCACAGACACATCCAGAAAAATGTATAACCCAGTATCTGGGTGCCACGGCCCAGTCAAGTTGCCACATAAAGTTAACCATCCCAAGTCCTATTCTCCGCAGCTACAGGGCAGGGTGGAACCACTTCCCAGGGGCCACGAGACCCCACCCAGCACCGCTCTGGCCTCTGGTGAGTGCTTGGTTCAGAGAGAGCTCCTTGAGGGACGCACAGAAAAGGGAGGGAAAGGAGTGACGTGAAAGAGGAAGAGAAGCAGCCAAGGGTTGCTCCCTCTTAGGTTCAAGGTCAGTGAAGTCCAAAGGCCTGCCTTTGCCCACTCCATGCCTCTCTTGGACAAGCCTCAGACCTGGTTTACAGAGGACACAACCTCCGTCTCTGGTAGCTGCCCAAGTTTTGAGTAGCACACTACAAATGTGAGGGAGCAGAGTTCTGGAGACCCTGGCCCTCCTCCTCCCCAGGGACCGTGAGTGGTGTGGGAAGTGTCAGTGAATTATTTAGAGTTACTGCTCTTTGCACTGATTCCTTCCCTCCTCCTTCCCTGTCCATATATTCCTTGCTAATCACTCACTTGAGGAGGCATGTGATTTTTAATGTTAGATCTTCCGAGTGTTATTCCAGCAGAAACCTTCCATCATGTCTGTTCAATTGCTTTTGCTCTCTCTCTACCTATGAGGAATTCAGCTTCCCTGTGCATTTCAATTAATGAACCACTTAAATGATGAACTGCAAGTTGCATTTTGGACTCTGGAGAGATTATAATAACAAATTGTTTTCTCACAATAATTGTATATTTTATGCCCAATACATGGAGATAAAATGTTCTGAGAGTTACAAGTTTCTAGCTGGTTGATGAATAGAAGTCTTTTACTTCCACTCCCTTTCTTCTAAAACTTTCTAAAATACAACTGGTCCTCTTTCGTGCTCCAGGGCAGAGCATGAAGGGCATGGCTGCATCATCTTTCTTTACTGGCTTAAGAGTTCTCAATGAAGACAGCAGAAATCCTCATCTGACACGTGAGAGGGAGAGAATGCTGGATCTGGAAAACTTAGAAGTGTTTTTTTTTTAATTGTTTAAATCCCCAGCATATGTTTATGTTCCTGTCTTTGTAAGTAAAATGTTAAGGATGAAGAAAACTCAGTCCAGGTGCCTTGAGTACTTCTGAGAGTGACTCTTCACCCCCTCACTGTCTGAGCTGCTGAGGATGGACAGATGTGTAAGACTTGGTCCCAGGAATCTCAGGGAGATTCCAGTGTAGAGAGAAAACTCATTCATTTGAAGGCTCACGTGGACTGATTTCCTGTTCATTTTTTATTTCCCACATGCAGCATAACCATCCTGGGGGATTAATATGACATCACTGGTAATGCTAGGCACTGTGCTCAGTAAGAATTAGGAAACTCCAAGGGCTAGCTAAGAGCTCATGAATTTTGAAGTGTCTTTTTAGTGTGCTAAGAGGCTTTGGCCAATGGTGGCCCTGGATGGAGGCCAGCCGCTTTGGAGCTAACGGACAAAGCCATGATTTCATTTCCCTGATGCTTTTCCCTTCAAGGTAAACCTCCGAGGCCAGAAAATGGGGCACATCAGGGTCCGAAACCCTTGGGGCCAGAGCGAGTGGAACGGCTCCTGGAGCGACAGGTCGGTCCCCACCTCCTCGATGTCACGGGGGGCAGGGCTGTGGCCTGTCCAGACAGAGAAGGAGTAGCTGGCTGCCGCTGTGCCCTGGCTCTGCTGCAGGGCTCTGTCCTGCTTCCAGCAGCCTTACCTAGCAGCCCTTGGGCCCACCTTGCAGTCAACCTTGATTCTCAAGCAAGATTCTTATATTGATGTTTTCATGTCCACACAATGGTATTTATGTGAGTGAGCGGATCCCTTCCCATGGGGATTTTTCATATCCCCTCATACTGTGAAAGGATTTTGTTTCTGGTTATGAAGACCTCCAGTAAGCAATGTGCTTGTGTGTGTGCACGCCTGCACACACACATTGGCAGTTGCCAATGAGTATTTGGAGTGCGAGAATCCCTACAGCATTGCCAAGCAGGCCACTAGAGGATTCTTTCTGATGGTCATTGTCCATTTGCCAGGGCCCAGTGGCCCAGCAGAGAGAGAGGAGGTGGACTAGGAATTCATCCTGTACAGAGCAGCCAACCAGGGTTACTTATTAGACCCCCAGTTAAAAGGTCTGCCTTTTGGGGTGTATCCGATCTTTGTCCCTTGGGCAGTGGCCCAGGTGACGAACATCAGAGGACGTTTAGGCACGCGTGGGCAGGGCCACTCAGAGCTGTTTCTCCCCATCCCACCTCCCTCGGCCAGGGCTCCGCTGCCCCTGGCCCCTGCCGTCCTGCCCTGGCCCACTCCTGGCTCCTGGGGCTCTGTGGAGCCCTGCAAAGAGTCCAGAACTTGAGTCAGACTGAAAGGCTGTTTGTCCTCAGCTCAGACGAAGCCAACCATGCTTTGCACACACACACACACAGATGGGTTATGTCAAAGGGCCACAGGGGCCGACTGCAGGAGCTGAAAATGGCCAAAGTGGGAACAATTTGAGCAACAGTGCGTGCCCCCGGTTCTGCCTGCGCCCCACTGCTGCTCCCGCCCCGTCCCTTCCTCCGCAGGCACCCCACCCTCTCCCTGGCTTCCACCTCTCAAAACCTGGGGCTCTGGCAGAGTGACTGGAACACTGAAGGAGGGAAGGGATGCGCCTACGCCTCCTGGTGGAAATGGAAAGAACAGGAATGCTGAGACCCAAGTTAACGAGACTGCTTCAGCTCGTGAGCAGCCTCGTAGGGCCCCTCAATCTCGGAACCCAGTCTCTAAAGGACAGGGGCCACTCTCTTTCTCCTGGGAAATGTGTGCGTCGGGGGTGGAATCGAGAGTGCATTGTCACTGAAGTCAAGGCTGGAGGCAAGCCAGCCAACTGCACCTGTTCAGCCCTGGGGTGACAGAGGCCAGGCCGTGCTGACCCCCTCCCCTGGTCCTGCCAGTCCCCAGCACGGGGGCTGAAAGCACCACCCCATCGCCAGGTGTCAGGAGTCTCACGGGAGTCCGTGTGATCTGGAAAGCACCACTTAGCCAGCAGGACGTTCTCCGTACACATGACGCTTACAGGCAATGGCTCTGAGCTCTGCTCCTCTGACTCTGGAGCGAGGGACCTGGAGAGGGTCTCCTCCTGAGCCCTGCCCCCAAAGCCAAGCAAGTCACGCTCTAAGGGTGTAGATGAGATCGTCCCGCAGCAGTGAAGACCCACCTGGAAGTCTCTGGAGGTGGCTGTGAGAGTCGCAGAGACAGTGGATTCGAAGGCAGCACCACTGAGTCTGGGGGATGGTGGGCGGCTGCTCTGCCAAGCCCTCTTGTCCGTAGGACGGCGCATCTGACTCTCAGATTCCTACCTGGCTTCCTAGCAAGGGTGCCTAAGAGAGCAACTTGGTATGCTAAATGCTGAGCACAAATGCACGTATTACCACTTCTCCAGTATCACTTATCAATGAAGAGGGGAGGCCAGGAGCGCTCCAGACAACACGTCTCAATCCACCGTGGCTTCCAGCTGGGCTTGTTCTGTGGCCCTGTTGGTGTTCCACTCTCTGTGCTGGTTCCGTGATCATCTCTGGAGGAGGGTCAGCGGCCCCCAGGGTCCCCCAGCTGCACCTGGAGATGCACCTGCCATTTCTGGGCCCAATGAGTAGTTCCCGACCAGGACCAGTTGCCTGCATAACCGCATGCCCCAGCTCCCCGGGGACACACCTCCCAAGGCCAGGAGTGTCACTGCTCAGAACCCTCCACCTCTCCCTAAATGCTGACTTTGTCTCCCCCTAGTTCTTCCGAGTGGTGTTCGGTCGGCCCAGCTGAGCAGAAGCGCCTGTGCCACACCACTCTGGAAGACGATGGGGAATTCTGGTACTGTGCT
Organism: Manis javanica; assembly: GCF_040802235.1. NCBI lineage: Eukaryota > Metazoa > Chordata > Mammalia > Pholidota > Manidae > Manis > Manis javanica. The sequence goes on along the minus strand of NC_133168.1, from coordinate 91,581,863 downwards.
TGTCTCTGTGTCCATTTCCCTGTCCATCCCCCTGTTCCCACTGCCCACTCCCATGGACACCAACCCAGGAGGCAGATAAGAATGTGTGCCCCAGGCCTTGGGTGTAAGGAGCACTGCCTTTCTCTCCTTTTTTTTTTCTGTAAACCAAACACATCTGTTTCAAACACCTTACATCCACCCGGGCTGGCAGAGAATTTAATGTGTCCCGTTTTGGGGACCTACCCCATCTCCAGGTGTCAGGAGTCTCACTGGAGTCAGTGTGATCCGGAAACCGTGGGGCAGTCTCTGCTCCCCAGCAACAGTGCCCCTCCCTCTGAGATAGGCAGTGTCCCAGGTTCACACAGGGAATTTGCAGACAGGCAACCTGCTGCTCACAGGATCTATTCCCTCTCTGCCTTTGATGTCAGGGATCCTCACAGGCAGCTACCTTGTGAGAGCATCTAAAAATACAGACGTAAGTCGAAAGGAACCACTCCTAACCTAGCCTTTCCACAGGGCTGACTCTTTATTTAACTGAAAATTTCATTTAACTGGGCCTTCATCTCCAGAAGCCTTTTCAAAATCGTATTCCTTCCTTGGGGTCCAGAAACAGTTGCCCCTTCCAACTGGACACCATCACAAATTTCTGATTTCTAGCTCTGTTACCTGGTGAACAAACCAGTCAGTGCTTGCCTGATCTCATCTCTTTCTTAAAACACCTTACTAAATCCAATAAGCAAAAACCAGCCCACATACATATTCCAGCATTTTCTCTTTTCTCCTAAAGCACAGCCCCAGTGGGTATGCGCTGTCTTCCATACTTTTACAGACAGCAGGTTTAACCAATATATGCATTCATAACATGCATATCTATTATCAAGCTCCACTATTTTTTGGCAACCTCCTGCCCAGCCGCTGAACTGACGTCACTTTAGAACTGTCACACCGGCTCTGCCCTTCAAAGTGTAGGGAACACCAGGGACAGGCCAGCACCAGCCACTGCAACAAATAAACTCAAATACAATAACATTTCTTTCTCACTCATAACAGTGTAGCAGGAGGGCTGTCATCCCCAGGGGGCCCTCCGTGCAGTGGGTGATTCAGGGCTCCTTCCAGTGTGTGGCTCCACCACCTCCTAGACCCACAGGGTTACCTGCAGCAAGCCAGCAGAACAGGGAAAAAATGGACAGAGAAGACATCCCCACTTGCTGAAGGCCTTGACAGAAGTAACACACATCACTGCTGACCCCCGACCCATGGTTCTGGGGGATAGGGTGCAGCCCCTGGCCCCGGTCTGGTGGGCGGACGTGGGTGGCCGGATATCCATGTCTGCCTTGGGAGCCATGAGGTCATAAGTGGAAGAAACGTGTGGAAAGCGTGCAGGGTGTTTGAGAGGTGTTTGCAAGCAGTTGAATTGGAAATTAGAGACTTGAATTCTGAGTGCAGAGGCTCTGGGTTAATGAATTACCTGACAAGAGCAAAACTTTGAGAGGAAAGTTGGGTTCTGGAGTTAATATCCAACCCTCACCCTCACCAGATTGCTAAATACGAGCAGGAGATAGAACCACAACTTGAGAGGCTCTCTGCTGTCAAGCTCGTGGCAGGAAGGAAGGAGAAAAGGGGGGAGGAGAGGAGGGCATCACAGTGGAGGCCCTGCAGAGAAGGGAGCCCTGGTCGGGGGTCCATTGCTGGGCTGCACCTTGTCCTGGGGCTGCACCTGCCCAGCAGGGCCGGGGCTAAGGCCGCAGGGGCACCTATAGGAGCCCTGACCCTGGAGCCCTGCCCCGCCTCTTCCCACTCCCATCTGGCCCCCACGCAAGGCCCTGGCTCTGTCCTTATTCAGGAGGCCCCCCTTTCTACTGACTCCTTTCCACTAGCATTCCAGTGCTATGACCTCACTGCCTCAAAGGAGGAAATGCCTCTTCTGACCCATCCAAGCCACCTGATCAGCTCTCTGCCCTGGAGCGAGCCCACCAGCACCTCCTGCCGCCCACCGTGCCACCTTGGCCCCGCTCAGCTGCAGGGTGTGCCCAGCCAGCCCACTGAGACGGCCCTGGCAGGGACGCCACAGACTCTCACCTTGCTGCCTGGACGCCGGGTTCCACTGGGCCTCCTTCTCAAAGGCCTGTCCTGGTCCGGCCTCACCCTGCTAATCTGACCACCAGGCTCGGTCCCTGGACCCCCGTCACCACCTGCTCCCTCTCTGTAGTGGATCTCATCCTGTCCCATGAGGTTAAAGACCATTTTTAACACGATAACCAACTCCCCCAAATTCCAGATCTATATCCAGGTCTGCCTATTGGACACCTCTCTGAATATCCTACCAGTATCTCACACCAACACGTTCAAAGCGCAGGGCCAAGCTCTCCCTGACTCGCTCTGGCACCACCTCCCCAACTCCCACCCGTCCAGGTGCTCAGCCCAGGCGCCTTGACGACGCCCATCCTCCCTTCCTGCACCCAGCCTACCAGCAGGCCCTGTAGGATCCACCTTCAGAAGATGCCGCAAGTGGGGCCACCTCCTCTCCTACTGGCCTGGACTTGAACACCCTCATCTCTCACCTGACGATGGTGCAAACTTCACACTGTGGCCCTGCTTCCATCTGTGCCCTGAAATCTGTTCTCAACACAGCAGCCGTGGGCCGTGTTCCTCCTCTGCCTAATACCTCCCGGGATCTCTCTGTCTGCTCAGAGTCCGAGCCAACAGCCTTACAGGACCAAGCTGGTGTGCCAGGGTCTTGGATCTTACCCATGCTCACACCTCGTGCCACCTCACTGGCCTTCGTGGTGTTGGCAAGCATAGCAGGCACTGTCCGGCCTCAGGACCTGGCTCTCCATCTGCCTGGAGTGCCCGCCAGCTGCAGGTCTCCACACCTGATCACTGCACTTTGCTGCCTCCCTGTTTACATGGCACCCCCCGTTACACACTCATCGTTGACCTTAGTTTTCTCTGTAGCACTTACACAGATGTATGTATATACAAAATATATCACCCTTCTTTTTGCCTTCTTAAGGCTTTTTATCCTTTTCTTTACCTTTCTTGTGCACAGGTGTCTCTCCACACCTGAGGTCTCCACATTCCTTGAGGACAGGCACAGGCCCTTGGTAACTGTTGGTAGATGATTGACTTAAGGAAAGGGCATATCGTTGCCAACACCTCCAACACGCTGCATCTTTCTACTTTGTTGCAGGATGGCATTTAAGGACTTCAAAGCCCATTTTGACAAAGTGGAGATCTGCAACCTCACTCCTGATGCCCTGGAGGAGGACACCCTGCAGAAGCGGGAGGTGACTGTCCACCAAGGAAGCTGGGTGCGGGGCTCCACGGCAGGGGGCTGCCGCAACTTCCTGGGTCCATAGTCTGCCTGCCGCTCTCTCTGTCGTTACCCAGTGTCCAGTCCAACCCGGGGCATCATGAGATCAGGGCTAGGACCCCAGAGAAAGCTGGAGTCATGGAGTCCAAGTAGGATTTCTGGGATGACTGGGGAAAAGGGCTGCAGAGGTTTAGCAGGAAGCTGGTTAAGAAGTGCTCAGGGAAATTCCCTTGTCCTGCCACTCACGTTCTTTTCCATGAACAGTGATAGAAAACACAACTCAACACTGGCCCAGCAGTAGTATTGTACTAAGTGAGAATTTCAGAGAAGTAGGGTGGGCTTCAGGCACAGTTCTATCAGCCCATTTGTTTTTAACTCTCTGTTCTGCCCTCACACTTCTGCTGACTTCTTCCTCAGTCTGGGTTTCTTTTTAGTTGTAGGAGGGCTGCCAGCAGCATCCAGGGCTTCCTGAGCCCACAATCACATGTCCAGCAAGAGTTCCCAGGGGCCATCAAACAGCAGTCCCAGCTTCCCTCCCACTGGGAATTCCTTGAACCAACATTGCCTGGTGGATGCTATGGGCTGATGGCTTTGTTCCGATTCTCCACGTGTAGACAAGAGGGGCTAGCACAGACCTGCCTGAGTTCCCCCCTCAGAGCCGGGAGGGAGGTCCTTTCCATTTAAAACGCACACACACACGTGCACTGCACTCTGCCTGGAAATGCCCAGTGGAAAAGATAAGAGGGAACAAACTGCAGTCGATGAGATCTGGAAGAATGTCTTTTAAAAGTTTCATGGGTAATTGTTTAAAGGAACAATTTTGTGTTTCTTTAAAGGAAAGGGAAATAACCAGCCTCCTTCCAATGGCAGATACCTTTTGGACCAACCCACAGATAAAGCTGTCCCTGACCAAGAAAGATGAGGGGCAGGAGGTATGCACTTTCCTTGTCACCGTGATGCAGAAAAATCTTGGAAACTCAAGAGGTTTGGTGCCAACATGCTGACCATCGGCTATGCCATCTACTAGGTGGGTAGGAACAAAATTGTCCATCCGCAGCCACAATCTGAATTCTGAAATCTCAGTACCCCACCCAGCCTCTGCCCGAGATTCAATGGCCAGTCCCCAGCTGTGTCCAAATAGCCAAGACCAGTGGCCCCGGAGAGCCACCGCTCACCTCCCATTGCAGTGCCCGGGCAAAGACGAGCATCTGAACAGAGACTTCTTCAGATATCATGCTTCCCAGGCCCGAAGCAAAACATTCATCAACCTGAGAGAAGTCTCAGACCGGTTCAAGCTGCCCCCCAGGGAGTACATCCTCATCCCCAGCACGTTTGAGCCCCACCAGGAAGCTGACTTCTGCCTGAGGATCTTTTCGGAGAAGAAAGCCTTCACGTGGTGTTTAATGGGCTCCAGGACCCCTCTTTGTCTAGTGGCTCAGTCACAGAGGTCACCGGGGGACTGTCAGAGCCAATTTTCCCTTTTCCACCTTCTGCCTGAGAAACCAGGTGGGGCGGGGATGGGGGGCGGGGTTCCTACTCCATTGGCAGAGCAGGAGACATTTACATCGAGGGCTGCTCCTGTCCCCTCGACTGGCCATAAACACGTTGCTCTCTCCAACCACTCCCAGCCTCTTGGGTGCAGCATTTCATTTTCTAGCCCCTAGTACCAAGAAACTCGTGGGGCAGGATCCACATGTAGGGATGCTAGACTGACTTCTGCGCACAATGAAGGGGTGTGTGTGGCTATTGTGAGCTTAAGAGTAACCTGTTCTTTCAGCTCCAGCTTAAGTACATGTCTGTGAGCGGTTTGGATTTGGCCTCAGCCTACCCATAGTGAAGCTCTTGCTCCGAATGCCTGAGGGCACCCCCGGGGCCTGAGCTGCTTTGGCAGCCCCCACAGACACTTCCTACTGGGGCCAGTGTTGTGGCTGGACAAGTCTCATGAACCTTATTTTCCATAGGTTACTTCTAGGGAAAAATTTCCCATTCCTGCCCCCCTGCCGTTGGTTGCTTTGTGGCAGAGGAGAAAAAAGTGGTTCAAGATGTAAGAATCCATTTCCTCTCCCAGTGGAGACAGACATTCTAGGGAATGGGAAAATCTACGAATTCTGTATTTAAGCTTGATCCGTCCCCAACAGAGGGCCGACCAGAGAGAACAAAGTAGAGACAGCTGTGACTCTGTGGCCTGCTCTGATTTTATCTTTTCTTCAGTAGAATAGAACTGGATGAGTGGCGGGTGTTGAGAATCCTCCCAGTTATAAAGTCTGATTGAGTTTCTCAAGCTGACTTTAAAAGGCCTGGTTCCTTCTTATCAGCTAAATAGAAGTAATAAAATCTTTAATTTTTAAAAACTCTGCTGGCCTGTCTTCTCCCAGATACTAACACGAGCTGAGGGTGGATTTCCCAGTATCTGTTCACACCAAAGCACGCAGACTGGCAAATCACAGGGGTGCAAGAACACAGGGGCGAAAGCTGGGCTGTGCCGTCCCGCACTTGGTGTTCTCTGCCCTACCGACAGGGTGAGGTCAGAGTCCTCGGCATTTGCGTGTGCCTCCTGCACGGCCAGGCTATCTCTAAGCTCATTCTTGCCCTGAGCAAGATTCTTTCATGTGCTGTGGTAGCTCAACACAGAAGAGGCACTCTAAGCTCTATTTCCATCAGCTTAGTTCACAGGGGAGGGTCCTAAACAATAAAAAAAGCTCAGAAAGGATCCTGTGTTGGTGCCCAGAGTATGAGTACAGGGAGGACCCCCAGTTCCTCATCGATGGCCACTTATTTGCACCCCTTTTGAGATGGCAGCACATTTCCTTTGGGAGCACCTCAGGTTTTATTCTAGAAGACCAGTTTCTTCCAAATGTTTTTAACAGCAACAAAAGCTGAAGCCTGCTCCTCCTCTCAGGGTGACTGTCTCCAGACACTAGGAGTTCCACTAAATATGTGCACAGCAATTACCCTTCTCCACTATTTTTACTCTTTTCTGCAAACATAAGTGCCCCCACACAGCCCCCAGCTGGTGGGTGTGGGGATTTACATTGTGGGAAGGGGATTACAGCTTTAGGGGTGGTCTCTTTGGTTCTAGCTCAACTTGCTCTATAAACTTTTAAAATTCCCCCACCAATTATTGACCATCCATAGGCTGAATGGCTGTGTCCATACTTTGGAGAGGTAGAGCGCACAGGGGCTGTGCGGTGAACCTGTTTGGCGCAAGGGTCCTCAATACCGCCATTCTACATGCCGGTCCCTAAGCGTCCCTTGTCACAGCGCACCAGGGACTCAGGGAGTGACTGCTTAGCCGGCCTCTTTCACTTCCAGAAGCCCAGAACTTGCAAGTTCTCCTTGAGGGATGGCTAACCAGCCTGCCTCTTACTTCCAGGCTGGGCAGAGTCTGAGCTATGGTGTTGGGGTGAAGGGGAGATGCAGGGAGCCTGCAGACCCTGCAAAATGTAAACCTCACTGAGAAAGGACTTCAGGGGGACAGAATCTTCCAGTAACTCTGGATCCTAGCACTGCAGATCCCCACGAGGATGCTGATCCGGAGAGTGGGTAAGTGTGCTCTCCACTCCACAGGGACATGGATGGAGATGTCAACATTGACCTTCCTGAGGTAAGCCTTGCTGTGTTTCTCTGGAGGATGGGATCCAGTGGGATTCAGTGACTGCCCTGGAAAGCTCCCTTCAGCCATAGCATCAGTTACAGCTCTGAAAGTCAAGGGATTGGCAGTCTGTGGTCAGGTAAACACTGGACCCCAACCTCTGGGAGAACGGGCTTTGGGCCTTCCAAGTCACACCCCACAGGACCAGCATGGAGATGGGGTAGGTGTGCACGAAGCTACGCTTGGAGTGATCTCTGAGAGTGGCTGCTACGTCTGAAGGGGATGGGATAGTTGTAAAGTGCATTCACTTTAAGAATGATAAAATGGGAGCAGACAGTTGATTATTCTACTGTGGACTGGGGAGCACACTATGTCTTCCCCACATTGTATGTGGGTTAATTTTTGGGAGGTAGGGCTGGTTTTAAACCTGTCCAAGGGCTGTAAGACTCAGCAGAGGTGCTGAGGTGTGGCCAGGGTGGCCGGACACGTGAAGTCAGCAGCGACCTGCTTTTAGGAGCAGCCTGCGGCTTATTAACAGGGCTAAACACCAGACCAGACCAAACACACCAAAACATTGCCTGAGCTCTTTCCATGCACAGTTGACCCTTGAACCAAGCAGGAGTTAGGGGTGCAGACTCCCACTCCCCACAATAGGAAATATGCATATAACTTTTGACTCCTAAAAAACTTAACTTAGCCTGCTGGTGACTGGAAGCCTAGGAGATAACATGAACAGTCAATCAACACATTTGTATGTTATATGTATTACCTTTACTGTATTACTACAATAAAGTAAGCTAGAGGAAAGAAAATGTGCCTAAGAAAATCATAAGAGAAAATGCATTTGCACTACTGTACTGTGTTCTTTGAAAAACATCCATGTCTAAGTGGACTCGAGTTGCTCAAGGGTCAGTGGGGGTGGTGAGTGGTGAGGTGCAGATAGTACAGGGAGTGGTGACCCCCTGGCCAGGACCCTAATGGGGTCAGGAGCCTGGCTGCCTTTCTCACTCCCACCTACCAGGCCAGGAGTCTCTAGGAGTCCCACTAACAAGTCCCTCCAGACTCTCTTCTGAAGGGGCCTCGACGAGGAGGGGGGGCTGCCATTCCTGATCTGCAGGCAGCAGCCAGGTCTAAGCACTGCTAACCAGCACACACAGTTCCAGCCTCTCCCACTGGGTGTCACCCCCCCCCCCCCCCCGCCAGCCAGGCCTCCTTTCTTGCTACTTCTTTGGGAAAGCAAATACCATTTTCCTTCCTGGGGGTCCAGTGAAAGTTCCTCCGGTTAATTTTCGCCTCTGAAGCCGACCCCACCCGGTGAGAAGACAGAGGAGGAACAGCAGTTCCAGGCCGTGTTTGAATGCATCACCAGTGAGGTACGGCTGGCTGCAGCTGGCGTGGCCTTCACTCCCGGGGTGGAGTGCCAGTGATGCTGCAGAGGCGTGGTGCCTGATGCAGGCAGGGGGCAGGGGCCGGGTGGACCTAGTGCAGTGAGGCTGACCCTGCTCACCCGAGCAGCCCTGAAGACTGCCTCATCCACCACATCCCTCATGCCCATCTGCTGCTGGCAGTGGCACCCAGGGGTCTCAAACGGGGCCCAGAAGCTTTCTGTGCAGGCTACAGAAAGCCCTGAAGAGGTGGCCCTTGGAACTCTGCCCAGAAATCACTGCCTTTGGACACTCTCTCTGCTTGGGTGGGAGGTGGCAGCATTCAGGGAGCCACCATTAAATTGTAAACATGTGCTTTGTCCATCAACACCAGAGACATGGCCAGCCACTGAGGGAGCAGAGAGTGTCTCTGCTTTCTGCCCTAGCCCACCCCTATCGCACTCCCTCCCTCTCCATTGTCCCAATTGCTCAGCTGGCTTGTCAGGAGCCTTGGCTACTCCTGGTGTTAGGTCACAACTCTGGACAAAGGAGACCCAGACCCACGTCAGGGCTGTGTTCAAACTTGAATGTACATAAAAGTCACGTGGGCATCCTGCAAAAATGTGGATTTCCTCGTCAGGCAGTCTGGGGCAGGGTCTGAGACTGCATTTCCAGCAAGCTCCTAATTGCTAAGGATGTTAAGATGTAGTGAGACTTAGTGGACTGCCGTAGACCAAGTGTTCTGAAATTCATCCCAGAGGTTTTGAAAATGAGTCACACTCCCAGTCTTCAGCTGAAATGGTCCCCAGGCACAGTGCCCCGTGTGGACATGTTGTAGAGCTCTCCAGGTAGTTCCTCTGTGCAGAGGCCTGGAGACTCACCCCCAGACATCCTCTCACGTAAGCACCACCTGGCTGTAGCTCAGGTGTTGGGAGGCATGGCCCAGTCTCCCGTCGTTTCTGGGCTGGACCCACAGGTCCCTGAGAAGCCATCAGGCTGCAGCCACTGAGGAGGTGGGCACTCAGCCTGGAGCAGGGGCCCAACCACTGGTCTATGCTGGAGCCAAATCTATCAGAATTGGAACAAACTCTAACAAAGTCGGTGCCATGAAAAGCAATTGTATCCCCTTCAACAGGACATGGAGGTGACAGCAGTGGAACTGGAACATATTTTAAATGCTGTGTTGCAAAACAGTAAGTGCTCATACCCACCGGCCACTGGGGAACCCCGGGTGCCCATGGTGGGGACTTATGACATGACCATGGCACGTGATCCTGCCTCTTCTCCAGCTGCCCAGGCCCCCCGCTCCTCAGAGCCACAGACCTGCTCTCCAGGGCTGACTTGAGGAAGGCTTTAAAAATGACTTTCATTGCTTATTTTCTGATTACAAAAATGATGCTGCTTTATGGTAGAAAACTCTAGAAAATACAGAAAAACATAAAGACAAAAATCACCAGTAATCTCACCACCCTCCTAAAACCACTGTTAACATGTGTGTGTATATATGTGCACATATAATTGATATTAATTATAGATATAATTTTATTTCTTAACACAACTGCTTTGAGATATAATTCACCAGCCATACATCCACTTGAAGTATACAATGTTTTTTAGTATGTTCATGGAGTTGTGCAATCACCACCACAACTAATTTTAGAACATTTCATGACTTTAAAAAGGAACTCTGGGGGGCGGAGCCAACATGGCGGCGTGGGTAGGACAGTGGGAATCTCCTCCCAAAAACATATATATTTTTGAAAATACAACAAATACAACTAATCCTAAAAGAGAGACCAGAAGACACAGGACAACAGCCTGACTACATCGACACGTGCGAGAGCCCAGTGCCTGGTGAAAGGGGTAAGATACAAGCCCGGCAGGAGGGACCCCAGCACACCTCCCCCCAGCTCCCGGAGGGAGGGAGAGGGAGCCCAGGACTGCTAAACACCCAGCCCCACCCACCCGCACCAGAGCGCAGACACAGTGCATGCATGGAGGGCTGGAAACTAGGCAAATAGGGCAGCAAAACCTCTGAGCGGGTGCCGAAGCTGATGCCCCTGTGACAAAGAAAAGACAGTGCTCTTTGAAAGTCTTAAAGGGACATGGATTTAACAGCTAGACGGAAACAACACAGGTCACAGCCCAGTGGCTGGAAATTACAGGGAAAACTGGGCACACTAACCCCCTGGGCAACAGCTCTGGGACCCCTCACGGAGGTAAACAGCCAAACAGCCCCCCCTAGTCCATTACCCCTCCCAGCGCTGCGAAAGCAGAGAAACAGCCTAAGGCAAAACACGCCCACGGAAAGGCAGAAAGGAAAATTCCTACACTTCGGCCGGGCAAGACACAAAGACCCAGCCTACACGCAATTACCCAACACAAGCCACTAGGGGTCGCAGTTGTCCCAGTAAAGAAAGGCCAGTATACAACAACAAAAAAAAAAAAAAGAAAAAGAAAGGCCAGTAGCAAGTGAAAAGTTTGGCCCTCCCAGCTGACAGTCAATAGCACCTGTCAACATGAAAAGGCAAAAAAATATGATCCAGACGAGACTAACCCAGACAGCTTCGGCATCTGCTACATCTTCCCCTGCGAAGGAACCTGGGGAGATAGATTTAGCCAGTCTTCCTGAAAAAGAATTCAAAACAAAAGTCATAACCATGCTGATGGACTTGCAGAGAAACATGCAAGAACTAAGGAAGAAGTACACAGAAATAAAACAAGCTCTGGAAGGACTTCAAAACAGAATGGACGAAATGCAAGAGACCATTAATGGTCTAGAAAACAGAGAACAGGAACGCAGAGAAGCTGATGCAGAGAGAGATAAAAGGATCTCCAGGAATGAAAGAATCCTAAGAGAGCTGAGTGACCAATCAAAAAGGAAAAATATACACATTATAGGAATACCAGAAGAAGAAGAGAGAGAAAAAGGGATAGAAAGTGTCTTTGAAGAAATAATTGCCGAAAACTTCCCCAAACTAGGGGAAGAAATGGCCTCTCAGACCACAGAGGTACACAGAACTCCCATGACAAGGGATCCAAGGAGGGCAACACCAAGACACATAATAATTAAAATGGCAAAGATCAAAGACAAGGACAAAGTATTAAAGGCAGCCAGAGAGGAAAAAAAAAGGTTACCTACAAAGGAAAACCCATCAGGCTATCATCAGACTTCTCAACAGAAACCCTACAGGCCAGAAGAGAATGGCATGATATACTTAATGCAATGAAACAGAAGGGCCTCGAACCAAGACTACTGTATCCAGCACAAATATCATTTAAATATGAAGGAGGGATTAAACAATTCCCAGACAAGCCTCCCACAAACCACCTCTACAGGGCATCTTACAGGGACTGCTCAAGATGGGAGCACTCCTAAAAAGAGCACAGAACAAAACACCCAACATATGAAGAAGGGAGGAGGAGGAATAAGAAGGGAGAGAAATAAAGAATCATCAGACCGCGTGTATAAGAGCTCAACAAGCGAGTTAAGTTAGACAGTAAGATAGTAAAGAAGCGAACCCTGAACCTTTGGTAACCACAAACTTAAAGCCTGCAATAGCAATAAGTTCATACCTTTCAATAATCACCGTAAATGTAAATGGACTGAATGAACCAATCAAAAGACACAGAGTAATAGAATGGATAAAAAAGCAAGATCCATCCATATGCTGCTTACAAGAGACTCACCTCAAACCCAAAGACATGCACAGACTTAAAGTCAAGGGATGGAAAAAGATATTTCAGGCAAACAACAAAGAGAAGAAAGCAGGTGTTGCAATTCTGGTATCAGACAAGACAGACTTCAAAAGAAAGTAACAGAAGACAAAGAAGGACATTACATAATGATAAAGGGCTCAGTCCAACAAGAGGATATAACCATTATAAATATATATGCACCCAATACAGGAGCACCAACATACCTGAAACAAATATTAAAAGAACTAAAGGAGGAAATAGAATGCAATGCATTCATTCTAGGAGACTTCAACACACCACTCACTCCAAAGGACAGATCCACCAGACAGAAAATAAGTAAGGACACAGAGGCACTGAACAACACACTAGAACAGATGGACCTAATAGACATCTACAGAACTCTACATCCAAAAGCAACAGGATACACATTCTTCTCAAATGCACATGGAACATTCTCCAGAATAGACCACATACTAGGCCACAAAAAGAGCCTCAGTAGTTTCCAAAAGATTGAAATCCTACCAACCAACTTTTCAGACCACAAAGGCATAAAACTAGAAATAAACTGTACAAAGAAAGCAAAAAGGCTCACAAACACATGGAGACTTAACAACACGCTCTTAAATAATCAATGGATCAATGACCAAATCAAAATGGAGATCCAGCAATATATGGAAACAAACGACAACAACAACACTAAGCCCCAACTTCTGTGGGACGCAGCAAAAGCAGTCTTAAGAGGAAAGTATATAGCAATCCAGGCATATTTAAAAAAGGAAGAACAATCCCAAATGAAAGGTCTAATGTCACAATTATCGAAACTGGAAAAAGAAGAACAAATGAGGCCTAAGTTCAGCAGAAGAAGGGACATAATAAAGATCAGAGAAGAAATAAATAAAATTGAGAAGACTAAAATAATAGCAAAAATCAATGAAACCAAGAGCTGGTTCTTCGAGAAAATAAACAAAATAGACAAGCCTCTAGCAAGACTTATTAAGAGGAAAAGAGTCAACACAAATCAACAGTATCAGAAACGAGAAAGGAAAAATCACGACGGACCCCACAGAAATACAAAGAATTATTAGAGAGTACTATGAAAACCTATATGCTAACAAGCTGGGAAACCTAGGAGAAACGGACAACTTCCTAGAAAAATACAACCTTCCAAGACTGACCCAGAAAGAAACAGAAAATCTAAACAGACCAATTACCAGAAACGAAACTGAAGCGGTAATCAAAAAACTACCAAAGAACAAAACCTCCGAGCCAGATGGATTTACCTCAGAATTTTATCAGACATACAGGGAAGACACAATACCCATTCTCCTTAAAGTTTTCCAAAAAATAGAAGAGGAGGGGATACTCCCAAACTCATTCTATGAAGCTAACATCACCCTAATACCAAAACCAGGCAAAGACCCCACCAAAAAAGAAAACTACAGACCAATATCCCTGATGAACGTAGATGCAAAAATACTCAACAAAATATTAGCAAACCGAATTCAAAAATACATCAAAAGGATCGTACACCATGACCAAGTGGGATTCATCCCAGGGATGCAATGATGGCACAACATTCGAAAGTCCATCAACATCATCCACCACATCAACAAAAAGAAAGACAAAAACCACATGATCATCTCCATAGATGCTGAAAAAGCATTTGACAAAGTTCAACATCCATTCATGATAAAAACTCTCAACAAAATGGGAATAGAGGGCAAGTACCTCAACATAATAAAGGCCATCTATGAAAAACCCTCAGCCAACATTATATTGAACAGCGAGAAGCTGAAAGCTTTTCCTCTGAGATCGGGAATTAGACAGGGATGCCCACTCTCCCCACTGTTATTTAACATAGTACTGGAGGTCCTAGCCACGGCAATCAGACAAAACAAAAAAATACAAGGAATCCAGATTGGTAAAGAAGAAGTTAAACTGTCACTATTTGCAGCTGACATGATACTGTACATAAAAAACCCTAAAGACTCCACCCCAAAACTACTAGAACTGATATCAGAATACAGCAAAGTTGCAGGATACAAAATCAACACACAGAAATCTGTGGCTTTCCTATACACTAACAATGAACCAACAGAAAGAGAAATCAGGAAAACAACTCCATTTACAATTGCATCAAAAAAAATAAAATACCTAGGTATAAACCTAACCAAAGAAGTGAAAGACTTATACTCTGAAAACTACAAGTCACTCTTAAGAGAAATTAAAGGGGATACTAACAGATGGAAACGCATCCCATGCTCGTGGCTAGGAAGAATTAATATCATCAAAATGGCCATCCTGCCCAAAGCAATATACAGATTTGATGCAATCCCTATGAAACTACCAGCAACATTCTTCAATGAACTGGAACAAATAATTCAAAAATTCATATGGAACCACCAAAGACCCCGAATAGCCAAAGCAATCCTGAGAAAGAAGAATAAAGTAGGGGGGATATCACTCCCCAACTTCAAGCTCTATTATAAAGCCACAGTAATCAAGACAATTTGGTACTGGCACAAGAACAGAGCCACAGACCAATGGAACAGACTAGAGAATCCAGACATTAACCCAGACATATATGGTCAATTAATATTTGATAAAGGAGCCATGGACATACAATGGCAAAATGACAGTCTCTTCAACAGATGATGCTGGCAAAACTGGACAGCTACATGTAGGAGAATGAAACTGGACCATTGCCTAACCCCATATACAAAAGTAAACTCAAAATGGATCAAAGACCTGAATGTAAGTCATGAAACCATTAAACTCTTGGAAAAAAACATAGGCAAAAACCTCTTAGACATAAACATGAGTGACCTCTTCTTGAACATATCTCCCCAGGCAAGGAAAATAATAGCAAAAATGAACAAGTGGGACTATATTAAGCTGAAAAGCTTCTGTACAGCAAAAGACACCATCAATAGAACAAAACGGAACCCTACAGTATGGGAGCATATATTTGAAAATGATACATCCGATAAAGGCTTGACGTCCAAAGACAAACAACCACAAATGTTGGCGAGGCTGTGGAGAAAGTGGAACCCTCCTACACTGCTGGTGGGAATGTAAATTAGTTCAACCATTGTGAAAAGCAGTATGGAGGTTCATCGAAATGCTCAAAATTGACTTACCACTTGACCCAGGAATTCCACTCCTAGGAATTTAACCTAAGAATGCAGCAATCAAGTATGAGAAAGACCAATGCATCCCTATCGCAGCACTATTTACAATAGCCAAGAAGTGGAAGCAACCTAAATGTCCATTGGTAGATGAATGGATAAAGAAGATGTGGTACATATACACAATGGAATACTACTCAGCCATAAGAAAAGGGCAAATCCTACCATTTGCAGCAACATGGATGGAGCTGGAGGGTATTATGCTCAGTGAAACAAGCCAAGCAGAGAAAGAGAAATACCAAATGATTTCACTCATCTGTGGAGTATAAGAACAAAGGAAAAACTGAAGGAACAAAATAGCAGCAGAATCACAGAACGCAAGAATGGACTAACAGGTACCAAAGGGAAAGGTACTGGGGAGGATGGGTGGGTAGGGAGGGATAAGGGAGGGGGAGAAAAAGGGGGGTATTAAGATTAGCATGCATGGGGGGCTGGGAGAAAAGGGAGGGCTGTACAACACAGAGAAGAGAAGTAGTGATTCTACAACATTTTGCTATGCTGATGGACAGTGACTGTAAAGGGGTATATAGGGGGGACCTGGTATAGGGGAGAGCCTAGTAAACAAAATATGCATCATGTAAGTGTAGATTAATGATAAAAAAAAAAGCAGTTCCTGTGTGGTGACCTCCAATGAGTTCTATACAATGATATAAAGGGCATATAAAAGTGTAGGCAAAGGGTCTGTTTGTGTTTATACAGAGGATCAAAGCCTAATTTGGCTACCCCGAAAATGAACTAAGATACGATATGAAAAAGAACTTCCAACATCAGCACTCTCGGGAAGACTCATGCCAGAAGATGACCATCAAAAAACCCCAACAAAGATCCATGCACTGCCAGAGGTGTAGATGCACTCATCCCACCAGTTCCTGGACTTGCCATGGGAATGAAGGAGGAGATATCTAAGCTGGCCTGTGCATACAGCAAAACAACAAATTTGACAGGATCTAAACTGTTGGATCTCAACCAAGAATTAGGAGAAGTGCAAATTGGAGCGCTCCAAAATCTTACAACTACAGACTATTTACTGTTAAAAGAACATATGGGATGTGAACAGTCCCCAGGAATGGGTTGTTTTAATTTGTCTGATTTCTCTCAGACTGTTCAAGTTCAGTTGTACAATATTCACCATATTATAGATAAGTTTTCACAAATGCCTAAGGTGCCTAACTGGTTTTCTTGGTTTCACTGGAGATCGCTGGTAATTACAGGTAAGCTTTGGTTACATAACTGTACTCCTATTATGTTAATATGTGTGTGCAATTTAATTAGTAGTTTAAAACCTATACATGCTGAAGTTACTCTACAAGAAGGTATGTCAAAGAAATAATCAATCTTCCCAGGTTTTCTTCCACCTGCTACTTCTATAGCTTTTCTTCTTCCTTCCTAATTATAACCCTAAAGTAGAATTCGTGCCTCATATTGAATTTACAGAGCATCATAATTCTTCCAAGTGGTAAAGACACCTCAAGACAAATGCTGGGCATAGAAGCCACAGGGCATAAAATATGCAAAGAAGTAAAAAGCTAACCTTTTCAAACAATAAGGCTTCTCTCTCACTTACCAACTTAACATTTCCCTGTATGGCTCCGGAAGATGACTGGTTAGCCAGAGACGGGTAAGATTCCTCAAGGGAGGAACAACCTAAGACAGGCACAGTCGCAGGGGGGCCATCAGGTGAGAAAATGGGGATCAACAGAGGTGAGGCTTAGAACCTCCCCCCCTCCATTCTGAGAGAAATCTTCTGCATACGTGGATGTTTTATTGCCCTTGTCTAGCTTGGATTAACACAGTCTACAGGCACACACTTGATCATCTACATTTGCTCTCTTACAACACTAAATCATGTTTTCTAACTTTACCTTGTATCTACCTACTACTTCAGCATTTTATTAAAAATAATAATAATAAAGAGAGAAATTTGGTATCCACATATAAATCAAGTATAAAAATCAAATGAATATTCATATTTGAACGGACTGTTTATAGTTCATAATGCATGATCAAAACCAAAAGCCTCTGTGATGACTGCCCTTGTAATGTTCACCATGTAACTTATTCATTATGTAAGAATTTGTTCTCCATGTAAGAACTTGTTCGTTATGCTTCAGAAGATTGGAGACTGACGAAAATTAGGCTTGGGGTGGATTAATGATTGTGCATTGAGCATTGACCCCCTATACAGAATTTTATTGTGGTTAACAACCATTTGATCAATAAATATGAGAGATGCCCTCACAAAAAAAAAAAAAAAGTACACACTTCCAATTGTAAAATAAATAAGTAACTGGGATGTAATGTATACCATAAGGAATGTAGTCAAAATACTGTAACAACTTGGTATGGTGATAGCTGGTACCTAGAATTATCATGTATATAAATGTTAAATCACTATGTTGTACACCTGAAACTGATGTAATACTGTGTGTCAACTACCCTTCAATAAAAAAAAAAAAAAAAAATAGGAACTCTGAACCCAGTAGCAGATACTCCACATCCCCTCAGCCCCTGGCAACCACCAGTCTACTTTCTGTCTCCATAGATGTGCCTACTCTGGACTTTTCACCTAAGAGAAATCATAATACATGCTCCTTTTTGACTGGCTTTTTCACTTAGCATAGTGCTTTCAAGATTCATCCACGTCATAACATACATCCGCTAGGAGTGTATGTGTTTCAAATTTCCCCATTAAGTTTAAATCTCTTAAATAATTTTAAGTCTTTTAAGCTCAGTTTTTTTTTTGAGAGGGCATCTCTCATATTTATTGATCAAATGGTTGTTAACAACAATAAAATTCTGTATAGGGGACTCAATGCACAATCATTAATCAACCCCAAGCCTATTTCTCAACAGTCTCCAATCTTCTGAAGCATAATGAACAAGTTCTTACATAGTGAGTAAGTTCTTACATGGTGAACAGTGCAAGGGCAGTCATATCACAGAAACTTTCGGTTGGATCATGCATTATGAACTATAAACAGTCCGTTCAAATATGAATATTCATTTGATTTTTATACTTGATTTATATGTGAATCCCACATTTTTCCCTTATTATTATTTTTTTTATTTTTAATAAAATGCTGAAATGGTAGGTAGATGCAAGATAAAGGTAGAAAACATAATTTAGTGCTGTAAGAGGGCAAATGTAGATGATCAGGTCTGTGCCTATAGACCAAGTATTAATCCAATAAGCTCAGTTTTTATGAGCATTTCCCCAGGTCATTAACTATCCTTCAAAACTGTGATTCTTAAGGATTGTGTAATTACCTGTCATAGGGACATAACCTCACCATCCATATCCCTCCATTGGCCGTTTACAGCATTTCTAAATTTTTGCCATTACAAATAACCCAGGGATAAAAATCTTAATTTGTAACTCTTTGCTTGGTCTAAGATAAATGGGTGGAGGGATATTCCCACTTTCAAGGCTTTTTCATCCTTTGCGAATTTCTCCCCCAAAGGCCATGTCACTGTCAACTCTCACCAGTCCCTGAATTGCCCACACAGCTGGGCTTTCAGCAGACACGAAAAGGTTTATGTTATCAGGGGTCAGCTGAATTCTGCTTTCATGTGTGAGATTTCAGAAAAGGACATCAAATTCAAGAAGCTAAGCCTGATTTCCTGTAAAAACATCATTTCTTTAATGGACATATCCTTCTAAATCTGTGGCCAGAAATAGATGTTCAGTGATTCCTTTCTATCGTGGAGACCTTCCTGGGTGGTGGCACCCGTGCCCAGGAGGATGGTCTCCACAGAGAATAACCAAAGCCTGTGAGTTGGGGCAGAATCAAGAGGCACAGATTGTCCAGTGGGGGGAATGTTTCTGAAGGGACTAGGGAATCTTGCTGCCCCTCTGAGGTCCCCCCCAAGGGAATGAAGGATTTGGGGGGGTGCTTTTTGAGACTTCTGGTGCCACCCCATCTCCTCCTCTGCCATTTTCCCTTTCCAGAGAGTCATGGTTTAATAACGAATCCATGTCCCTCAGAGCCCTGACTCTGCGCCACCCATCGCCCCCTCCCCCCAGGGTCCCAGGCCTGGGGTCCCACCCAGGGGTCCCAGTTAAGTGCTGCTCACGTCTTCCTTAATGCGCTTGGCACAGACCAGTGGCAATGGAAAGCTCAGGTTTGGAGAATTCCAGGTGTTCTGGGACAAACTGAAGCAGTGGACAGTATGTGACATGGCTGGTGCACGGCCTCCAGGGACTGTACGTGAGCCTAGAGCCGAGGGGATTCTAGCAGGCCCAGGTGCTGTTGGCTAGAGGGCCTGCGCTGGGGAAGGGCAGGAGGGAGGAAGCTGTGGTGGAGTTTCAGCGCTCACCTCCGGTCCTCTTGGGGGCACCACAGGGCTTCTGCCCAGAACTTCTTTCTGAGGGCCTGCCCCAGCCGTCCCTCTCCTGGCCCCCTGGGGAAGGTCTCCTCAGGCGCTGGCTGCCCTGCTTCCTGCCCCTGAGGCCGCCGACCGGTGGGCTCCATGTCTCAGTGCTCCCACTCGCCTCCTGCAGTTCCTCTTCCTCCAGTTCGATGCTGAGCGGTCGGGCACCATGTCCTCCTATGAGCTGCGGACTGCCCTGGGAGTCGCAGGTAAGGAAAAGCCTGGGTGTCAGGCGCGGGCTGACTGTGCGCCAGGTGCCCTCTGGGCAGCCACAGCTTCTCATGGCTCTGGGAGGCGGCCAGGCTTCGACCCAAGCTGCCGCTCCCCTAGGACGCAGAGCCAGGCTCCGGACTCAGGACTCTCTTATGCCCACCAGGACCCACATCCTCAACCACTGGGTGGCAGGAGTCTTTCAAATGCATTCCTGAAGGATGAACTTGACCAGACCCTCTCTCTCAGCCCTGGCTAAGGTTTCTTGGCAAGCAGAGTTACATGTGACCCTTTGGTAGCAAGCCACAGTGCTTCCAAACCTCTGCTTTTGTCTTTCACCTGGTAATTAGCACATGCAAGGGAGGGCGTGTCCAACCCCATGGTTTGCGGTGAGGGAGGAGCTCACAGAGCTCATGCATCCTCTGCCACCTGCAGCCCTGGCCCTGGCCTTGGCCTTGTCCAGCAGACTGAATCCAAGCCAGGGGACTGAGTCATAGTTTATACCCAGCTCTCTGCAGGAAGGATGGGTTCCAGGTGGCATCCTAACCCTCGGGCAGTCATTGCTGTGGCTGTCTATAGAGTCTGGGGCTCAGCTGTCCTTTGCATATAGATGTGGTCTCCACGGCCACTGTGGCCCACATTCCCTGCCAAGCTGCGTGGTGTTTCTCACAAAGCGTGCTTCAGACACAGCCCCTACGCCCTGCCAAAGCCTGTAATCTGCTTGCCTCCCAGCAAAACCAAACATCTGGAAACATTGTTAGCTTCATGGCCTGATAGAAGGACAGAATACAAAATCAGGACCATCTTGGGTCCTATGGAAGGAGAAGGAATCAAGATTGGTTATAAATGTGGAGAATGCCACAGACGAGAAGAACCTGATTTTCTTAGGGCTGGGGCCCCCGTTTCTAGGGCAGGGGCACAGAGCAGCAGAGGAGGGGTGTTACCAAGCCTTTCTTACCCTGGTGTGGAGAGGGAGAGGCACTGCTCCCCCCACTTCCCTTCCTCCAGCCCCATCAAGAGCAGACCCCAGGATTCTGGGTGACAGCCAGCACACCTGTGTAGGCTCCAGAAACTTCCCTGTGTCTGATTGGCCTCCTCCTCCCTCTGGAACTGGAACTGAGGGTGCAGGAAGACCCTGGGTGGACTTCCAAGTGATACTCTGTTCCCTGGAGAGCAAGCATGAAGACTAAAGTGAGAGGTAGACAGAGTCATTCAGAAGGATGCTGGTTGGAGATCAAAGCATTCAGTATTGGATCTAAAAGGAACTTTTCCTTGTCGAAACCCGATTCAACTGATCAGGAAACCGAAGTCCAGAGAAATGGAGCAAACGGCCCATGGCCCCTGGCTGCAGCTGGGCTCTCTGTGGTGGATGCACGGATGAGACCCCACCTTACGGCATTTGCTGTGGGCCACTCCTGAGAGACAGGACTTCTAGAGCCCCCGGCAGGCTGGGGCAGCAGGTTTAATAATGAAACCATGTCCCTCGGAGCCCTGAATATGTGTCACACCCTTGAGAAAAGGCCACTCACTGTGGTCATAATGGCTGGGATCCTCTGGGCCCAGCAGAAGCAGGAGGTGCAGGAGGTGAGCTCAGACACAGAAGTAGAGGACGTGGGTGGGTGGGGAATGGGAGCTCAGATGCCTCCTGCACAAGTTTCTGAAGCGGGGTTCCTGAAAAGTTAGTAAGACGCAGTGGGTGATATTGGCATCAAAGCCAAGACCATGAACTCACTAAACTCGGACGGTGTAGCTGTGAGCTCACAGCACTCCCAGAGGAGCCGTCACACTGCATTCAAAGGGAGGGCAGCACCCAGTGGCCCTAGCTCACCTCTCAGCACTGCGGGTCCCCCGAGGTGCACCTTTGGGGCTCAGCCACACTGGGCTGGGCAGTTTCCTCCCTCTTCCCACAGGCTTCCAACTGAGTGGTCACCTCCTGCAGCTGATTGTCCTCAGGTATGCGGACCAGGAGCTCCAGCTGGGCTTTGACGACTTCCTCAACTGCCTGGTCCGGCTGGAGAATGCCAGGTGTAAGTGTCCCCACCCAGGGGGGAGATTCCACCTCCCGTCCATCACCTTCCAGGTGCCTACGACAAGTAACCTGCAGAAAACGATGGCTGAGACAGGCCCGAGGCGCCGTGGTCTGAGGCGGCTTCCAGCCACTTCCACGGGTCGGTGGGAGGCCTCCCGTGCACACCTAGGAAGAGCCAGTTTGGGTCACGTCCCACAGCCGGGAGAGTCAGGGGCAGCCCCTTTCTCTCCCCTCCCACCCGCCCTTTGTGTTTTGTGAGCCCTGAAAACTAACCGGTTCTCTCAAACAAGATTTGTTACCCAAGAAAAGCCAGAGATGCAGTGTAGGCGGTTTCAGAGTCCGCAGTTCATCGTCATATTGTCACAAGGTCGGAGCTGGCTAAAGTGTGTCCAGTCCAAAGCTCGGTTCTGGGGTGGCCGCTGCGGGGGCGCCAGGGCCCCAGAGATGCCTAGCTGGGCCTCATGCTCCTGTATTGCCATCTGGAATCTTAATAATTTTTGAACAGGTGCCACATTTCCATTTTGCACTGGGCTCCACAAATGACGGAGCCAGTCCTGCTTGGCAGTTTCTACAGAGTGTTTGCCAGGTGACTTAAAAGGCCTGTGAACCCCAGGCCAGTCCCTGCTTCTGGCCCCAGGGCAAGAGCTCCCTCCATTTCCCATGGGACCCTCAGACAGCACGATTGTTTGCAGCCAGTCTCCACCACACTGTGAGCTCTGGGGAGCTGGACTTGGGGGCCCAGCAAGGCCTACCTGCTGACTGGTGATGATTTGAGAGGTGAGCAGGTCTGACACGCTGGGCTTCCTCTGCTGGTGCCCAGTAGCTTGTGAGCTGCGCTTCAGAAAGACCCTCCCAAGAGATGGTCGCTTGTTTGACTTACTAACAAGATTTGTTAGCTTCTCTCTCTCACCCACCCGTTTCCTTCCTGAGTCCCGTCCAGCCCAGGCCTTTCCACAGAGAGGTGCACAGTTTGCTCTGACAACCCAGGGATATTAGGGAGATGGCACGTCAGGCTTAATGTCATCTACTCTGGGATCCTCACGCTAGATTCACCACCTGGAGAACTTTGAAACCAAGACTAGAGCTCTGCCCCAAGATTATTTAAACTGTCTATTCTAGAAAAGTTTTAATCATACACTAAAATATAAAGAACAAAATCCATCCCCCCTAAGCCCCGCACCATCTTCTCAAACTTTGTCACACATTAAAATCCCTGCCAGAGTTTTAAAACTTTCCAATGATCAGGCTGCACAGTAGACAGGTTAAATTAGAATCAGGGGGTGGCACACAGCACCAGTATTTATAAACACACCCCAGGTGCTCTGTGCCTTACACCCAGCAGAACAATTAGCATTTTGCTAATCTTTTCCATATGTTATGTTCCAACACATACTATTTGTTCTGAATATTTTAATCACAGATCTCAAAAATCCAGTCCTTTCACCTGTAAATATCTCTGATAGACTTGTTTTTAGCATAATAGTCATACCATTTGCACACCTAACAAAATTCTCAGTAAGTCCTCCACATCACCTGAGACGTGGTCCATGCTGAAATTCCCAGGGCCATCTTTTTACATTTGCTTGGTTGTCTCAGGATGCACACACTCCCTTTGGCCATTGGGTCCTGTCTATTTTGTTTGGTGACGCCTTCCGCCTTTCTGTGGTGTTTTTAAAGCCCCCTGGAGGACTACAGTAAGGTGAAGCCAGGGCTGACTGGCTGGATGGGGAGGTGGAAGCCTGGAGAGAGAAGCAGCTTTCTCAGAGTATTCAGGGCCCTGGGTGGGGCATCCACAGTGGTAATTCTGCTCCAATATGTAGACATATCAAATTAACACCCTGTACACCTTTTATTTACACAACGTTATGTGAAAACTATGTCTCAATAAAATTAAATGAAAAATAAAACAAAACCAAAGAGGAAATGCAGGGCACGTGGCCCCACCATGGACCTGCTACATCAAAACTCATTCGGGCAGGTCCCTGGTGACTCCTGCACACACCTAGTTGGAGACTGCTGGTTAGACATTTTCCTGCCCGCAGGGAGAGGGGCGACATTGGGACCCTTGGCTTCAGTGGTTCCTGTGATTTTCATCTCCCGTTTTTTTCCTTTCCCTCCTTGGGTCCTTCTGCCAAGCTCTGCATTCCCTCGGGCCTGACAGCAGCCTGTGTCTGCTCCCCATCTCAGGCTCTTTCTGCCCTCCGCCTGTTCCCATGTGCACACTGCAAACAGCGGCTCCTTTACAGATCCCGGAGTGGCTGTGAGCATGGGTGCCATTATCAACTGTTCCAAGACAGGCTGGCGACAGCCCCATGCTGATTTTGGTCTAGCCCCCTGCTCTGTGCCCCAGTTTCACCACTTGCAGAAAAGATCTGGGCCCCAATCTTACACCAGAAGTTTGGTTTATAATAATATCATATAATCTGTCAACTTATTATGTTGACTCATCGCTGCTCTTGTGTGCATCTCATATCCCTCCCTGCATACGCTAGAATTTAATTGAGAACAGAAAGTGGATGCTTCCCTTTTCTAGTATTCTCTTTCACCTTTACCGTATACAACGGTATTGAGCACCCTAAAAATATCCGACTTGTAAATCAACTCCAGTAAGTGGAGTGTTTAACGGGTCAGCCATCAGGGCTGTATTCTCAACTGGGAAAGTGGGCAGTTACCTCCCCTGATCTGTGGGGTTTGCCTGTAATGGGAGTGGAGCCCTTCCTCTGAGTTTCTCCTCGGCAGGTGGCCACAGGGGAGTGGCAGAGGCTCAGGGGAACAAACAGGAGCTTTGCTGGGGATGACTGTGCTCCAGCCCTGGGGGGCACTGAGCTCTGACCACAGAAGACTGGCCTGTGAACAGTGTACCACATCCCCCAGATGAGCAGAGACTGTGAGGGCACACCAGGAGGCACCCTCCCCTTTCTGGGGGAGTCACAGGAACACGCACCCCAGATCATTAAGCTTGACCTTGCCCCACCCCATCTCAGAGTCAGCTGGCCCCACATGGGCATTCCCTCCAGAGAAGACAAGCACTGCTCCTCCCGGCCTCTGCAGGCATCAAATAACAACACAATAATAACACAAAATAAAGAATATGATTTTTATTTTCAGGCATAAAAGTAATACATATGATTGTAGAAAACCTGAAACATGCAGGCAGGTATGAGGAACAAAACTAAAATCACAGAATCCACCATGAGAGTAACTGCTATTAACATTTGTCACATCATTTCAAGACTCTTCCAGAGTGTGTGTGTGTCTATTCATCACATTGTAAAGCACTGTTAGGATCACACCATATATACTTTCCAATTAGCAACTGTGTACCTTTCTCACATGACTAAACAGCCTTCAGGTTTTCCTTGACTGCTGCCTGGTCTTCGGGATTTGGGTCATGGATGGTGCAAGGTCCGGCTGCCCTCAGCCCAGGAGAGAAGACTGCAGCACGCATTAACCAACGCAGTCACTGACTTATCAATTTAAACAAAAGGCAAAGAGAATCACGGTTTATCAAAACTTCAATTAGTCAGAAGGTTGAGAAGCTGGAGCCACCACTTCAATTTAAGCTTTAAATGATTCACAAGGGAAGTAGCCCCCTATGTCCTATTCAGTAATCCCACCTCTCTCAGGACTACAACATCCTAAAATTTTGAGCATCGTGGCCCCCAGGTTGGCCTGCTCACCCCTCCAGGACCAGTCCCTTTGCCAATCAGTGGCTAATCAACATGCCTCCCCACACCTTCAGGAGCTGGTGCTCAGGGAGGTTTCCTCTGGGAGTTTGGTGAAATTAATGGGGGCCAAGCTCAATGTTGGGGAGGGCATGTGTACGGCATGATCAGGGTGCCATGGCAGAAGGTGAGTGCTGAGAGGCTACGGTCAAATGGAACAACCCAAGGTCAAAGGCTGGGGACGAGCACAACAACTTTGGTGGTACAGCCGTGAAGTCAAAATAAATCAAACCCACTAACAGTCTGTTCTCCATGTTTCTCAGTGGTTCTCAGCCAGAGGTGGTCTTGTCCGTTAAGAGACATTTGGTTGTCACAACTGGAGGAGGGAGATGCTACTGGCTCCCAGGGGTGGGGGCCAGGGATGCTGTTACAGATTCAGCACTGCTCACGGCAGCCCCCAGCCCACAGGAGTGGCTCCAAATGGCAGGAGTGTGGAGACGGAGACAGCCTGCTTTCTCTTCTCTCCTTTTGTCTCTGCAACATACGCTTACGCCCTTCCAGATTCACAGCCGCAGATTCCTATGAATCCCAAAGGCAAGCCCAGGGTGGCTGAGACTAGAGCGCCAGAGTTCCAAAGAAAAGAGGATAGAGCTAGGAAGGGGTGGGAATGGGGCATGTGTGGAGCCGAGCAAATTTGGTGTTAATGAATTCAAGCACTCGCCCAAAGTTCTCAAGGGCCTTTAGAGAGTAACCTTGGAGACCACAAACATTTTGCTGCCCTTCTCAGGTTCAGCGAAGGCACATTCTGCCTGCAAAGTGGTAGGACATTGTCTGGGGAGGGAGTGCAAATTGCCTTGGACAATATTGGGAGCTATAAAGAGGAGGGGACAGGGGACAGGGTCTTGAAGGGTACATTCGTTGAACATTAAAGAGATTTGTTCTTCCTGGGACTCTGTCCACTAACCCAAACTCTTGAGATGAAAGAGTTAAAAATGGCAACTTGCTATTTGTGGGCTCTAATTTATTGGATGTTGGATTGACTTGCTGGTGTTTGGAGAGGCTGTCCTCTCAGGGTCACAGGTTTTAAGACCACACTACTGCATGGAGCACAGGTTTTAAGACCACACTACTGCATGGAGCTCCAAGGTCACCTATTGTTAATCATCTGAGGAGGTGATATGTCTTCACACTAGAACTTGGGGTTTAGATATGTGAGCCTTTGGCCTTCATCACCTGGCCTGGCCTCAAGGGGAGCAGCAGTTGAGTTGATGGTGGATACTGAGAAGATGCCACTGTTTGGCTCAACCTGACAGCAAAGAGAAAGAAATTGGAGAGGAAACTTCTCTTCCTTCATGGATTTTCAGAACTGGATTTAGGAAGAAACAGCAAATCTGAAAAACAGCAAATCTGCTGACCCCACTTAGTGACAGAACATCTGTTTCACAGCAGAGATGGAGTAGGAGAATGGGAAACATGGATACCCCAAATATCTGTGTCATTTTCCCTCTTTTTCCAAGGACTCTGTTATCTCCTGGAAGCTCCTTGGTGAGAATTCAATTGGCAGAGACCCTTTTATAAAATAAACATTTCTTGAATACCTGTTGTATACAAAGTACTGTGCTCCACACTAGCACAGTGCCTGGCAAAGTAGGTATTTAAAAATGTTTGGTGTGAGAAACACACTCACTGGTCCAAATTCAGTAAGTGGACACAGAGACAAAGAGAACAGCGGAGCGAGGCTTTAATGACAGTCTTGCAAGATCGGGTGTCTGGTGGGCAGGCACACCTGGGGAGTTTGGCGCCAATAATTTTTCTCCTAGTACACGAGCCCCTCTCCTGGTTCCTCATTGGCTGAGTCCTACAGGGTTCACAGTCTTCCCCGGACTTCGCCTAAGCCCATTATATCTTTCCTTTACATTTGTCTTCTTCTTATTGGTAGGTTTAAAAAACTCAAACAGGTACAGCCAGGCTCTTATCAATTCCCCCACCCCCACTCTCAGCCTGAGCAGCTTCCACCATGTGGCCCTTTGTTAATACCTTACTGTTAAAATGTTTAAACATCCTAGTGGGAATAAATCACATTTAGGTTTTATACTCTTTAATAACAGTACTTAATTAAATTTTGTTACTTTTTCTCCTGTTAATCTGTCTCATGTCAATTTGTTTCTTAGACCAGCTAAGGGAACCTGCAGGGACAGAAGAAATTCTTCCTCCCACCACCAGTCAAGTAGCTATGTTTACTAAGGGCTGACCCAGGACCTCTCTCTTTTTGTTAAAAGGACCAGGATGGTGTGGAGAAAATGGAAATTACAGCCAGGATCCTTGCCTGGGTGTCACCCATTGTAGACCTGAAGTGCCTGTTTGCGTGTCTATGGGATGTTTACCGAGAGGCTGGTCAGTCTTGGGAGTGTTAGGCAGAAAAATAGATAGGAGCGGGATGAGAGAGAATTAAGGCCAGTAAAGTTCACTAAAAAGGGGACTCGAAAAGCATCCTGTCCCAGGGGACTGAGGAGGAGCAGAAAAGAAAAACAAAAAGCTAGTGAATCGGCACAGGAATGTCTGCTTGGACCCTTGCAAGCTGCTGCTTCATGGGTCTGCACCCCAGCCCCTCTCCCACGATTTCCCCTCGAAAAGCCCTGACCGCTGTGTGTCAGGAGGACGGTGGTTCTCTAAGGCAGGAGCCTGCCACTCCCTCGTTTGCTAGCAAGTCAACAGACTATTCTTTCCTTTCCTCAAAACCTTGTCACTGTGTTTTGTGATTTGACCTCAGGGACAAGGACTGGGTTTCGGTACCAGGAGCAGCCCCCCGACCAAGTGCCCGCAGTGCTGCTCCCTGGGTGTCAGGGCCCAAGGCCGAGCTGTCGTGGAGGAACGCAGAGCTCCTGCCTTCCTCCTCGCTAGCCACAGGTGACTGTGCCGGCAAGGAATTCGCGATGTGCGGTAGCTCCAGCACAAGCCTCTAGGATTCCCTCTAAAGTACACATTGAAAGCAGTAACGCCTTCCAGGAGAGAGTACAGAAACCGGTGTCACCACCAAGGATTTGCAAGATGTCGGGGTGGTGATTTCCACATACCCTTGTTGAAGTCACTCACTTGGCCTACTCTGAAAACAGATGAATCTTGGAGATGCCAGTGCATGACTGTCAACGTAATCAGAGTGGCTCAGGTTGCCGTTACTGCTGCACATGGGGCTTCATCACTTGGTCCCCAAGCACCCAGTGTGTAAGTATTGGTCAGGAAAATGCTCTTTGTTCTCTTCCTGTGAGTGAAGACCAGCAGGGCAGATAGCTTTCAGCCGGCAAGGAGAGAAAACTATCTCAGAGGCATATCAGACCTCCAGACTTAGGCTGTCATTTAGTCAGAAGGAACCTTCGTCTCCTTTTCCTTCCAGAAGACATCACACTGGCCCATCCCATTGATGGTATTATGCTGATTGGACGCAGTGATCAGGAAGTACAACTCCTGTGTCACCTGAGGACCCCCGAGGTAACACAGGGCAGCCCAGAGCGGGCCACTCCAGGGCCAGGCCACAAGTGTGACCCACCTGGACTGACCTATCAAGCATATTGATAAAACAGTCACGTGTCAAAAGGTGGGAAGTAAATCCAACAAAAATTCAGGGGCCTTTCTTTCGTCTTAGAGAAGTTTCTACGAGTCTATCGTGTGGGCATGCTAAGCTCTCCCTTGTAAGGTGATGAATAAGGTGCTTTATCTGGCCCCTCTTCCCGCCCACATACACAAAATGCACAGCAGCCTGGTGGACCACCTCGGATTTCAGAGACAGCATAGACCTCATTTCCAGTGGGCTACTCTGACCTATTTAGTGATTGGTCTGAAAAGCACCTAGTTTGAGAGCAGCCTGGAACTGTGGAAGGTGGATGCCAGTAGATGGCAACACCTGGATCCCCTCTCATTGCTGCCCCTTCCAGGTGCACACCTGCAAACGGCCTACCGGGGGACTGACCTGCCCAAGATCACAAGGCCTGAACCCAGGCCTGACTTGTGTGCTGTTCCACGCTCTGTGCCAAGACTGGTTGGCATTCTGCCATCTCTGAGTCTGTGCATCAGACTCACGTGACACCAGCCCCCAGGAGCTGGAGGGGTCATCCATGTATCCCTGGGGATGTCCCTAGGGAGGAATGTCTGGCATGACCCTCCCTGTGCAGGTTGGGACACTGGGCAGCTCCTGGGAGGTGCTATGGCTTCAGCAGGACAGGGAACTGCTGACAAAAAGCAGCCTGAGCTCAGCTCTTGTCTCCTCAGAGCTGGGGCCCTGGTGTCATTGCCAAAGAGCAAGGGGAGGGATCTGGTGGAGATCTGTGTACTCAAGCATGGCAAGGGCCAGGAGGGTGGGCAGTCAGCAGCCCAGACGGGCATGTGGGCGAGTCTGAATTCAGGGAGCGGCCCAGGAAATGGACCCTTGAAGAAGTGATGTCACTGAAGACACGCCCATTAGAACCTGAATTGTGACCCGGACGGAACCCAGCTCTTGGTCGCAGACCCCAGTCCTGCTCACTTGACCGGAGGCGCTCGACAGAGCAACAT
Source organism: Manis javanica (assembly GCF_040802235.1). Classification (NCBI taxonomy): domain Eukaryota; kingdom Metazoa; phylum Chordata; class Mammalia; order Pholidota; family Manidae; genus Manis; species Manis javanica. The sequence goes on along the minus strand of NC_133168.1, from coordinate 91,551,908 downwards.
GCGGTCTTGTTGTGTGGAGCCTTCTAAAGCCGTGGGAGTCAGGGAAGCCGAGTGGGAGAGTCCTACTGCTCGCTGTGGGCTCGGTGACCTCCTCCTTCAATGCCTCTGTGACAGTGACCTCCTTCAATGCCTCTGTCCGTGTCTCCTGGGGGAGTCCGAGGTAACACAGGGCAGCCCAAAGCGGGCCACTCCAGGGCTAGGTCACTGTGTGACCCATCCCCGGCTGACCTTCCCCTCGGCCTCTAATGTGTCTGCGGTGGGCGTGGGGAGGAAGGGGGCCGTTCTAGGGTGGGAGCATGTTGTGAGGTGGTGGCCCCCTGGTGGGGCAGTCAGTGTCACAGCTCTGGTCTCATTATTCAGGACATGGAGGTGAGTGTTGGGACCAGGTACTTCCACCCACATGTTAATCCTGAGCCCAGGGGTGTCCTCTTCTTCCCTGAGGGACTGGATGTCTACACAGATGGCCCTGTGGGCCTGATCTCCGGTCAAGTTTGGGGCCCACGTTGCCCCCTGCAGGGAGGTCCAGGCATCCCCAGGTGCCTCCTCCCCAGCTACCAGGTGCTGGCTTTGCAGAGCTCCACCCTGGGGAGTGAGGAGAAGCTGGTGGATGGATTCACCTACTCCATCTCCCTGGACCTGGGGCAGGCTGCCTACACCCCAGGACCCCGTTCCACACCTGGCAACCGGCCAGGGCCCTTCCAGGGCCCTCCCTCGAGAGTGGCCAACAGGACCACTCCAGAGGGCCTGGAACCTTGTTCCTGGGGGCACCCCGTGCCTCTCCTTGCTCGCACCCCAGGGGGCTGGGGGACCTCAGGTGAGCCACAAACCTCCCTTGTCCTGGTGGTTCCTGGGTTTCCCACTGACTATATCCCTGCTGCCTCTCTCAGGAAGAAGTTGAGCTAACTCTCTATCGGACTGAGCTCAACATGAGCAGGGTTCCCCAGATGGGCGTGAAGACGAGTCAGACAAGGGACACAGCACGGGAGGAACGAGCTCCCAACACCTGCCAGAGCACTCCCGAGGACGCTGACCAGCCGACCACGGACCAGCAGCTCCCCTGGTGAGCACCCACCCCACTCCTCGGCACAGTCGGGCCTCTGCCCACAGCCCGCAGTGTGTCTCGCGTGTCCCCACATGTGTCTGACCGCAGCCGCAGCGTGCTCCTCTGACGGGCAGGGTGGCTGGCGATCAGCCTGTGAGGGTGCCCATGGGGAACACGGGAGGAGCCTTAGAGGGGCTCCCCTGGCGCCCGGCACTGTAAAGGACTGCCAGCCAAGCTGGGCCACTTTGGGGCTTACTTCTCTGTACCCGATGAAAAGCCTTTGGCCTCACCCGTCAGTGGCCTGGAGCCTGGCTCATTTGGAAAAGCACATGGAAAGCAGCCTTCCGAACGGAGGCTCGCGATTCCCTGTGGCTGGGCCCGGTCCTTGTCCTCACCGTGGCCACATGAGGGACCTCTGGGGGCAGCAGAGGGGTACCTGGGAAGGTTCGGGAAGGACTTCCTTCAGCAACAATAGGTATGCAGCACCCACTCTGTGCAGACCCTTTTGGGACACTTAGCATAACTGAGTGAAGGAAGCAGACACAATACTGGAACCCCGTCCCGGGCCGAGTCGGGTAGTCACTTCAGGCGTCATCTGCAGGTCACAGCCGGGGAGCGACACGGTCGACATTGTGTCCTACTTCCATAAATGGGGGTATTTCTCCTGGATACAGGATGCGCAATCGTGAGCGTTCACTGGGTCCAGAGGGAGCGATGCCCATCTCACAGAATGGGGGGAGGGGGAGTTTGGGGCTTGGGGCAGGAGGAGCCCAGCAGAGCCCAGCAGTCACCCATCTTCAGATTCCCATGGGCAGACTGACGACTGGGGACTTCCTATTCGGGAGGATGGGAGAGGATGGGGTCCCAGGACAGACACGCAGGGTCAGGAAGGGGGAGGGGCAGGTGCCTGGACAGGCAGGGGAGTGCACAGCGGCCAGGCCCACACAAGGGTGGACCCGGAGGGCAGTGCGGCTGGAAAGACCAGGCTTCTCATTCTGCCAACTCCCGGCCTTCCCCCAGCCCCAGGATGGGACAGTCTAGTCGCCTTCTTTTCCGGGATTTAGAGGAGGTGCTCCACTTCATCTATACCGGCGAGCGTGTACCCACCCATGAGGGCCAAGACCTCCACCACTTGGTCCAGGAGGAGCACCTGGGGCCCACGGTGGCGGTGCTGGAAGGTGAGGGGCTGCAGCCACGGGACCTTCTAGGGTGGGCTTCCTGGACTGGGGTTTCCTTCAAGGCAGTGAGGGCTCTTCTTGTCATTGTAAGGCACGGGGAATCAGCCCTGGGGTGACCCTTTCTCTGTGTCCTGCTCCAGACCCACGGCAGATGCAGCTGGTTCCAGAGATACGGGGAGGGCCGGCTTCGTGCGTAGGGCCCGTCCAGGAGCTCCCTGAGCCTCCTGTGCTGGAGCTACAGCCGGTGTCACCTGCCTCAGCCCCTGCAGAGCTGGAGGATGTCCCAGCCGTGGCCTCAGCCTCAGAGCCAGCCCCCGAGCTGGAGCCCCATGAGCCCACAGCAGAGCCCAGCAGGTCACTCATCTTTGGATTCCCATGGGGGTGCTGACGACTGGGGACTTCCTATTCGGGAGGATGGGAGAGGATGGGGTCCCAGGACAGACATGCAGGGTCAGGAAGAGGGAGGGGCAGGTGCCTGGACAGGCAGGGGAGTGCACAGTGGCCAGGCCCACACAAGGGTGGACCCGGAGGGCAGTGTGGCTGGAAAGACCAGGCTTCTTACTCTGCCACCCCCAGGCCTTACCCCAGACACAGGAAGGGACAGGCTAGGCACGTTGCCTGGCTGGATGAGCACCTGGGTCCCACGGTTTCAGAGCTGAAAGGTGAGGGGCTGCGGCCAGGGGACCGTCTAGGGTGGGCTTCCTGGACTGGGGTTCCCTTCAAGGCAGTGTGGGCTCTTCTGCCATTGTAAGGCGCGGGGAATCAGCCCCGGGGTGACCCTTTCTCTGTGTCCTGCTCCAGACCCACGGCAGACGCAGCTGGCCCCAGAGACACGGGGAGGGCCGGCTTCGTGGCTAGAGCCCGTCCAGGAGCTCCCTGAGACCCCTGTGCTGCAGTTACGGCCGGTGTCACCTGCTTCAGCCCCTGCAGAGCTGGAGCATGTCCCAGCAGTGGCCTCAGCCATGAAGCTTGTCCCGGACCTGGAGCCCCATGAGCCGTACCCGGACCCGGAGCCTGCCCATCCCTGTGCTGCAAGCACCCGGGATGTGACGAGAAAGGAGGAGCGGACCATCCTGGTGTTTCCCTCCCGCCTGGTGGCCGAGCAGCTGACCCGGGCCTTTGCGGTGAGTGGAGCGGGCTCTCAGGTTCAGGGGTGGGCCTGCCCTGTGTCACGGGCTGCCGCCGACCTCCCGCCCCTGACGTGGACTCCTGTGATCTCAGCCCACGTTCCAACTTCCCCCCAGACTCACCATGTGCCATGAGAGACTCTCCTCACCCCCAAGCCCTCACTGACTACAGGGGGGACAGTAGGGCTGGCACTTAGGGGTCCTTGCAGACCAATGATTTGGAGCGGAGGGAAAGGGGGCAGGGCCTGGTGGGCTGGGAGGGGCAAGGCAGGGGAGGGGTGCTCAGGGAGGTGCTGCCAGGGCCTTAGGTCCTCGGGCCATTGGCCTGGCAGGCTTCCATGGCCTCTGCACTTCAGAGCCCGCTGCCATGGATCTGACTGCATGGGAGACAGACACCAACAAAGGCCCTGGGTGGAGTTGTCTAGGGTGAAACTGCACCTGAGTGGGCAGCGGGATCCACGGGGTGGCAGAATGGGAGGCAGATGCCCCAGGATGGGCAAGCGTGAGCTGCCTTGTGCGGCAGGGAGGAGGTGAGTGAGGGTGCCTACGAGCAAAGCCCCTCCGCTCCCCACCACTGTGGGATACTGTGCATCCAGTCCTCGGCGCCTCCTTGGACGGTGTCTGAGGCCTGGATGGCCACGAGGCTCACAGCACATCCCCAGCTGCCTGGGATCCAGGTCTGACCGGTGACCCTGCCTGGGAACAGGGGCACCAGGGGCACAGCTGGATGACCCCCCCTCCCTTCTGATCCACAGACGCTGTACAGCAGGATAAACTATTTTGAATGCAAGGCCTACCTACAGAAGCAGTCACAGACGGGAGACATTGAGCGCCTGGCCCCCACCATGCATAGGGTCCTGAGGGAATTTGACACCTTGGTTGAGTTGGTCACCACCACCTGCCTCAGGACTCCAAGCATGACAGCCCAGGATAGGGCCCGAGTGGTGGAGTTCTGGATCCGGGTTGCCAAGGTGAGTCATAGGACGGCCCCCCGGGTCCATCCTGGCATCCTGGTACCTGCTCCCCTCCTTGGCCAGCTCTCAGGATGGGTGCCTGCAGCCTACCCTGCACGGTCCCTGGGCCCTCCTGCCAGGGGCGTGCAAACTTGGACTCGCAGGCCCCAGGGGGGGACAGCCATCCCTGGCCCCTTCCTTGGGTTGAGCTACAGTCCTCCACCCAGGAGGGCTGCTCAGCAGGTACCAGGTGTGCTGGGCTCCCTGGGTGTCTGTCTCCGTTAGGATAGGAGTTCATGGGGGAAGAAGCAGAGAAGGAGGCCACGCTCTCAGCTCTGTCTTCCCTCCCAGGAGTGTCTGGCCCTCAGGAATTTCGCGGCACTCCATGCCATTCTCTTGGCCCTGCAGAGTCGTGCCTTAGGTCGCCTGAAAAGGACCTGGAGACATGTTTCCTGGTGGGTAGTCCTGTCCCTGGGACCGGAGCACCTGAGTGGACAGGGACACCCCTATGTCTGGGACTTCCTGGGAGGCGGCGGAGCCTAAGGACAGGGATGGTGGGCTCTTGGGGCCCCCTGTGAGTTGGGACAGGGGTACCCCTGCAGGAATCACTTTCCTCCAATGTCAGGTGTGGGGTGAAGCCCATTGGAGATCTTGAGCTTGTGTTCTGCAGCAAGAGGTCTCTGCCCCAAGGACAGCGACCTCGCCCAAAGCAGATTCGCCCCCGGGAGAACTGGGAATGGAGGCCCTGGGTGGAAACATGGAGCCCCTCCACAGGCCACAGATTCCCCAGGGCTCAGGGCCGTGGTGGAAAGCCTTCTGCAGGCTAGTGGACCTTCTAGGATCTCCAGGAAAAGGGGTCGGCCCCGAGACTCTCCACCTGCTGGCCATGTATCTCCCTACTCCTCTCCCCTCCCCTTAGGAGGAGCACCAGGATGTATAAAAACCTGACAAAAAAGGTCAAGTGGGTTACCAGGAAGCATCTCCTCAAGGTAAATGGGGGCTGGAGGTCTGGAAGGGAAGGGTCCTCGGGGCAAGTCTTCTGCTGCGCTGTGGCACAACTTTGGGGAGGACTCTAGGTGTGCGGGGTGAGAGGGGAAAGCTGACGGTGAAAGGAGGGTACCCCAGGCCCCAAGGGTCTTGTCTGTCTCCTTCCCTGGCTCCACTTGACTGGGGGCCTGGCATCCAGTGAGGACCCAGAGGACAGGCCCCCGTCAGGGCTGGAGCTGGCCTGGGGTCGGCAGCAGGGGTGGGACCTGTGGATAAGAAAGGTCGGCTTCTCCCCTGGGTTCCCTGAGCCTGTCACGGCCCCTCTGTGGCCTTGGCTCCTCATGTGCACATGGAGGGTTGCCGTCACCCTGGGGTGTGGGCCTCCCTGGTGAGCAGGGTCCAGGGAGCACAAGATGCGCTTCAGCTTTGTGCCCACCCCACCCGGTCATGTGAGAGGAGCCATGGTGATAGCCAGGTGACAGTGGGTGCTCAGGGCACCCTGGGAGGCAGAGGGACCTCCCCTGACCCTCTCAGGGTGGCGGCCGTGGCCCAAAGACCCCCATGAGTTTGTGTGTGTTGGAGCTGGGGTCGCTCTATGCTGAGAGCCTGCTGGAGGTGGGGACTGCATAGGTGCCAGGGGGCTCGGGCAGGGCATCCATCCACCACGGTCTGGCTGTGGGAGGCACGTGGGAGGGGAGCAGGAGCACCTGAGTGTCCTGGGCCTTGCAGGAGCTGGAGTCCATATTGAGGGCAAGGCAGCGGGACCGCATGGGACCCGAGGAGAGGAAGAGGAAGGTGACAGAGGCGTGCCGCGGGTCACGGGCGGTGGGGGCGACCCTGCACCGGCTCCTGGTGCCACCAGTCCTGAGCTGCCGGCACTGGGGTGACCAGAAGGAGGGCGAGAGCAGCTGGGTACAGGGGGAAGTTGGAGGACAGGTGCAGGGCCCACAGGGCCTGGGATTGGCCAAAAGCCAGCCCTGGGAGGGACCAGGAGGGGAGAGCTGGGCGAAAGGAGGTGGGGAGGCAGCACAGGGTGGTCCAAGGGAGCTGGGGGCTGCGGTGTGGGGTTCAGGGGAGGCTCTGTGGGTGCCCCTGGGGCAGGTGGGGACTCATCACCTCCTCACCCCGGTGGCACAGGGCATGGTCCCCTACCTTGGATTGTTTCTGGCTGACCTGCCTAAAGAGAAACTCCTGGAGCATAATGAGGACGTGAGTGAGCCCAGAGGGGCCCGAGGGGTGGGGAGGCAGGATGGTGAGGTTCAGAGAGGAGAGAGTCCCCAATGAGGAGCGCGGACCTATCAGCACCGGGCCACCCCTCCGTCCCCCACCTTTCCTGAGAGTGGGTTCCCGTGTGAGCAAAGATCCAGCACCATCCCGTGCCCCACTCCTCACCCCCACAGTCTGCATCCTGTCCTTCCTCTGCCCCAGGTTGCTACCCTCCAGGACGAGATCATGGTGCACAAGCACATGGCCGGGGTGTATGACCTGGAGAGGGACGAGCACTTCATGTCCTTTGCCCAGGCCATGGAGCCCCTGGACGAGGAGCAGAGGTGAGGCCGGCCGGAGTCAGGCGTGGGCTGCAGCTGCCGGCAGGCTCTGGGAGAAGGGCCCCCGACATGTGGCTCCAGAGGCTCACAGGTGTCCCTCTGTCCTGCAGCTACAGCCTGTCCTGCCAGCTGGAGCCCCAAGGCCAGGGGGCCGGCAGAAAGGGACTGTTGCAGTTCTTCAGGTCCCACAAGATGTAAACTTACGGGCCGGCCAGGGCCAGGTGAGCTTCTGGGCTGCGGCGATCGGCAGGGGGTGGGCTGCTCCTCAGCCTCAGGGACGCTTTGGGCCATGTTGGGTGTGGGGGCGTCCTAAAGACTGGTGGGGCTGGGGTCCCAGCTCCACGGCCGACCAGTCCTGTCAGACTGAAGGGTGGTCCCCTCCCCCTCTGGGACCCAGCCTTCTCCTCTGTAAGTAGGTGACGCTCAGGAGCCTTCCTGTGACAGGGACCCCCCGGGTGCTGGTGATTGACAGGACCCTCCGCACAGGACCCGGAGCCCAGAGGGCAGTGGGGACGGGGTGGAAGCAGGATAATGGGGGGAACCCGGGATAACCTGCCTCTTCTGCTCACCCGCGGGGCCCTGTAGCTGCTGTCATCGGGCCCTCGGCCCTGCTGGTGTCCTGGCTGCATGTGGAGGAGAGCTTCTTCCCCTTCGGGCAGGCGGCACCTGGCGCCCCAGGACCCCAGTCTGCTTGCTGATCCTCCTCCTCCGGCTGCTCATCCCGAGCCTCTGCTCTGGCACCTCCTCCATCAGCCGACTTTGGCATCTCCCCAGGATGCCGCTGCATCCTCAGGGGCCTGTACGTAGCCACTGCCAACCTGGCCGCCTTCGTGCTGTGTCCTACCCTCTGCTCGTGGCCCGCTGGACAAAGGCGAGCCACCCCACCGTGTGGAGGGATTTCCCCTTCGAGTAGGTGGCCTCCCGCCGTGACACCAACTGCTGCCTGGGTGCCATCAGTCACCGAGTCATAGCCACAACGGTCCAGGAAGAGCTGGGGCCCGTCCTTACCATGGCCAGCCTTTCCCAGGATGGACACAGAGATGGCGCAGTGCTGCATGGGACCACCGCACCCTGGGTGCCCAGCGGAGGCATCCGAGGCTGCAGGGGTGATCGGCCGTCGCAGGGTCCCGGGACATGCTCCCAGCGGAGCCCCTGTGCAACTCGCTCCCCTCATCCCTGAGAAATAGCCTCCCCAGGCGCAGTGTGCTCTGGGTGTTGTGTCTGAGGTTTATGGGGACTGGGGGTTGGGGTCATCCCTGTGCCGAATGTAATAAATGCTGAACGGATTGCCACCACACGGCTCTTTCTTCTCAAAGCTCTGCCCCTCCTGCGGACATCGTGTGCCCCAGCCCACCCCACCCCCAGCCCTCAAACTCTATGACGAAGGGGTCCCTGACCTACGCAGGTTTTCCTCCATCCTCTGTCCTCCCCCTGTAAGGTGCTCAGGAAGAGCGGGGCGCTCCAAGCCTCAGGGCGGCACACCTTGGCAGGACTGGGGAGGGCTGTTCAAACAGAAACTGGACCTTCCTTCCTGACCCCTATAGGTTATGATCAGACACCAAAATCTACTCAATAGATGCCCCGGGGTGTCTCTTCACGTCTTGAACACCACTGCAGATGTCGTAACCCAAGTAGGTCAGGTCCCACGGCTGCAGGGCGCCAGTCTAGCACTGTCCCATTTAATGACACACAGCTGCCCCACACATTCCAAGAAATTCCTTTCCAAAAAATGTTGAACTTGGTCTCAAAGCACCTCCAAGATGTGCACTCCTTTCATTGGGGGCCTTTCTCTGAGCCCAATTTCTCCATGCTTCACACCTCAGAGCACCCACCAAAGCTCCCAGGTCCCCAGTCTTCCTCCATGGTGCCCCTCAGCCAGCCATCGCCAGGCCAGGCTGGTGTGAGGCCCCTGGTATCCCGCTCCTGGCTCCTGGCTGAGCGGCCTGACGTCTGTGACAAAAGGCTGGGGAGGCTGAGCGGAGGCACTGGGCTCTGATTCCCCCCATAACGCTCCCCCAGGGCTCTCAGGATGTGTTCTCCCTCCCAGGATGGGAGGCCTGGTCTGCAGGGGAGCTGCAGGATCAGCACAAACACCCCCTTGGGGGGCTCCAGGCTGGAGACAGTCTCCAGGTCTTATGCTGCAGGTGAAGACCCAGACTGGGGACTGGGGAAGCGGAAGTGGGCCCTACTGACAGCCTCAGGTGACCAGGAGACAGGAGGTAAAATTGGGACACCCAGGCCACCCTCCTCCTCCTGGCCCTGCCCACAGCACCCTCAGAGCCATCTGCCTGCACTGTGGTCCCAGGGATGACCTCAGGCTCCCCAGCCACATAGGGAGGGAGGTTTGGGCAGAAGGAGGGCAGATGGGCCTCTGGCAGGGCAGTGGCCCAGGTCAGACCTGTCTTCCTGCACGGCCCACCAGCCTCAACCCTAGAGAGATGAACTTCTGGGCCCAGAAACAAAGCAGTAGGCCTGGGACTGCTGGGTGGTCACTGCAGCCAGCAGTCCATCCTGCCCCAGTGTGTGCAGGTGCCCAGAGCATGCCACGCCCTGGACTGCTGCTGCTGGAACACCAGGCTCACATGGCTGTGTGGCCACCCTGACTGTGGGCTGCAATGCACCTGCCCCACCCGATGTGTGCTGTGGAGACGGCAAGGCCCTCTGGCACCAGGTGCGCGACTCTGTGCCCAGGCACAGGGCTCTGGGGACTCCCCGTCTTCGGGCTCCTCAGAGAAGCTAATGCTGGATTTCTTGTTCACGGAGTCGAATAACGAACTTAGGAAACACTAAAGGTAGGAGAGCAAGTGCGAGGCTTTTATTTAGAGATGAAGCAGGCAGGCAGAGCTCCTGGCTTGCACCTGCCCGGAGGGCTCAAGACAGCCCTGGGTTTCTGCGTCGTCTAGGGGATTTACAGGTGGTTGAGAGACAAAGGGTAGGGATGCAGACCGGCTAAATGGCCCCCAAATGCTTATTTTTGAAGAGACAGTTAATTTCTTATCAGTCTTCCAGATTATTTTGCAGAGTTAACACAAGAAATTTACTGCTCTGATTCTTTCCCAGAACAGCAGCTTCTTGGTTTGCGAGCATATCAATCAAGACTGCCTGTCCTGCTCCCAAGGTAGCTGAGTCATTGTCCGCTATGTTAAGATACCCATTTTTTGACTTCTTGGGTTTTAAAATGCAATCTTATCTTGAAGATGGAATCTTTTATGTTTTTACTATGTTGTTTGTGACTGGGATCACTTGCCATTATTACTTGCCTAGGATGCAAATTGTTTGATTAGGGCTAGAGGAAGAAAAGCAGCATCTGGGTAAAGTTAAAGAAAATAAGCTGGGCCTTTTAGCAGGCTAAAGTAAATTTTACAATAGTGTCATTTAACTGACACAATGAAGACAAGGGCTATGCTGAGGTATTTTCCTATCTGGGGGATATTCAAACATTTCAGGCCAAGTTACACCTGGGCTTTTAGTTTTCATCAATCTCACAGAAGAATGCTTATATCACTTTAGAGAATTAATGTGACTGACTTTGCTTAATTGTTTCATATGGAGTTTCAGTAGGGGTTTTATTCCGGAGCCCCCCCCTACTCGGTCTGCACCCACAGTCCCTGTGTCACTACCACTGAGGCTCCGTGGCTTCCCTCCCCAGCTGCTGCCATTCTCTCCTTGTTCTTCCTCCAGGCTTCCCTTCTGCACTCTCCAAGCTCTGTGTTCCCAATGCTTGGGGCACCCCTCTCCCCCTGCCCTCCCAGCCGTCTCCTTTCCCCATCCCTCCCGGGGCCTGGGACTCCTGTTAGGAGGGCGTTGTGTCTTTTCCTCGGTTCTTGTCCCTGCTGCAACCAAGAATTGAAGGGCAGGAACACAGTAGTGTGGGCTACCTCAGAGAGAGAGGCACACTGAAAGGTTGCCGGTTCCCCCTTTTAAGGATTTTTCAGGAATGTGACAAAGGGCTAGGGGTGTGGACTTGTTAAGTGGTCTCAAGATGTTTTTCTTTGATGAGACATGAAGTTTCTTATCAGTCCTCTGGGTAATTCTGCAAAATTAGCTTAACACAAGAAATGCACTGCTCGGATGCATGTGGGATGCATGTGGGAGCATATCAATTAAGACTGCCTTCCTTACCTCTAAGGTGGGCTGAGTTATTGTATGTTCGCTAAAGAGTATGTTAAGTGTGGATAAAATGGAAGTTCCTGTGGCCAGGATTCTCACCTGGGCCTCGTCAGCTAGCTCACTACACGTGTTTGGGCAATATGTTGCTATTGACTCTATAGAAAGAGCTTCCACCCAGTGCTCTGGGTGACACGGTGACACAGCTGCGAGGCTGCAGGAGAGCAGAGCAGAGGCTGGAGTGGTGGCAGCACTGAGGTCAGAGCCCCAGAGGATGTCTGTGTGGGATGGCTGTGTAGGCAGAGTCCCAGAGGACTTGCTGCATGCAGACTCGCTCTGAATGGATGGGATGTTAGTGATTGAAAGTTGGGTATAACCCCTTCACCCCAAGAACATTTTACTGTCATTTCTTTGGTCACATTGAATCCATAGTGAACTTTGCCCAGGGCTGAAACCCACTGGCAGGACATTAAAAATCTTACTTCTTAACTTCCTGGGTTTTAAAATGCAATCTTAGCTTTAAGATAGAATCTTTCTTGTCTTTACTATGCTGTTGTTTATGGCTGGGCTAGCTTGCTAAGTGAACTGTCCAGTTCGCAAATTACTTGATTACGGGATGAAGGAGGAAAAACAGCATATAGGTTTAAAGTTAGAAAAACAACCTGGGCCTTTTAGCATGCTAAAGTAAATCTTACACACGATTACAAACAATTAGCACAATAAAAACACAGACTACTTTCCTTCACCTGGGGAATATTACTGATCTCACTGTGCATAATGCTTAACACAGAGTTCTGACAGGGGCTTTCCTTGCACGTAGTCACACTGCTCTGACTGTAATTACCCTGCCTTGCTTTTTCCAGAGGCCCCCACCCTCACCCTATTAGGTCTAAGCCCAGGGTCCCTGTCTCAAGCTGAGCCTGGGCAGCGACGCAGCCATGGGAGGAGGAGACGTTGCTCAGAGATGGTGAAGATTCAGGCCTCTGCAGAGTCGGGGGGGCGGTGAGGATCTGCGCCTCACCTCTGTTGGCCCCCAAGTTCTCTCCTGATGGTCCCTCTGTGACTGTGCCTGTCTTAGGTTGTTCCTCCCTTGAGGAATCTTACCCGTCTCTGGCTAGCCAGCCATCCTCCCGGGCCAATCAGGGCGAAGTGAGGCATGTGGGTGAGAGGCGGCGTCGGTTTTCTGTCTCCTTGGCTGTTTATGCCTCCGTGCCCAGTACCTGCTTTAGGGATCCCTTGCCAGCCGGCACGGTCCCAGCTCAGGTAATGGCTCAGGTAATTTTGAGGCCATTTTTTATAACGTAAGATATTTCTTCCAGAACAACACAGTAGTGAAGCTTCAGAAAAAATTTGGTTTGAGAAGGAAGGAGAAAGATAACAGAACCAGCAAACAGGAAGAAAGATGAAAAGATTGGAAAAACCTCAGCTCAAAACGCTGGGCATAGCTGGGAACTCTCCCCCTTCTCTCTTTTACTGAAGTTGTAGGTGATGTTGGGTGCCGAGGGACGCAGACTTGTGCGGGGTGGTTTTCACCCTCATTTTGGGAGCTGACCGCTGTATGATGACGTTTGACCAGCTGTGTGGGGAGCCAGCGAGGACCTGTAACAGACACGCCCTCGCTCCCAGATAAGCACCACTGCTGGCATCTAGTTTTTTACCAGTTTAAGAATAAGAAACCATAAATGACAAAAGACTTGCAATTTACAATGGTTAAAGAGCTGAGGAAAACTTACAATAAGACAGTGGATATAAGGATATTTGGAAAAGCTGTAATGTCAAACACTGAATAAAGTTTAGCATTATTCCTTTGACAGTGCTTTCCAGGTAATTACAGATGAGATAAATGTAAGCCAAATTAGCCAAATTTTCCCTAATGAGGAGAAAAAATTCCTCTGGCATGTTCCAGGACGCCTCTGGAAAATAACAAGAGTTACTTAGAGGTAAGAGCACCGTTCTGAATTTGGTGTTGGTGAGACAAGGGACCGTGGGTTTAGGCAGAGTAGGGTGAGGGCCTCCGGAGAAAAAGCAGAGCAAGATCATTACAGTCAGAACAATGTAACAATGTGCGAAGAAGTCCCTAGCGAAACTCTGTGATAAGCGTTACGCAGTCAGTCACACTAACTCTCCAGGGTGAAGATACCAGAGTAGAATATAGACATTCTTCCGTGAAATCAGTTCAAGCTCAAAAGGCCAGGAGCAACTCGGCCTGGAACGTCTGCGTGTTCTGCAGATGAAGAAGAGTCTCTCAGCATAAGCAGGGACTTCTCTGTATCAGTTAGATCATGACACTAAAATTTACCTTAGCTTGCAAAAAGGCCCAGCTTATTTGTAACTGTACCTATATGCTGTGTTTCGTTCTCTGATCCTAACCAAGTAATCCGCAACCTGAGCAAAAGATTCATTTAGTAAACAAGCCAGGGTATAAATATCTCAAAAAGTTAAGAAGTAAGATTCTTAACACTTTAGCAAACAGGGAACGACCCAGCCCTCTTTGCAGGCAGGGCACGTGGTCTTAATTGACATGCTCCCACAGGGACACTGCTATCCTGAGAAAGAATCACAGCAGCAAATTTCTTCTGTTACTCATCAAAAATGAGCATTCTGGGACCACTCAACAAGTCTGCACCCCTAGCCCTTTACCCCCATTCCTGAAAATCCGAAAATCCTCAACTGCGCATACATCCCCTAGACAACGAGCCAACCACGAACTCTCAGGTCCCCTGCTGGCGTGAGCTAGGAGCTCTGTCCAATCACTTTAACTCTAAATTAAAGCCTCTAACCTTGCTCTCCTACCTTGAGTGTTTGCGAAGTTCATTCTTCAGCTCAGTGAACAAGAACCTGGGCACCAAAGGCACCATGAAAAGGCAGGGACTCGTCCTCCCTACCCCGGCAGACTGGTCAAAAATTAGATACAGAGCAAAGAAAACTGAGTATGATCACAGTGCTTTCTTAGTATGCGGAACTAACAACCGCAGGAGGTTCACACTCCCGTGAAAAGCCTGCCAACTGAATCACACCCAGTAAAATAATGAATACCCTCTGTGTGTTCCAGTTGTACTCTTCCTGTCTTCCTCCACCTCTAGTGGAAAGAGCCAAAGCATGTATTTCCCTATCAGAGGAAACAAAGCAGGAAATTCCACCTAAACTGGAGAATTTAAATCCCCAGGCAGAGCCAAGCAGGATGTCAAAGGTCACACCCCACATTTGGCCAAACAAAAATACTGTTACTCTATTTGTAGCCCAAATGAGTAACTGTAAAATCCAACAGCTACAAGCTGATGGAAGGTGGAAGGGGCATAAAATCCCAGTGTTTAAGCCGACACAGGCACGCGGTCCTAGTGCCATTCCAGTTCGTCTGCACATAAACATGCTCTAATACGTCACTACGCTCCTGTCAGCGGCCCGGCGATGTAACTGGCGCAGCTCAGCTGGCTGCTAACTCGCTTCAGGCCAGAGTAACAGAATAGCAGCCCATAGGAACAGGGACACCTCACCGGGAGAGGGGACCTTTGGTGCAAAAGGCAGATCACAGACGTCAAAGTTTGCTTCATAAAATTCAATGTCATTTTTTAAAGTGAGTCCCTGAAAGTCCCAGCAAGCCACCCAGAAACAAGCTTAGTAAGGGCCCATGACCCAGGGGGGTGGGCGGTGGGGGGTGGTGTCCCCATTTCCAATCCCAGCGTGCATTTACACAGTTAAGGGGCACAAAGAACTCAGGGAAGGAACCTGCGGGTGCATTTCCTTAGATTCTGAAATGCTGTCACACTTCATTTTTTCTCTCAGATTTCATTACTCCTCCTCCCAGACCTCTAGGAATACTTATTTGAAACACAAATGGGGGCGGGCAGTGTGAACGAGGTCTAACTTGGGGCTCTGAATGGCCAATTGCACAAGAAGCAACCTCAGCTATGGCTGGCCTAAGGACCAAAGCCATCAAGGGCTTGTCTTTGTTTAAAGTATCTCCATAATTTTATCACAAAAGAAGTAAGTAGGATTTTTGGATGAATACAGTCAGCATCTGACAGAACCCAAGAACATGTCCTCTATTCAGGGGAATCACATGGCACAATAACCATACACCTCAGATTTTTTCCTTAGAACTACAACTTAGAAAGCATGCAAGCTAATGGCAATGAATTCTGAAGCTGACTGACTTCCAACAGGTTTAAGTGGAAAAAAGCATTTAGCGTTAAGGCGGCATCATCCGTATCAATGCAACATTTTCTCCATTTTACTTTCTATTTCCCCTATCCTCCACTGTTAGCTCAAAATAAACCAGTCACGCTAAGGAATGCATGGCACAAATTTTAATATTCATACTAATTAAGTAGCTTGAAGCTCAACTAAGATGAAGAGATGAAGACTATTTACTTCAGAGCTAGATGCCACTGTGAAAAATTCAGACGAGAAAGATCATGAGAGGGGGCAGTCTCTAAAACGGAGGTGACAGGTGGTGCGGGAACCAGTGCTCTAACAGGAGACACCCCCCAACAAACACTACAGTGCGGGCACGGGAATTCTCACGGCTTGTGGTAACCATTTTTTAAAGCTTTTGTTTTTAATAATCCAAATTCTGCTTTATTTTTATTTATTTTGTTAAACTATGTTCTCAGTATAACTAACTATAAAAGGTATCAAAATGACATGCACAGAAATAGAAAGCACCTTAAAGGAACATTCCAGGAACACTGGAATGTCATCCACAAGACCACGACAAAGCAGTGTGGTCCCAGCTGGGGAGGGTCCACTCAGAGACAAGAGAGGCTGTAAGTCACACCAAAACATGCCTAATTACTGGACTTTTTAACCCTAATACATGTCCTTAGCATTAAGTTTTTTCATTGCCCCAAATACCTCAGACAAGAACAAAAACAGCAATAAAAACCTTTGGTGACGTCTTCTACAACGTAAAGCCATGAAATACCGTATTTAAAATCAGCGCTATGCCATAACCTGAAAGCCTGCGTGTCAACAAACATACATATAATAAATATAAATTCAGGCCCCGCATAATTGATTGTTTCCTGAATTCTAAAGGATTCAAGAAACCATTTCAGGGGGAAGCCTAGTAAACATAATGTTCTTCATGTAATTGTAGATTAATGATAACAAAATAAAAATAAATGGAAGGGAGGGAGGAAGGGAGGAAGAGCATCAGAGTTAATACCATTACCTTTGTGGTGAGACAGAGCTAAATTTAACATAGAGCTCCATTTACTGTTATAAGGCCACAGATTAACTGGTGAATAGCCTTAGTTTCTTCACTTCTAAAATAGGGAAGGATAACAGAGCCAACTTCATAGTATACAATTTAACATAATTAGCACAATTCCCATTGCACAACAAATAGGCAATAAGTATCAGCATGTATCTATTATAAGTGCTTCCTATCAAGCATGAACTCAGGAAGGTAAGTTTTCCATGGAGATTATAGGACCAACCTAAGATAGGCTGGTGAAGACCAGACTCTATTCAATACCCTGGAGATGTTACTTTTACAAAGGCAATGTGCTATAAACAATGTTTTCCCTTCTATTTATTTTTCCAGTCAGCTCACACAATACACTTCCTGTTACTGAGAGCCACCAGCAGGGAAGCTCACTGTAATTAAAAGATCGATCTTCTGGAAACAATGCTTAATAACAGGCACAAAAAAGTGTGAGTAATTCTGCATTTTCAAACACTGTCCTCAAGTTAATTTAACCTGAGCTCTTTGTGAACCACCTAGGAAGCCTAGAATCAGTATCTACAGGCTGAAATCAATGGACCACAGAGAAGAGGAGACAAATTCCAATTGGCCACTTCCTTGAGATCAGGGGAGCCTTGTGAAAAAAAAAGCAGGTGAACACACATTTCATATGCTCCAGATGATAACAGTTCAGATTTGCAATGGCAATATTTGTATTTTGTGTGTTCTCTAAAGGAAAAAATCTAACTTTATGCATATATATATATATATTTGTGTGTGCTGCAGGTATACTGGGAAAAACACTTGGTATATTGAAAAGACAAAAAATAAAAGTGGTTCTGAGCAAAAAAAAAAACAAAAAAAAACTCAGCAAAATATTGGCACACCAAATTCAAAAATACATCAAAAATATCATCCATCATGAACAAGTAGAACTTATTCCAGGGAAGAAAGGATGGTACAGTATTAGAAAATCCATCAACATCATCCACCACATCAACAAAAGTGAGGACAAAAACCACATGATGACATCCACAGATGCTGAAAAAAACATTTGACAAAATTCAACATCCACTCATGGTAAAAACTCTCAACAAAATGAGTATACAGGGCAAGTACCTCAACATAATAAAGGCCATATATGACAAGCCCACAGCCAACATCATACTTAACAGCAAGAAGCTGAAACCTTTTCCTCTGAGATCGGGAACAAGACAGGGATGCCCACTCTCCCCACTGTTATTCAACATAGTACTGGAGGTCCTAGCCATGGAAATCAGACAAAACAAAGAAATACAAGGCATCCAGATTGGTAAAGAACAAGTCAAACCGTCACTATTTGCAGATGACATGATAGTGTACATAGAAAAACCCTAAAAACCCCACTCCAAAACTACTAGAACTGATATCTGAATTCAGCAGAGTTGCAGGATACACAATTAATACACAGAAACCTGTTGCTTTCCTAGACAGTAACGATGAAGTAGCAGAAAGAGAAATCAGGAAAACAATTCCATTCACAATTGCATCAACAAGAATAAAAATACTTGGGAATAAACCTAACCAAGGAACTGAAAGACCTACCATACCCTGAAAACTACAAGATACTCTTTACAGAAATTAAAGAGGACACTAGCAAATGGAAACTCATCCATGCTCCTGGCTAGGAGGAATTAGTATTATCAACATGCCCATCCTGCCTAAAGCAATCTACAGAATCAACGCAATCCCCATCAAAATACCGACAGCATTCTTCAACGAACCAGACATATTTTTGTGAGATAAAAAGTACAGCATTTCATCAGGAGTAAGAGCGAAGCATAGATCTCCTACCTTGTGGTGCTGAGCATCGGGGTCCGTGGCACTGACGAAGTTAGAGGCACACATCGAGCGAGTAAAGGAAGTAAACAGCACCCTTGCCTCACCCAGAGGCTGGGGCGGCTCAGAGAAGCAGGCTGGAAGTCAGGCAGACAGAAAGAGAGACACTCCTCGTGGATACCCAGTCGGGCTGTCGGGGTCTGATTCCAGACACGCAGGCCTTTGAGAAGCCGTTGAAGCGCAGCCTCAGCCTAGACTCTCGCAGGTGCCCATGGCCTTCCTCAGTCCCTCGCATCCAAGGAGATGCCTCTGAAGGGGAATCCTGGCCTCCACTCAGGTGACTTTCCCGGCTCCCAAGGGAGACGGGGGATCCACTGAGGGAGATGCAGGGGAACCTGTCACTCGAGACTTTGAGATCGGCAGCCAGGCTAGTCCCATTTAAGTGGCTGACGAGCGCCCGATGTTGTGTGCCATAGATGGCTTCCTTCTATAAGGACAGTGAAAGAAAAGGCAGGCTCGGATGCCTATACTCACCTCGGAAGTTATCCCGGACGAGCCCCCAAAAATGATGCAGCTTCTCACACCACAAGGGTATGAAACTAGAAGTAATTTATGCAAATAAAACGAAAAGCCCACCACCGCATGGAGGCTTAACAACATGCTCCTAAATAACCAAAGGATCAATGACCGAATAAAAACAGAGATCCAGCAATATATGGAGACAAATGACAGCAATAACTGAACAACGCAAAATCCGTGGGACAGAGAAAAGGCGGTGCTAAGAGGGAAGTACACTGCAATACAGGCCTACCTCAGGAAAGAAGAACAATCCCATATGAACAGTCTAAACTCACAACTACCACAACTAGAAAAAGAAGAACAAATGAGGCCCAAAGTCAGCAGTAGGAGGAACATAATAAAGATTGGAGCAGAAATAAATATAACCGAGAAGAATGAAACAATACAAAGAATCGATGAAAGCAGGAGCTGATTTTTCGAGAAAATATACAAAATGGATAAACCCCTAGCTGGACTGATCAAGAAAAAAAGAGAGCCTGCACACATAAACAGAATCAGAAATGAAAAAGGAAAAATCACTACAGAAACCACAGAAATACAAAGAATTATGAGAGAATACCATGAAAAATTATATGCTAACACACTGAATAACCTACAAGAAATGGACAACTTTCTAGTAAAATGCAACCAGGCTAGTTCCATTTAAGTGGCTCACGGGCATCCGATGTTGTGTGCCACCGACGGCTTCTATAAAGACAGTGAAAGAAAAGGCAGGCTTTGATGCTGATAATTCACCTCCCACATTATCCCGTACGAGCCACCCAAAATGATGCTGGGGTTTTTCTTGTCTGCGGACGGGAAGAATGAACTTAGAGAACACCCAAGCCAACATAGGAGAGGCTTTTAGTGAGAGATACAGTGACAGGACAGATCTCCTGGCTCGCGGCGCCAGCAGGGGTCAAGAGAGCCCACAGTTGTGCGTTGCCTAGGGATTTTATAGGCAGTTGAGGATTTGGGGGGACCCTATAAAGGCTTAATGGTGTGGACTTGTTAAGGGGTCCCTGAATATTTAAAATCAACTTAACACACGAAATTTAGTGCTCTGGTTTCTCCCTGGGATACCGGCATCTCGGTCGGGGAGCATATCATTCAAGGTCGCCCGCCCAGTTCGCAAGGTGGGCTGAGTTATTGTCTATCTGCTAAAGAATAAGTTAAGAATCTTACTACTTCTTCACCCTGATGCGGAGAGGTAAATCCCAGATATCATAGTAGCTCCTCTCCTGACAGTAAATTAACTGCAACCAACAGAACCATCCAGATTTAACAAGTCATAACTCCAAGTTCTAGGCAGAGCATCAAAACTGAGACTGGATTAAAGACGGCAGTGTGAGAAGTGAGACAGAGACCCCCTCCAAAACCACATATAATACGAAAATATAATTAACACAACTAGTCCTGAAAGAGCACCAGGAAACAAGGCTGCAGCAGACTGCATATACCTGGAGAAAGCAGTGGATCTCACGGAACAGGACACCAGCACCACTCCCCCGGAGACCCGGGACATCCCTCCACTCGGTGAGCAGCTCCAGAGAGGAGAGGTTCTGGGCACCAGAGGGCGCCACATACAAACATATAACGTCAAAGGAACCTGGTTCAAAGCAAAATCTCAGCACCAGAGAAAGGACTTGAGACTGAATTAATAAATCTTCCTGAAAGAGATTTCAAAATAAAAGCTATAAACATGCTCATGGAGGTACAGAAAAATATTAAAGAACTCAGGAAAGAATTTAGGAAGGAGATCTAATCACTGAAGAGCACAATGTAGGGTATTAAAAGCAGATTAGATTCGGTGGAGGAGACGACAAATGAAAACAGAAACTAGGGAAGAGGAATACAAACAAGATGAGGCACAGAGAGAAAAAAGAATCTCTAGGAATGAAAGAATACTGAGAGAACTGCGTGACCAATCCAAACGGAACAATATTTGTATTACAGGAGTGCCAGAAGAAGGAGAGAGAGAGAAAGGGATAGAAAGTGTCTTTGAGGAAGTCATTGCTGAACACTTCCCCAATATGGGGAAGGAGAGAGTCTCTCAGGCCATGGAGGTGCACAGATCTGCAAACACAGGGAAAACCCATCAGGCTATCATCAGACTTCTCAGCAGAAACCTTACAGGCCAGAAGAGAATGGCATGATATATTTAATGCAAAGAAAGAGAAGGGCCTTGACCCAAGAATACTGTATCCAGCATGACTATCATTTAAATTTGAAGGAGGGATTAAACAATTCCCAGACAGGCAAAAGTTGAGGAAATTTGCCTCCCACAAACCACCTCTACAGGATATTTTAAAGGGATTGCTCTAGATGGAAGCACTCCTAAGGCTAAATAGGTGTCACCAGAGAAAATAAAATCACAGCAAAGAAAGCAAACCAACCAAATACTAACTAAAGGCAAAAAAATAAAATCAACAATCCACAAAAGCAGTCAAAGGAAACACAAAGGAGTACAGAATAGAACACCTACCATATAAAGAATGGAGGAAGAATAAGAAGGGAGAGAAATAAAGAATCATCAGACTGTGTTTATAATAGCCTAATACGAGAGTTAAGTTAGACAGTCAGATAGTTAAGAAGCTACCCTTGAACCTTCGGTAACCAAGAATCGAAAGCCTGGAATGGCAATAAGCACGTATCTTTTGATAATCACCCTAATTGTAAATGGACTGAATGCACCAACCAGAAGACACAGAGTAACAGAATGGATAAAACAGCAAGACCCATCTTGCTTACAAGAGACTCACCTCAAACCCAAAGACATGCACAGACTAAAAGGAAAGGGATGGAAAAAGATACTTCATGCAAACAACAGGGAGAAAAAAGCAGGTGTTGCAGTACTACTATCTGACAAAATAGACTTCAAAAAAAGAAAGTCACAAGAGATAAAGAAGGACATTACATAAGATAAAGGGGTCAATCCAACAAGAGGATATAACCATTATAAATATCTATGCACCCAACACAGGAGCACCTACATATGTGAGACAAATACTAACAGAATTCAAAGGGGAAATAGAATGTAATGCATTCATTTTAGGAGACTTCAACACTCCACTCACTCCAAAGAACAGATCAACCAGACAGAAAATAAGTAAGGAGACAGAGGCATTGAACAACACATTAGAACAGCTGGACCTTAGACATCTACAGAACTCTCCACTCAAAAGCAGCAGGATACACATTCTTCTCAAGTGCACACGGAACAATTTCAAGAATAGATCATATACTAGGCCACAAAAAGAGCCTCAGAAAATTTGACAAGACTGAAATTGTACCAACCAGCTTCTCAGACCACAAGGGTATGAAACTAGAAATAAATTACACAAAGACGACGAAATGGCCTACAATCACATGGAGGCTTAACAACATGCTCCTAAATAACCAATGGATCAATGACCAAATAAAAACAGAGATCAAGCAATATATGGAAACAAATAACAACAATAATTCAACAAGGCAAAATCTGTGGGACTCAGCGAAGGCGGTGGTAAGAAGGAAGCATATTGCACCACAGGCCTACCTCAGGGAAGAACAACAATCCCATATGAACACTCTAAACTCACGATTAACCAAACTAGAAAAAGAAGAACAAATGAGGCCCAAAGTCAGGAGAAGGAGGGACATAATAATGATTAGAGCAGAAATAAATAAAATAGAGAAGAATAAAACAATAGAGAGAATGAAAGCAGGAGCTGGTTCTTCGAGAAAATAAATAAAATAGTAAACCCCTAGCCAGACTTACCAAGAAAAAAAGAGTCTACACACATGAACACTTCTAATTCTTAAAGCGCGGCCTCCGGCGGCCTCTCCCGCTCCGCCCCGCCGCGGGTCCCGCCTGACCCTCTGCTCGCCCGGCCCTCGCCCTCGAGGCCGCCGCCGAAAACCTCCACACGCGGCAAGACGCCCGCCGGCCTCCCCGCCTGCGCGGCCCCGGCCCGGGCGGCGGCGGCAGGTCGGCGGAGCGGCCCCGAGCCGGGCCCAGCGAGGACCCAGCACCCGCGTCAGTCGCTTCACGGCCCCGCGGGCCCCGCGCCGCCCGCCGAGCCCTCGCACGAGCGCCCCCTCACCGGCTCCACCGCGCCCACAGGCGGAGGCAGGGGTCCCCGCGGCCACGTACCTTCTGGCCCACACAGCCGTCGCTGTCGCCTTCACCCCTGAAGCGGGGCCCTCTCTGGACGCTCCGCCGCCAGGTCCGCGGTGGCGGGAGCCTCTTCCCGGCCGGGCTCTCGGAGGCCTTGGCGAAGCGGCGAGTGCGGCGCCGGGGGCCCAGCGGGCAAGGTCGGTGCCGTCGGCGCCTCCGCTCCGGGAGGAAGGCGAAGCTGAGCACAGCGCGGGTCCACCATCTGGGCTACCCCGGGCTCGCTGCGCGTACGAGACGGAGGGACGGAGGGCCGGAGGCGCCCGGAGAAGGACGGCGGACCGGACCACGGACGGAGCCGCGGGAGCACCTCCTCCTGGCGGCACTCGCGAACCTACTGATTCTCCAATACGGCGACTGCGGCGCCTGCAGCTACTACGCAGCCGCCGGAGGTACGTTTTCTGCGCGCGCCCCCAATGGGTACCTGCTCCGCGGAGCCGCTCCCTCATTGGCCTAGAATGCCGTCAGTCGTGGGAGGCCCTGAGCCTGATGTGCCACGCTCATTCGCCGCGGCGGCCTTATAATGGGGGCGGGCCTGCGCGGGACGCTGCACGCTCATTGGCCGCGAGGGCTGTCCGACCGGGACTTTGATTTTGTTCAATGTACTTTCTAATTTTTCTTGAGATGACCCACGTGTTATTTTTATTTACTTATTTATTGATTGTGGTGTCATTAATACACAATCACATGGGCAACAACGTGGTTACTAGATTCTCCCCATTATCAAGTCTCCCCACACACCCCATTACAGTCACTGTCCATCAGCGTAGTAAGATGCTAGAGTCATTACTTGTCTTCTCTGTATTTACTGCCTTTCTCGTGTCCCCCCGCTACATTATGTATGCTAATCGTAATGCCCCTTTTCCCCCTTATCCCTCCCTTCCTTCCCACCCACCTCCACAGTCCCTTTCCGTTTGGTAACTGTCAGTCCATTCTTGTGTTCTTTGAGTCTGCTGCCTTTTTGTTCCTTTAGAAAGATATGTAGAAAATCTCCAGTCACTTGAAAATAAAGTAACTTAATGACACGTGAGTTATTTACAATAGCCAAGAAATGGAAGCAACCTAAGTGTCCCTCAGTAGATGAATGGATAAAGAAGAGATGGTGCATATACACAATGGAATATTATTCAGCCATAGGAAGAAAACGAATCCTATCATTTGCAACAACATGGACGGGAGCTAGAGGGTATTATGCTCAGGGAAATAAGCCAGGAGGAGAAAGGCAACTACCAAAAAATGATTTCACTCATCTGTGGAGCATAAGAACAAAGCAAAAACTGAAGGAACAAAACAACGGACTCACAGAACCCAAGAATGGACTGACAATTACCAAAGGGAAAGGGACTGGGGAGTGTGGGTGGGAAGGGAGAAGGGGAATGAGGGGCATCGGGATCAGCACACAAAACGCAGGGTGGGCGCGGGGAGGGCGGTACAACACGGAGACGACCTATAGTGACTCTGCAGCGAGCATCTCACTACGCTGATGGACAGTGACTGTAATGGGGTTTGTGGGGAGGCTTGATAATGGGGGGAATCTAGTAACCACATTGTTGCTCATGTGATTGTGTATTAATGACACCACAATCAATCAATCAATCAATAAAAATAACACGTGGGTCATCTCATGAAAAATTAGAAAGTACTTGGGGGAGAGGCCGCCGGAGGCACCGCCTCCAGGATTAACAACTGTTTCCTGAGGCTCCTGTCGTCCTTGTCTTTTGGGATTACCGGTTCCGTTTCCTTGCTGGTCATTGGTCTGTTCAGATTTTCTGTTTCTTCCTGGGTCACCCTTGGAAGGTTGCATTTTCCCAGAAAGTTGACCATTTCTTCTAGGTTGTCCTGTTTGTTACTATATAATTTTTCATAGTATTCTCTAATCTTCATATTTCAGTGGTGTCAGTAGTGATTTTTGCTTTCTCATTTCTGATTCTGTTCATGTGCGTAGACTCTTTTTTCTTGATAAGTCTGGCTAGGGGGTTATCTATTTTGTTTATTTTCTCAAAGAACTAGCTCCTGCTTTCATTGATTCTGTTGTTTTATTCTTCTCAATTTTATTTACTTTTGCTCTAATCTTTATTATGTCCCTCCTTCTCCTGACTTTAGGCCTCATTTGTTCTTCTTTTTCTAGTTTACTTAATTGTGAATTTAGACTGTTCATACGGAATTGTTGTTCTTTCCTTAGGTAGACCTGTGTTGAGTATACTTCCCTCTTAGCACCGCCTTTGCTGTGTCCCACAGATTTTGCATTGTTGAATTATTGTTGTGATTTGTTTCCATATATTGCTTGATCTCTTTTTATTTGGTCATTGATCCATTGGTTATTTAGGAGCATGTTGTTAAGCCTCCATGTGAGTGTAGGCTTTTTTGTCATCTTTGTGTAATTTATTTCTAGTTTCATACCCCTGTTATCTGAGATGTTCGTTGGTATAATTTCAATGTTTTTGAATTTACTGAGGCTCTTTTTGTGCCCTAGAATATGATCTATTTTTGAAAATGTTCCATGTGCACTTGAGAAGAATGTGTATCCTCCTTTTGAGTGAAGAGTTCTGTAGATGTCTGTAATGTCCATCTGTTCCAATGTGTTGTTCAATGCCTCTGTCTCCTTACTTATTTTCTCTCTGGTGCATCTGTTCTTTGGAGTGAGTGGAGTGTTGAAGTCTCCTAAAGGAATGCATTGCATTCTATTTCCCCTTTTAATTCTGTTTCTATTTGTTTCACTTATGTAGGTGCTCCTGTGTTGGGGGAAGAGATATTTATAATGCTTATATCCTGTTGTTGGATTGACCCTTTTATCATTATGTCATGTCCTTCTTTGCCTCTTGTGACTTTGTTTTTAAGTCTATTTTGTCCAATATAAGTACTGCAACCCCTGCTTTTTCTCCATTAGTTGCGTGAAATATCTTTTTCCATCCCTTCACTTTTAGTCTGTGTATGTGCTTGGGTTTGAAGTGGGTCTCTTGTAGGCAGCATCTGGATAGGTCTCTTTTTTTTTAGCCATTCAGTGAGTCTATGTCTTTTGATTAGTGCATTCAGACCATTTACATTTAGGGTGATTATCTATAGGTATGTACTTATTCCTATTGCAGGCTTTAGATTCATGGTTACCAAAGGTTAAAGGGTCCCTTCCCTACTATCTAAGAAGCTAATTTAACTCACTTAAGTATGCTATTACAAACACAATCTAAAGGTTGTTTTTTTTCCCTCCTCATTACTTATGTATTAGGTATCATATTCTGTACTCTTTGTCTATCCATTGTTCTTACCTCTGGTGACAGCTATTTAACCTTAGGAACACTTCCATCTATAGCAGTCCCTGCAAAATACACTGTAGAGATGGTTGGTGGGAGCTAAATTCTATCAGCTTTTGCTTAACTGGAAATTGTGTAATCCCTCCTTAAAATTTAAATGATAATATATTTTTTAAATTTGATTATTATTATTATTTTGTACCATTAATCTACAATTACATGAGCAACATTGCGTTTACGAGACTCCCCCCATCAACAAGTCCCTCCGACATACCCCATTACAGTCAGTGTCTATGAGCATAGTAAGATGCTATTGAATCACTACTTGTCTCCTCTATGTTGTACAGGCCTCCCCATATCCCACCTACATCATGTCTCCTAATAGTAATGCCCCCCTTTTTCCCCTTATCCCTCCCTTCCCACCGATCCTCCCCAGTCCCTTTCCCTTTGGTAACTGTTAGTTTATTGTTCGTTCCTGGGATTGTGCTGCCATTTTGTTCCTTCAGATTTTGCTGTGTCCTTTTTTTTTTTTTTGGAAAACATTATGTTTACTAGGCTCACCCCTTCACAAACGCCCACACACACACCCCTTCACAGTCCCTGTCCATCAGCATACTAAGATGCTGTGAAATCACTACTTGTCTTCTCTGTGTTGTACAGCCCTCCCCGTGCCCCCCCACACACTATACATGCTAATCGTAATGCCCCCTTTCTTTTTCCCAGGCCTTGTCCCTCCCTTCCCACCCATCCTCCCCAGTCCCTTTACCTTTGGTAACTATTAGTCCATTCTTGGGTTCTTTGAACCTGCTGCTGTTTTGATCCTTCAGTTTTTCTTTATTCTTATACTCCACATATGAGTGAAATGATTTGGTGCTTGTCTCTCTCGGACTGGCTTATTTCACTGAGCATAATACCCTCTAGCTCCATCCATGTTGTTGCAAATGGTAGGATTTGTTTTCTTCTTATGGCTGAATAATATTCCATTGTGTATATGTAACACATCTTCTTTAGCCATTCATCTACTGATGGACACTTAGGTTGCTTCCATTTCTTGGCTATTGTAAATAGTGCTGCGATAAACATAGGGGTGCATCTGTCTTTTTCAAACTGGGCTGCTGCATTCTTAG
The DNA here is from genome assembly GCF_040802235.1 of Manis javanica. Taxonomy (NCBI): domain Eukaryota; kingdom Metazoa; phylum Chordata; class Mammalia; order Pholidota; family Manidae; genus Manis; species Manis javanica. Next base: position 91,524,872 of record NC_133168.1, on the reverse strand, counting down.
GGTAAATTCCTAGAAGTGGATTGTTGAGTATTTTTGCATGTTTGTCAGCCATAGTGGTCTGTAATTTTCTTTTTTTGTGGTGTCTTTGCCTGGTTTTCGTATTAAGGTGATGATGCTGGCCTCGTAGAATGAGTTTGGAAGTATTCCTTCTTCTTCTACTTTTTGGAAAAGTTTAAGGAGGATGACTATTAGATCTTCACTACATGTTTGATTACAGTCAGCGGTGCAGCCATCTGGCTCAGGTGTTGTGTTCTTAGGTAGTTTTTTGATGATCAGTTTAATTTTGTTGCTAGTAATTGGTCTGTTCAGATTTTCTGTTCTTTCTGGGTTAGCCTTGGAGGGTTGCATTTTTCTAGAAACTTTTCCATTTCTTGTAGGTTATCCAGTGTGTTAGCATATAATTTTTCATGGTATTCTCTCATAATTCTTTGTATTTCTGTGGTTTCTGTAGTGATTTTTCCTTTTTCATTTCTGATTCTGTTTATGTGTGCAGGCTCTCTTTTTTTCTTGATTAGTCTGGCGAGGGGTTTATCCATTTTGTTTATTTTCTCGAAGAATCAGCTCCTGCTTTCATCAATTCTTTGTATTGTTTCATTCTTCTCGGTTTTATTTATTTCTCCTCCAATCTTTATTATGTTCCTCCTCCTGCTGACTTTGGGCCTCATTTCTTCTTTTTCTAGTTGTGGTGGTTGTGAGTTTAGACTGTTAATATAAGATTGTTCTTCTTTCCTGAGGTAGGCCTGTATTTTGCGTTGTTCAGTTATTGCTGTCATTTGTCTCCATATATTGCTGGATCTCTGTTTTTATTTGATCATTGATTCGTTGGTTATTTAGGAGCATGTTGTTAAGCCTTTATGCATTGGTAGACTTTTTCATTCTATTTGCGTAAATTATTTCTAGTTTCATACCCTTGTGGTGTGAGAAGCTGCATCATTTTTGGGGGCTCGTCCGGGATAACTTCAGAGGTGAGTATAGGCATCTGAGCCTGCCTTGTCTTTCACTGTCCTTATAGAAGGAAGCCATCTATGGACCACAACATCGGGCGCTCGTCAGCCACTCAAATGGGACTAGTCCGGCTGCCGATCTCAAAGCCTTGAGTGACAGGTTCCCCTGCATCTCCCTCAGTGGATCCCCCGTCTCCCTTGGGAGCCAGGAAAGTCACCTGAGTGGAGGCCAGGATTCCCCTTCAGAGGCATCTCCCTGGATGCGAGGGACTGAGGAAGGCCGTGGGCACCTGCAAGAGTCTAGGCTGAGGCTGCGCTTCAGCGGCTTCTCAAAGGCCCGCGTGTCTGGAATCAGACCCCGACAGCCCGACTGGGTATCCACGAGGAGTGTCTCTCTTTCTGTCTGCCTGACTTCCAGCCTGCTTCTCCGGGTCGCCCCAGCCTCTGGGTGAGGCAAGGGTGCTGTTTACTTCCTTTACTCGCTCTATGTGTGCCTCTGACTTCGTCAATGCCACAGACCCCGATGCTCAGCACCACAAGGTAGGAGATCCATGCGTCACTCTTATTCCTGATGAAACGCTGTACTTTTTATCTCATAAAAATGTGTCCGGTTCGTTGAAGAATGCTGTTGGTATTTTGATGGGGATTGCATTGAATCTGTAGATTGCGTTAGGCAGGATGGCCATTTTGATAATACTAATTCCTCCTACCCATAAGCATGGGATGAGTTTCCATTTGTTAGTGTATCTGTCTTTTTCAAACTGGGCTGCTGCATTCTTAGGGTAAATTCCTAGAAGTGGATTGTTGAGTATTTTTGCATGTTTGTCAGCCATAGTGGTCTGTAATTTTCTTTTTTTGTGGTGTCTTTGCCTGGTTTTCGTATTAAGGTGATGATGCTGGCCTCTGAAGAGTGTCTTGTAGTTTTCAGGGTATGGTAGGTCTCTCAGTTCCTTGGTTAGGTTTATTCCTAGGTATTTTATTCTTGTTGATGCAATTGTGCGTGAATGGAATTATTTTCCTGATTTCTCTTTCTGCTAGTTCATCGTTAGTGTCTAGGAAAGCAACAGGTTTCTGTGTATTAACTGTGTATCCTGCAACTCTGCTGAATTCAGATATCAGTTCTAGTAGTTTTGGAGTGGGGTCTTTAGGGTTTTTCTATGTACACTATCATGTCATCTGCAAATAGTGACGGTTTGACTTGTTCTTTACCAATCTGGATGCCTTGTATTTCTTTGTTTTGTCTGATTTCCATGGCTAGGACCTTCAGTACTATATTGAATAACAGTGGGGAGAGTGGGCATCCCTGTCTTGTTCCTCATGTCAGAGGAAAAGCTTTCAGCTTTTCGCTGTTAAGTATGATGTTTTCTGTGGGCTTGTCGTATATGGCCTTTATTATGTTGAGGTACTTACCCTGTATACCCATTTTGTTGAGAGTTTTTATCATGAGTGGATGTTGAATTTTGTCAAATGTTTTTTCAGCATCTGTGGACATGATCATGTGGTTTTTGTCCTTTTTGTTGATGTGATGGATGATGTTGGTGGATTTTCTAATACCGTACCTTCCTTGCTTCCCTGGAATAAGTCCTACTTGTTCATGATGGATGATCTTTTTGATGCAGTTTTGAATTTGGTGTGGTAATATTTTGTTCAGTATTTTTTTTTCCCTCAGAACCACTTTTATTTTTTGTCTTTTCAATATACCAAGTGTTTTTCCCACTATTCCTGCAGCACACACTTCAATATGTATATATCTCAGAGCATTGTGGACCCCTGCACAGATCACCAATGGGGTCAGATTCCAGCCCACACTCCTGATTTCTAAGCCTGCTGGGGTGGCCCTCTCACCAACCCAACCCAGGTGACTGACCACAGTTTGACAAGATTCAAATTAACCACTAAACATTTACTGACCCCGTATGTACTGAAGAAAAAGTGAAAACATGCATCTGACAAACACCTGGACACACTTTCACAGCAGCACTGTTCACAACAGCTAACAGGTGAGAACGAGCCAAGGGGCCCTCAGAGGGGAGCGGGGAGCACCGTGCGGGCCATCCACACAGCGGGACATTCCTCGGCCTGGAAGAGGAGCGAGGCCCTGACACACGCCTCGACGTGGGTGAGCCTCCACACTGTCCCGCTGAGTGAGACGCCACACAGCAAAGGCCACGGGTTGTGTGATTCTGTTTATACGAAGCGTCCAGCACAGGCGCATCCGGAGACAGAAGCAGGTCAGCGGCTGCCAGGGGCCGGGAGAGGGGCAGGGGGAGTGACTGCTCACGGGGACGGGGGTTTATTTGGGGAGTGATAAAAATGTACTAAAATTGGTGATGTCTGCACATATCTGCTAATATCATAAATACTGTTAAATATACACTTCAAATGTGTGAACCGAATGGCGTGTGAATTATACATCTCAATAAAGCTTTTTAAAAAATATCCCCCTAAGTCCCCATGTTTACTGAGTGTCCACTGTCTGCCAGGCGCTGAGATGGGTCCAGAGGGAAGCAAGAGCCACAGTATAAACACATAAGCACATAAGTTCCCATAGGGCTGGGGCACTCCTCCCCTACAGCACAGAGAGGGGGCACAGGTGGCATTTATGTGCATGTGTGAAGAATGGAGGAAAGGGCACATGTATTGGTTCTTTTTTTCTACATAGAAGTATTTATTATGACACTATGGTTTGTTATAGAAATGGAAAATGAATCAATCTATGTACCTGCAATTGGGAATTGTTGAATAAATCATGGTATGTACACATAATGAAATACTCTGTAACAATGTTGAAGAATGTGGCAAGTCTCTGTGCTAAGCCTGACGGTTCTATACGATATAGTCCACTCAGTATGTGTGGGAATGTGTACACGCTGATGTCTGCTTACACCAAAATCTTGAAAGATACCCAACAATGATCATCCGTGGGCTGGGGAGGGGGAGAAGCTTTGTAACTTTTTATTCTGTATTGTTGGGAATTTATTACAATGAACACTATTGCTTTCACAGTTTAAAAAGCAGTAAAGTTTGAAAAAGAGAAACAGCATCTTGCAACTCAACATGAAAATTTTGTTCTGCTTCTATTAAAGTGGAATAATTCTTCCTCCTACAGCTCTTAGCTATAGATTTAGCTTGTATGGGACTTTTTTCTGGGAGAATGAACACACCAGCCCAGTGCAGGTAGCTGCTGTTCAGAGCACTATTGCCAAGTCTGCTCAAATAATTTAGGTTCCCCATCTGACTACACACCGTTTGGCTGAGCAACAAATGTAGGTGGAGCCACATCATTCTTAAAACTACATGTGCATGTAATGGATTTTGCATAAACAAACGGTGGGAAGCAATGTTTTCCTCTTTCTTGTTTTATTATTCTGACATCCATCAGCCCGCATCTGCATCTTCTCCTCTCCTGACTGTCTCTTCCTTTTGCGCCATCAGAGTCAAGTCTTTTTCCTTAATAATATCAGTAAACATCTTTTGAGAACTTACCATGCATGAGAGCTGCATGAAGAAACGAAATAACGACGCAGTTCCTCTTCTCAGAAAGTTCACCACCTTGGTGATGGTGGTGCTGGAGGAGAGAATTCTCTAGAGCGCCCGCTGGCCCAGCCCGCACGGCTCCCCAAGACTGCCACCCTTGCGGTCACCGTGGGGCAGCGGACTGGCTTTGGCCGGGGGCGGGGCAGCCGAGCTCCCCCTCCTGGACACTGCGGCGGTGGCCAGCGTGTGTAGTCAGGCGGGACCTCGTGTATTTCGTTTGGAAGGATGAATGGGAGTTTGCCACTTTGAAGGTGGGGGCTGATGGTGAACTTGCCTTTATATCAAATAACTTAAAACAATAAAACTGACTGCACCCTCATTTGTCGGAATGAACTGAAAGAATATTTATATTTAGACACTTCACAACTATGAATCATGGCTGGCTCGCCCAGGCCAGTTCCTTAATGATGTTCATGTCTACTGCAAACAGTGCTGTCAACAGCATGCCAGTTCCTTCATTCATTAGGAGCATGGAGAAATCGGAAGATTGGGGTGCCCACAACTGTAAATTGCTGTCTATGAAAATAAGCAGAAGTTCAAAGCCCAAGCCTGACTTAGAACCACCCCCAAGAACTACCCTCTCTCACAGCTAAGCTGGATTCTTTCTGGCCCCCCTTCTCCTGGTGTGGCCAGCCCATGGCTCTGGCAGCTAGCCAGAGTGGGGAGGACAGACGTTCTTGTCCGAAAATAAATCGTGGCCCTGAATGGGTGAACAAGAAACTGGGGCAGAGGAGGGGACCAGGGAGTGGCTGAAGGCAGAAGGATTGGGTCTCTTCTGGGAGGATAAATGCAGCCTTGAGGCTGGCCTTACACGAAGCCATGTGTTCCACCTCTGCTGTGACCCCAGCAGGTTCCCCAGGACCTGGTACCCACGGTACCTTCCCTGTTGAGTCCCTAGCCCTGGACATGGCATCTCTGCCATCGTGGACCCCCTTGTTAATCAGAAAAGTCATTACCTTGCACCTTTACGTGGATGTTGCTTTTTTAAAGCCCAGTGTGACCCTAGACCATTCACTGAGCGCAAGGTTCTCCCTCCCTAGGACCCATTTTACAGACGGGGAAACAGGCTCAGAGAAGAGGAGAGTAGGGAATGGAATTCAGTGGTGGTGGAGGTGCCTCCAGGGATCCTTCCCAGGCATGAGTGATGGCGACGTTGAAGCTGGGGGTATCTGAAGGGGTGAATGTGCAGGGGTACAAGCAGCTGAGGTCTGTGTATCTCTGTGGTAAGGGCCCGGGTTCTAATCCTGACTCTACCCATCTGCAGGGTATCTTCGTAGTCCTCCAGGGAACAGCATCTTGGTGTGCAGGGCTGACCTTTGCCCTTCTCAGTGAGGTCACTCAGGTCCTGGCCCATCAGTGTACTGGTGGCCCTTTGGTCACTATGACTGGTTCAGAGAGTAATGTGCCTCAGTATGAGTCAGCAACATGCAATCTGTGCCCTCCTATAGCTATCAGACAACAGATCTTTTTTTTTTAATATTGTCTAACTAGATAAGGGTCAGCTCAGAGCTGCTAGTGACCATCTCACCAGCCTGGGAAGAAGCTGACACAAGCACCACAGAGCCAAGAAACAGGAAGATGAGATCCTGCAGACGCTGGTTATGCATCTTGATCCAACTGAGCCTGAAGCCATCCTTAATTCCATTAACCAAGTATTTCCCTTTTGACTTTATGCAGACAAAAGACTTCTCAGAGATACAGCCCTTATTAGTGGTGTGATGAAGGTGGTTACATTTCCTCTCTGGGCCTCAGTTTCCTTATCTAGAAAGTGGGCTGTGATGGGCTAAGATGACAGGAACATGTGTGGCAAGTGCCCCGTGCCACGCTCAGTATCACGGAACACCCAGTGTTACCTCGGACACTCAGCTCACGCTGGGCTCCTGATTACTCACACATGGGAAGGTTTTCTGAGGGACACAGTTAAGCCCCCCACCATCCTTGCCCACTGCAACCGCCCGCCAAGAATGCTGACAACCAGCAGAATGGAGAGGGCGGACATCTCAGTGCCGGGCTCTGGGGGAGGGTCAGAGGCCCCGGGGGGGCCGTGGGAAGGATGACCCAATTCTAGGGAGGGCAGGCTGGGCTCTGGGTTCCTCGGAAGTGCCTCCCTCTGGCCAAGGCTGGGGAGGAGCCTGAAACAGTCTGCGGCTGCCGTGTGTTAAAGAAGGGCCTCAGATGGAGGCTGTGCTGGCACAGCCTCACTGAGGACATTAATGCCTCAGTTTCCCCATATGAACCATGGGGCAGGACAGATGGCAGGGCGGTAGCTGGGTGGGAGTTCAGTGTCAGCCTAGGACTGTCACCCTGCTCCTCTCCCATCGCTTGATCCCCAAACACATGGGAGTTTGACAACTCACCCCTCTTTTGGCCAGACCCTTGGTCTCCACACCTCCTCTGTGGGCGAGGGGCTGTTCAGGGGGTGTGGCCCTGCCCTGGAGCTTGCAGGGGCTTGGGGCTCCTCATGCACAAGGCCTGCTTTACAGGTTGGGAAACTGAGGCCCAGGAGGACAGGATGCGGAAGGATCAGTAACAAGTCCAGTCCTCTAAACCTTCTCTGTGGGAGGTCCTGGATTACTGTTTTAACCCTGCAAACCCACAGCCTCATTGTACCGGAAGAAACTGAAGGGGAGGCCCCTCCAAGCCCTGCCCCACAGCTGGGCTGTCTGTGGTACCCCCTGCCGGCACATCTCCAGCCCTCAGGATGCCTCCTGGGTGGGAGTCCAGCCCTGCATGGGCATTGGACAATCACTGGATAGAGTGGTGGGGGGGTGTCCCCTGCCGAGGCCAATGACCCCTTTGAGAACAAGGTCAGCCGTGGTCCTGCCAGCACGGGCTCCAGGGCCAGGGTGAGGGGATCTGGGGGAAGCACGGGGGGCGGCAGTGGGTCTGTGTCCTGAGTGGACTGCATGAAGAGTCTGGGGGAGCCAGGGGCCGTCCGGTTAAGCCCACCTTGAGGGAAGCATCTGCTGTTTCTGGGGTGCACAGCCCCCCCTTACCCTTGCCAGGCAGGCACAGCTGGGGAAACGGGGTCCCTGACAGGGCTACTCCCAAAGCCAGATGACACAGCACAGGAACGTCGTGGCCAGAGGCACTGAGGTGGAGAACCCCAGGGAGCACCTCTTGGCCCTAGAAGTGCCATTTCCTAGGGCTTTACGCCCACAATGTTCTACGTAGGCGTTAAACCTGAGAACAATCCAAATCGCATGGGCAGGAAATTTAAGCTAAATTCAGGACAGCCCATCACATGTGTATGTTAATTATACGTAAACTGGTGTTAACTGACAAATGCAACGGGCAGAAGGATGTGCAGTGAGGAGTAATTTGCACGTTTAAGAAGGGTGATATCTAAAACACAACTGCATATACACCATCCTCTGTGTGTAAGGGATCTGAGCCCTGCGTGCCTGGGGTTGGCCGACTCTCCCCCATGGCACACAGGGCGGCGCCTTCTGCTTGTGGCCGGTGTTGTGCCCTCACAGGCAGCACCTGAAATCCCGCTCCCGTGCGAAGATGCGCGGAACACGGCTGAGACTGCAGCTGCGAGAGGACCCGAGTCCCCAGGCAGCAGGCGGGGTGCCTTGTGGTATTTAAAAAGGTCTGTACTTTAATGTGGGAATGGGAAGGAGGGGAAAGCTCCGGGCCTCCTTCTTAATGCATCTGGGTTGGGTTTCGCTTCTCTGCTCCAGTGAAAATGCTGTGCCCTCTGCCCCCGCTCCTCACCCGGAGGGCCGGGGCTGCCGATGGAGGAATCAGACACAGGCCAGGCGGCATACGGGAGAGCAGCAGGGCTGCGGCCCTCAGGCCGGCCTCTCAATCGCGGGGGGCCTGGGTCTGACTGACAGCTGGAACCCCAACTGCGGACCGGGTAAGGCCTTGACAAGGACAAGTGAGTCACAAGTGCCAGGCAGGTGTCCCCAGTGCCCTCTCAAAGGTGGGTTTCCTACCCTGCAGTAAACTCCTCCCCTGCCCCACTGGACGGGCCTGATGGCTCCCTGCTCTCTGCACCCTCTGGGCTTTCCCAGTGACCCAGCAGGTCCTGGCTGGTCCAGAGCACGCATGAGGGGCAGCACCCTTCCGGCTGGTTCCACACAGGTGCCACAACATGCACTATGTGTTCCCTAACTTCTCTGATTTTAAAGAAACATCGACAGAGACTGGAAAATTGGGTTTCCTCTACATTTATTGCCACTGCTAAATGACTAAGAACATTCACAACTTCTTAGATTTAAAAAGAAAAAAAAGGAGAAGAAAAAACCCAAAAACTTCCATTTTGTAACATCACAAATGTCTTCTAAGTTTTACCAAGGATCAAAAATGCTAAAATTCTCTATTTGATTTCCAGGGACAGAAACAAGCCAGAGACAGTAAGCACCCAGAGTGGCGGGTTAGCACTTTCCGGATGCCTGTTGTCCTCACGGAAGAGACCCTGGAACTAGAATGACAGAAAAGACACTGTGACTTTGACAAGGCTACACAAGCACACGTCGCGTTCAGTGCATGCTCCCCACAGAGCGGCCTCTCCTGAAAGAGCAAGGGCGGGCACGGAGGGCCGGTGTGCACACTCCCCAGCCAGCCGCGGGCCTGAGGATGCACCGCCACGCCCCATCCCATCCCCCACAGTGCTCTTGCTGTCCCAGCATGAGTCCACAAAGTGTCACCTGAGGGCTCAGAGAACTTCCCAGTAAAAAAGGTAGGTGTTCTCTTTGATGTCTGCCAGAGGCTCACAAGCTGTCAGCTCAAAGCGTGATGTCCCAGGAGGAAGGGCAGGGAGCTGCAGGCACAGTGCCTACCCCCGGGATTCCTAAAGCATTTTACTTACAAAAAAAGTGGAAGAAGCCAAGAGTGCGCATATGGGACAAAGTGAATATGCTGGTCAGAGCTGTCTATGCTCAGGCCTGTGCTGGGGATGCATGCCTCGCTCAGGGCCCACGGGAGCTCTCAAAGGCCAAGGGGCCGCTGACCCGGGCCACCACAGGAGGCTGCTGGAGGTCAGGAAGGAGATGAACCAGGGCAGCTGTGACTCCCCAGACACCACCCCTGCCGGCTGGCTGCTTCAGCTCTGCGGAGGCACCCTCCAGCGCCCATCTGGCCACAAAGACCTGCCAGTTGCCAAGGCAACAGAAATGACCAGAGGCGGGCAGAGCCCTGGGGACTACACCTGACATGAAGGGACGCAACCTGAGACAGGAGGTGTGACAGGTAAGAACCAGAGGACCTTGGCCTAAGCTGGGAAGGCCTGTGGCTTTAAGCAGCCAATACAGTGGCCAATGAGGTTGGTCATTGCTGTGCCCCAAGCCAGTCACATCAGCAGGATCCTAAGTTTTCCCGACTTTGTTGGGCGTGTACTTAAAACGTCAATACTGCTGCCCACAGCCTGAATTCCACATGTGGTTCCAAGAGGCAGAGTGCTGGCGGATGGATGGAGGGGTGGCGACCATGCACCTAGAAAAAGCAGCCAGCTGGGCAGCTCACCCCAAGGGGACCCTGCCTGTTCTACACTAAGGGCTAATAAAGCGCTTCTTCACCCTGCCACACACGCACAAGGAGGGGCCCTGGAGGTTCTTCACCCACCCCAACATCTGGGGAAAGCTTCATGGTGTAAAGATGGCTCCCATTGAATGCAGCTGTTGTTATAGTGTTCCTAAAGTTTCGTCAAGTCTCTGGGGATGCATTGAGAGATAAGACCTCAGGAATAACATGCTCACGGAATCTCCGCTCGCTCAAAGAGCTTCAGAGCTCCTGCCAACAGGCTGTACCAGAGTACAGTTCGCTATAAGCACTTTCTGTTCACGTTTAAATTCTGGAAGCTTAAATTCTGGAGACAATGAGAAGACATTCTGTGCCCGTTTTAGCATCAAGTTTGCTAACAGAGCTCGCCGGGACAGCAGTGCCCGCAGGACGGATGGGGACAGTGACAGAAGCCAGCTCCCGAGCACTGCAGGGGCACTGCACCGCCTTCTGAGGAGGAACTGAGAAACGAGAGGGTCTGACGACAAAAGCACTGGGGAGAGGAGGCGGGGCAAAAGCAGGCTGGAAATGGTGCGTTTGTATCTTTAAGGAAAGTAAAGGCAGAGGCAGCTCTGCACCCAGGCCTGCCGGACTGCAGGGCGGCTGCTGGGGCGCCCACCACACCTACTTGGGCTCAGGCTGCAGGGCCGATCCGGGACAGAGGTGGCGTGTTAAGAGTAATTGCCTCTTCAAGCCTTATCTTTCTCACCAATGGTTTTCATCTATTCAGGGAAAGAATGATTTTGTTCAAAACTGAGTCGGAAATCATCATGCGTGGGGAGGGCAGCTAAAGAGAGGAAGATGAGGGTGTTTTCAGGCCTGAGGCCTTTGAGAAGGAACAGGTGCGAAGACCCGAGAAGGGGATGCTGGGGGCAGCTGGCCGTGCACCATGGCACGGCCACCAGCCGCCCGCACGCTGCCTGCACGACACCGGGCTGCTCCCTGGCCGAGCGCAATTGGGCCTGAGAGCCCTGCAGCCAGTACTGGAAGGTGAGAGGTGGGACCTGTGGGACCTGTCTGTGTCCAGACACTTGTTTCCCTCACAGAAATTTCTGATTTTCTTTTTATGGTATTTTGATGTTTGGCTTTTGAAGAGTGGGGAACACCAACTCTTCTGGAGAAATCGTCTCCGTGTACGGGACCGCCAGTGTGGGCAGAGTGCCCCACTGGGGTTCACATACCTATTTGTTGGCCCGTTTATGTCGGTACATCTGCATCATCCTCTGACGGAACACGTCAAACGTGTCTTCTTTGTGCTCCTGCCCGTCGGCGCCCAACCCCTCCCCTTCTGAGGCCGTCCCCCTAGGAGCAGAACACAGAGTTAGCCGCCTGGAGCCCTGAGCCTGGCCACTGGGACACTGGCTGTGGCACAGCAGCCAGGAAGGGACAGGCACGCGGGACAGGGTGATGGCACAGAAAAGGGGTGTGAAGACGTGGCTCACAGTGGGGAACAGGGTACTCACCAGTGCAGTTGGTGGGACCTCTGAGGCCACGCTCAGAAGCCCCTGGGAAGAGCAGAAACCTCCCCCGGCAGGTGCTAGGCTCGGTTTTACATAGAATGCTGGCTGTGTGTTAATGGGGCTTAAACTCTGGGCTGTGTTCTCCTCTCTGGCCAGTGTGCTTATGGGTTCCCAGAAAAGAAAAGTGCTTCTTGGTATAACTACCCAGAATTACCACTCAGCTTTCATGGCAATAATGAAGGTGGCCGAAATGGCAGGGACCGAGAAGCCACTTAAATAGTCTGTGCTAGCACAGAGCCAGGTAAACATCTGTGTATATAATGACCTGCTTCTCACCTGAAGACTCCCTTAGTTAAAAACAACTAACTGCTAGCTGGAGGCCATGTTCAACACAAGGGAGACCAGGAATCAGGTTGCAGGTCAAAGGGCTCAGGAGCAGAATCCCAGAGAAAGGCTCTTCTCCCTGGGCACAGTCACCCCCCGCCCTCAGCGCCTGCCGCGTACACGCTGACCGGCTCCCTGATGCCCTTCCCACAGGAGCCCAGGCCATGGCCCTCCTTCCAGCCCATCTTCTGCAGCATCTGGAACCCCAGGTTCTTGTCAGTCAGCTTCTGCTGGGTGAAGTCAAAATCCTTGGGTTTCTGAGGAGAGAAGAGCGTGGCACGTGGGCTGCAGCCCGTCCCATGCTGCCCCTGGCTGCAGGCTAGTACTGGGGCGCCCTATGGCTCCTGATTCTCCAGACACTCAGAGTCAAGCCATGGAGGCCTCCGGGTTCCTGAGGACACTCCCCTGCTGGGCTGGGACTTCTGAAGGTTGTGAAGAGGTGCACCCCCCCAGAACCAAGCCAGACCAGCCTCGTGGGCTTCCCCAGGGCCACTCCTGCTGCCAGACTGTAAGGAGACTCCATGGGGCCGGGAGCAGCCCTGGGGCTCAGGTGGGGAGGAAGAGCCCTGAGCGGAGACCTGGATAAAGAGGGTGGCTCTGTGTTGACTGGAGGGCTCACCCTAGGCGGGGGGCACCAGGACCCAAGGCCTGAGGCAGGAAGGCCCCTGGAATCGGAGAGGGGAAGGGGTGACCCTGCTGCAGAGACGGGCTGCATGGGAAGTCGGATCCCTAGGCCTTCCCTGCTCTAGCCCAGCCCCATGGCTTCACTGACTCCTGCGGCCTTCCAGATCTCTGCAGTCTCGGAAGCCTTCCTGGCACAGAGCAGCCCCCACTGATGAGGGAGTACAGAGGGGGCCTCTGAGGGCCCTGCGGGTGGAAGGGCAGGAACCCCGGCAGAAATTTGGGCTCCCTGGATTTCCGTCACTCATGAATACTCATGGACACCCACTTCGGGCTCTCCTCCAGGTCACACCCCACTGAGGACAGCCTGGGAAGTCGGAGAGGGCCCCTCCCTCGCCTAGGGCAGCCGGGGGATGGGGTCTCAGAGGGGGGACAAAGTGTGGGAGGGGAAAGGCAGGGATGGGCCGTTCAGCCAGGCCAGATCTTTGCAAGTGTTCAGTCTATGTCCAGGGAGCTCCCTGTCTGGTCTCCTGGGGTCCACAGGCCAGGCAGCTGTGCGCAGAGGGATTGGGGAGCCTCCTCCCTGCAGGGAATGCAAGCATCCCACTTTACAGAGGTACAAAAGGAGGCTCCGGAGCGAGAGGCCAGATCTGGGGGGCCAGGCTGAAGCTGGCTTCGCCCTCACCCACCACCAGACCTATCCCCAGATGCTGGCTCAGCTTACAACGCAGTGTGCCAGTCAGGGCCACGAACTCCAACCTCTCTGCTGTGCCAGGGCCACAAGGATGCTTCTTCTGGCCCTAGAGACTGACACAGGACACTGGGACAGGTCTGCGCCACCACACAGGCTTTCTGCACCACCGGACACCACCAGACACCTCACCTGCTTCTCTGCCCGGTGCCCGAGCTCCAAGGACCTGCGATGTCTCCACGGGTCCTATACGACCTCATCCTGCCTTAATGCACCCTCACCTTGTCCACTGGGCTGTCGGAGTGTACCCCGTCTCCTTCCAATGACCTCCTCCCACCAGGGGTCCCCATTTCAGACAATGACAGCTCCGTCCTACCTGCTTCGGCCAACCCTAGAGTGGCCCTGCACTCCTGGCCATGCCAACCACACCCAACCCCGGACCCCTCCTCGTCCTGGCTCTGCAGGCTTCCCACACCCAGCCTGCTCACAACAGCCACATCTTCTACCAATCCCCCACCTTTGGTCCATAGGGCCTCCCCTCAGGGAAGGGGCCACAGGACTGACATCCATCCACATGCCGTGGGTTCTGGCAGCCTCTCCCCACCGCCATCACTCCACTGAGGCCACAAGGGCTCCCTGGTAACCTGAGACTGCCCTGGGGCCTCTCCCCAGCCTCCCAGATTAAGTAATACCTCTGAACCCACTCTACGCGCAGTCTCCCCTCCACTTGCTTCTCTGTACCCACAAGACACCCACAACATATTTCTTCCCGTTGGCCCTGCTCACTGCGTCCAGGTGGGCAGACGGGGCCTGGCCCACAGGTGCCCAGGAGTTGATGCGCACATGCTCAACACACAGCCCACTAGCCATCAGGCACTCCCTTACTGCTGTTACAGCCACCAGATCCGACCTTCTCAAGAGCCAAGACATCATCTGTTCACCCCTCCAATCCACCACACACCACTGAGTGGACTAATACTGCCTCTTGTGCTTTGGGCAAAGCAACAGCTTTAAACAGTCCCCAGGAGAAAAGGCTGTCTGTGGTGCTTGACACACTAGCACCCAGTGTGAAGAGCAAGTATACCTTAGTCACAAGCTACAGTGTCCTTTGAAACTCTAATTCTGACTGTTCACTGCATGCGGCCTCACGCTCTTGCTCACCTTCTTTCTGGACACGGGGCGACCCCGAGGCCTGTCGTAGGCAATGCGAACTGGTTCATGAACTGGAAGACAAAAGACACAGAAAGAAACAAACACACGGGGAGATTCTCAAGATAGCTGTGTTAGTAGGATGGTGGAAATCTCCTCCCAAAACCATATATATTTGGAAAATACAGCTACCCCTAAAGAGTGACCAGAAGACACAGTACGTGAGCCATGCTACATCTCCGAGAGACCAACACCTCATGGAAAAGGGTAGGAAACAAAGCTGTGAGCCAGCGGGACCCGAGCACTCCCCCCCCACCAGCTCACAGGCGGGGGAAGCACAGGACTGCTGAATGACCAGCCCTGCTGGGCTGCCCCAGGAGCACAGGCACATACTGCATGGTGCACTGGATACTGGAGGAGCAGAAAAGCAAGGTTCGAGACTGAGACTGTGAACAGGTTCCCACAGCCGCTGCCCTGGGACAAAAGAAAAGCAGGCGCTTTAAAAGTCTTAAATGGCCAAGGGTTTAACAGGTGGACAAAATCGTCCTGCACACTCACCCAGCAGGCTGGGAACTTTAAGGAACTTCAGGTGCCCTATCCCCCTGGGTGACGACGCAGCTCCAAACCCGCTGGAGGTGATAGGCAGCCTGCCATTCCTTCCCCCTCGCAAGCACTACAAGCAAACCAGCTGACCCGCCATTGCTGTGGAACAGCCCGGGAGCAGCCCTGCCTACAGTAACCACACAGCTTAGCACAGAAGCTTCTCCAGGCACACGACTAACTGGCCCAAACCTAGAGGCTGTCCCCCTGCATGTGGTTGACCGGCACAGACAGCGGAGATGGGCGCAGAGTCCGGAAGGCACAAAGCGGCTCTGTTATCATGGCAGAACACGCACCACTTGCGTGCAACCCCCACCAGTGCCCAACGCCATCACAAGGGCTGCCCCACCTACGGCAGCTCAGGGGATTAACCGAGAGGCTGTTCCCTGTGTGCGGTCAACTGGCACAGACAGCGGAGACTGGCAAGGCGACCGGCAAGCAGGAAGGGATTTTGTTCTCCCAGGTGACACACGCGCCACTCCCTGGCCACCATTCCCATTGCCATATAAAGGCAGAAGAACCTTGTTTAGTCCCAAATCCCTCAACACAAGAGAGAGGGCTTGATGAGACTGAAATCACCAATCTTCCTGAAAAAGAATTCAAAATAAAAGTCATAAGGATGATGATGGAGCTACAGAGAAATATGCAGGAGCTAAGGGATGAATTCAGGTGGGAAATAACAGAAATAAAACAAACAATGGAAGGATTTAAGAGCAGACTCAATGAGGTGGAAGAGACTGTTAATGGAATATAAATCAGAGAACAGGAATACAGAGAGGCTGAGGCAGAAAGAGAGATAAAAGGATCTCAAAGAATGAAAAAATACTAAGAGAACTGTGTGACCAATCCAAACAGAACAATATTCACATTATAGGGACACCAGAAGAAGAGAGAGAAAAAGGGAAAGAAAGTGTCTTTGAAGAAATAATTGCTAAAAACTTCCCCAATCTGGGGAAGGAAATAGTCTCTCAGACCATGGAAGTCCACATCTCCCAACACAATGGACCCAAGGAGGACAACACCAAGACACATAATAATTAAAATGGCTAAGATCAAAGACAAGGACAGGGTATTAAAAGCAGCCAGAGAGAGAAAAAAGATCACCTACAAAGGAAAACCCATCAGGCTATCATCAGAGTTCTCTGCAGAAACCTTACAGGCCAGAAGGGAATGGTATGATATATTCAATGCAATGAAACAGAAGTGCTTTGAACCAAGAATACTTTATCTGGCAAGATTATCATTTAAATTTGAAGGAGGGATTGCACAATTTCCAGATAAGCAAAAGTTGAGGGAATTTGCCTCCCACAAACCATCTCTACAATGTATTTTAAAGGGACTTCTCTAGATGGAAGTATGCCTAAGGCTAAGAGCTGTCACCAGAGAAAATAAAATGACAGCAAAGAAAGTAGACCAACCAAATACTAACTAAAGGCCAAATAAAACCAGCTATCCACAAAATGAGTCAAGGTTAACACAAAGAGGACAGAATAAAACACCTAACATAAAGAGTAGAGGAGGAAGAAAAAGAAGGGAGAGAAATAAAGAATCATCAGACTGTTCTTATAATAGTTTAGTAAGTGAGTTAAGTTAGACGGTTAGATAGTAAAGGAGCTGCCCTTGAACCTTTGGTAACCACGAATCCAAAGCCTGCAATGGCAATAAGTACATATCTATGGATAATCACCCTAAATGTAAATGGACTGAATGGACCAATCAAAAGACACAGAGTAACAGAATGGATAAAAAAGCAAGACCCATCTATATGCTGCCTATAAGAACCTCACTTCAAACTCAAACACATGCACAGACTAAAAGTGTAGGGATGGAAAAAGATATTTCATGCAAACAATACGGAGAAAAAAGCAGGAGTTGCAGTACTTGTATCAGACAAAACAGACTTCAAAACAAAGAAAGTCACAAAAGACAAAGAAGAACATTACATAATGATAAAGGGCTCAGTCCAACAAGAGGATATAACCATTATAAATATCTATGCACCCAACACAGGAGTACCTACATATGTGAAACAAATACTAACAGAATTAAAGGAGGAAATAGAATGCAATGCATTCATTCTAGCAGACTTTAACACTCCACTCACTCCAAAGGACAGATCAACCAGAGAGAAAATAAGTTAGGACACAGAGGCACTGAACAACACACTAGAACAGATGGACCCAACAGACATCTACAGAACTCTACATCCAAAAGCAGCAGGATACACATTCTTCTCAAGCACATATGGAACGTTTTCAAGAACAGACCATACACTAGGCACAAAAAGAGCCTTACTAAATTCAAAAAGACTGAAATTGTACCAACCAACTTCTCAGATCACAAAGATATAAAACTAGAAATAAATTGTACAAAGAAAACAAAAGGCGTCACAAATACATAGAGGGTTAACATGCTCCTAAATAACCAATGGATCAATGACCAAATTAAAACAGAGATCAAGCAATATATGGACATAAATGGTAACAACAGCACAAAGTCCCAGCTTCTGTGGGACACAGCAAAGGGAGTTCTAAGAGGAAAGTATATAGCAATCCACGCCTATTTAAAGAAGGAAGAACAATCCCAAATGAATAGTCTAAATTCACAATTATTGAAACTGAAAAAGAAGAACAAATGAGGTCCAAAGTCAGCAGAAGGAGGGACATAATAAAGATCAGAGATGAAATAAATAAAATTGAGAATTAAAAAAAAGTAGAAAAAATTAATGAAACCAAGAGCTGTTCTTTGAGAAATGAAAATAGATAACCCCCAGCCAGACTTATTAAGAAAAAAAGAAAATCCACACACATAAACAGAATCAGAAATGAGAATGGGAAAATCACAAGGGACATCACAGAACTACAAAGAATTATTAGAGAATACTATGAAAATCTATATGCTAACAAACTGGGTAACCTAGAAGAAAAACTACCCAAGAACAAAACCCCTGGGCCAGATGGATTTACCACTGAATTTTATCAGACATTTAGAGAAAACATAATACCCATTCTCCTTAACGTTTCCCAATAAATAGAAAAGGAGGGAATACTTCCAAATTCATTCTATGAAGCCAGCATCACTCTAATACCAAACCCAGGCAAAGACACCCCCAAAAAAGAAAACTACAGACCAATATCCCTGATGAACATAGATGAAAAATACTCAACAAAATATTAGCAAACTGAATTCAAAAATACATCAAGGGGATCATAAACCATGATCAAGTGGGGTTCACCCCACGGATGCAATGATGGTACAACCTTCGAAAATCCATCAACATCATCCACCACATCAACAAAAAGGACAAAAACCACATGATCATTTCCACAGATGCTCAAAAAGCATTTGACAAAATTCAACATCCATTCATGACAAAAACTCTCTACAAAATGGGTATAGAGGACAAGTACCTCAACATAATAAAGGCCATATATGACAAGCCCACAGCTAACATCATACTTAACAGCAAGAAGCTGAAAGCTTTTCCTCTAAGATCAGGAAGAAGACAGGGATGCCCACTCTCCCTACTGGTATTCAACATAGTTCTGGACGTCCTAGCCATGGCAATCAGACAACACAAAGAAATAAAAGGCATCAAGGTTGGTGAGGAAGAAGTCAAACTGTCACTGTTTGCAGATGACATAATACTGTACATAAAATACCCTAAATAATCCACTCCAAAAGTTCTGGAACTCTTACTGAAAATACTGGAAAACTTGGACTGGATCACTGACGAAAGAACCAAGGGGCACTCAGAGGTCTTGGAGTGTTGTGGTTTTATATTACACTGGCAGTCTCAGAGGGGAGTAATCTCCCAAGGTCTGAGCCCCGAGCACAAGCAAGGGGAGCAATTTATATTATTTTGATATGTGGCTTTTTGGCATGCACAGGGCAAAAGAGGAGCCCTGAGGAGGGGAGGGGAGAGCTGGGAGTGCTTTGCCAACCAGAGGAAAAAAGCAGTTTGCTGACCTTGACAGCTGTGTTGAATATTTTCCTTATCAGAACTAATATCTGAATTCAGCAAAGTTGCAGGATACAAAATTAATACACAGAAATCTGTTTCTTTCCTATACACTAACAATGAACTAGCAGAAAGAGAAATCAGGAAAACAATTCCATTCACAATTGCATCAAAAAGAATTAAATACCTAGGAATAAACCTAACCAAGGAAGTGAAAGACCTATACCCTGAAAACTAAAAGACACTCTTAAGAGAAATTAAAGGGGACACTAATAAATGGAAATTCATACCATGCTCTTGGCTAGGAAGACTTAATATTGTTAAAATGGCCATCCTGCCTAAAGCAATCTATAGATTCAGTGCAATCCCTATCAAAATACTGACAGCATTCTTCAATGAACTGGAACAAATAGTTCTAAAGTTCATATGGAACCACAAAAGACCCTGAATAGCCAAAGCAATCCTGAGAAGGAAGAATAAAGCAGGGGGGATCTTGCTCTCCAACTTCAAGCTCTACTACAAAGCCACAGTAATCAAGACAAGTTGGTACTGGCACAAGAACACACCCATAGACCAGTGGAACAGAATAGAGAGTCCAGATATAAACCCAAGCATACATGGTCAATTAATATATGATAAAGGAGCTATGGACATACAATGGGGAAATGACAGCCTCTTCAACAGGTGGTGTTGGCAAAACTGGACAGCTACATGTAGGAGAATTAAATGGGATTATTGTCTAACTCCATACACAAAAGTAAACTCGAAATGGATCAAAGACCTGAATATAAGTCATGAAACCATAAAACTCTTAGAAGACAACATAGGTAAAACTCTCTTGAATATAAACTTGAACAACTTCTTCATGAACATATCTCCCTGGGCAAGGGAAACAAAAGCAAAAACGAACAAGAGGGACTATATCAAACTAAAAAGCTTCCGTACAGGAAAGGACACCATCAATAGAACAAAAAGGCATCCTACAATATGGGAGAAGATATTCATAAATGCCGTAACTGATAATGGGTTGATATCCAAAATATACAAAGAGCTCATGCACCTCAACAAACATGAAGCAAATAACCAAGTTAAAAAATGGTCTGAGGATCTGAACAGCCACTTCTCCAAAGAAGAAATTCAGATGGCCAACAGGCACATGAAAAGATGCTGCACATCACTAATCATCAGATAAATTCAAATTAAAATCACAATAAGATATCATCTCACACCAGTAAGGATCGCCACCATCCAAAAGACAAACAACAACAAATGCTGGTGAGGATGCGGAGAATGGGGAACCCTCCTACACTGCTGGTAGGAATGTAAATTAGTTCAACCATTGTGGAAAGCAGTATGGAGGTTCCTCAAAAAACTAAAAATAGAAATACCATTTGACCCAGGAATTCCACTCCTAGGAATTTACCCTAAGAATGCAGCAGCCCAGTTTGAAAAAGACATATGCACCCCTATGTTTATCACAGCACTGTTTACAGTAGCGAGGAAATGGAAGCAACCTAAGTGTCCATCAGTAGATGAATGGATAAAGAAGATGTGGTACATATACACAGTGGAATATTATCCAGCCATAAGAAAGAAACAAATCCTACCATTTGCAACAACATGGATGGACCCAGAGGGTATTATGCTCAGTGAAATAAGCCAGGTGGAGAAAGACAAGTATCAAATGATTTCACTCATCGGTGGAGTATAAGAACAAAGAAAAATGGAAGGAATAAAACAGCAGCAGACTCACAGAACCCAAGAATGGACTAACAGTTACCAGAGGGAAAGGCACTGGGGAGGATGAGTGGGAAGGGAGGAGGGATAAGGGGAAAAAGGGGCATTACGATTAGCACACATAATGTAGGGCAGTCATGGGGAAGGCAGTATAGCACAGAGAAGACAAGTAGTGACTCTCTAGCATCTTACTACGCTGGTGGACAGTGACTGTAATGGTGGGTGTGTGGGGGGACTTGATAATGGGGGCAATCTAGTAACCACAATGTTGCTCATGTAACTATATTAATGATACCAAAATAAAACAAACAAACAAACAAACATACATGCACTCTCCCCAAATTATTCAGGAGAGAAAATGAGGGGCTGCAGTTTTGGCCAGAAGCCCCTCCAGCAGCCCCTCCAGCACCGTTCAGAGGTCATGAGACTCCCGAGCTCAGGGGCTGAACCTGCCTGCTCCACTGGGGGCTGCCTCTACCTGAAGCATCTGCTTCAATGGAAGGCCCCCTACCCTCTGACTCCACATTTATGGTGAAGGCCCTAGAGCACAGGGGAGGAACACTGTTTTTTTTTTTGACAAATGCACTATTTACAACACTCTGCACTCTTAGTGTCCCTGCGACTACCCCACCGATGAAGAATTCCAGCATAAACCACCATGCTTATCACACAGAATACCACATCACATTATTATTTTTGCAAATGAATCTGTCTCATCAACTCCTAAAGTACTCAGAAGTTCAAACCAGAAAGAACTCCACTTTTCCCCACAAGGACATCCACAACAAGCATTCTGATGAGCTCCCACAACGTGCGCTGCACCCTTCTGAAGGAGGAAAGAGCACAGTGGAACAGTTAATGTACCATGTTAAGGGTAGGGTATCCAAACACAAAAGACAGGGACTGGTCTGCTAACTGACGCTGCTGGGTGTGAACATGAGTCTCAATAACATAGAGCACACAGGTGACAAGGGACAGGCATGATTCCCAAGCTCACATGCAGGTGTCGCAGCACTGGTGACTCCTGGGTGGGCGGAGGGCACAAGCAATAAGCCTGGCTACACCCAGCCCATCAGAAGGCTGCATACGATGCTATTCCACGGACTGACAGTCTGGAAATGCAGAACCATGAGGCCAGGAAGCACAGAGGGCACTGCAAAAGGACACAGTTATTTCTGGGGACAAGCCCCAGCTCTGCTGTACTAGGGGGTTCAAGTCTGCACATCTGCAAAACTCCTCAACCTGTTCCCTTAAAAAGGGTGCACTTTATTACTGGGAAGTTGTACCTCAAGAACCCTGAACCTTCCCACGGAAGAGCCAGCCTCCTGTTGCCAAGGCAGGCACAGCACCAAACACACAGCTTCCCAGCGCTGCCCAGACTGGCCCACTCTGTGTCCCCCAGTCTCCGTTGCTAAGCAGGTCTATCCACCTTGGGCTTTCCTGAGGGTACTCAGAAGGCTGGGCACCTCCCAAGGTCACAGGTAGGAGATGCTGAACTGACCCAGGCCCTGGCCCTCCATAGCCGGTGCTGCTCTACTGGGATCTGAGCAGTAATGGCAACACTGAGCAGGGCACCAGGAGCCACAGCCTAATGTGGCAGCCCATCCTCAGAGAGCCAGCCTTACCCCAGCTGGATGTGAGCTGCACAGGACGTTCTGGAGTGGTGAGCAAAATCACAGAGACGATTTTGGTTAAAAAAACCAGACCACAGAGCCCCATGTCACGTCGGCCCTAGGGGGACTTAGGAAGACAACGTCAGGTCAGCAGGTATAATCAGAGGCAAGAAAGGTGATGGGCCAGCTAGGTCATCTTGTGGCTGGGCTTGGGCTGTGGGTCAGTAAATCCCGTGAGTCAGGAATGTCTCCACCTGTCTCCACAAGCGAGCGCCGAGACCCTTCTGGGTGCTCAAGGGCAGCCTGTGCAGGGGTCTGGGACGAGGGCCAGGCACTCACCTGTGGGCTCTTGGGTGAGACACAGCCTCTTGGGAGCTGGAATCATGCCGACCTTCAGGGACTTGCTGCTGACCCTCTTCCGAGGGAAGCAGGCCCCCAAGGAGGCCTGGGACGGGATGGGGGTGCCAGCTTGGCCGTCGTCCGCCACCTCGCTCAGGAAGCCATCAGCAGGAGGGCTGGCGCCAGAGCCCTGGGCCTCAGCGGTCTCCCGCATGTGCCGGGAAGCCCCTCCATGGGTGGGGGCCTCCTCGCCATCCTCCTCGTCCTCCTCGCCATCCGCATCCTCGCCGTCCTCGTCGTCCTCGTCCCCGGGCATCATGTCGGGGCTCTCCGGCTCTGTCTCCTGCTTCGGGGGCTTGTCCTCAAACTCTCCTCCCCTGCCCACAGGCTCCAGGGGACTCTCCTGGGAATCAGCTCCCTCGCCGGTGCGGAGGTTCAGCAGAGGCGATGAAAAACAAATCGAGGGGCACAGTTCAAATACTTTCTTGCGATAGAATTTGAACGCTGAGCTATTTTGGTCATGGAGGAACCTGGGATAGAGATGCAACACCCCAGTTAACCAGAAGTTCCTCTAAACATTCTGCTTTGCTGACACTGTCCGAGCAGGCGGGACAAAGCTGGCAGTGCACAAAGGAGTGCATCACCCGGCCTCTCCCCACTCTATGGCTGACGGGGCCACTGCACCATGACAGGCCTCTGTTTCAAGGGACAGAGGTGGAGGAATAGGTGCGTGAGGACAACCAGGGAAGGTGCTGGAAGGAGCCCCAACACTGCAGCCAGGGTCTGCCCTCACTGGCTCTGTCCCGGCCGCCCTGGGCCTTGTCCGACTCCTCTCACACTCCCAGGTCTGAGATGGGGGAAGGCGCGCTCCCTCTAGGGCCACATCCTACAGCAGAGCTACATGAATATGGTGGCAATAGGCTTCTCTGCACCGCTGAGTCCAACGGCCCCTGGACCCGTGGCCCCAGCTGGGGGCTGCAGCTGGCATGCGAAACTGCAAACACATCTGCCCAGAGAGTTTAGTGACGTGGGTAGAAGGAGAGGGCACTTGTTCTCACATAGGACAACTCAACCTCATTTAGAGTATCAGTGCTCCCTTAACCACTATATTGATGTATAGACCTATCCCAATACAGGCATCATTTTTTTTCTGGATCTGGACCAAATGACTCCAAAGTTCACAGAGAAAAATAAATATGCAAAAGGATCTAGGAGAACTGTGAATGAGATCATTGAAGGATTCCAGCCCCATAAGGTGGTGATGCTTCTACAGTTGGAACAGCATGTTACTGGTCCATGAGTGGATGGACAGACCGACCAAGAGAAAGGCCAGACACACAGTATCTGATGAAGGTAGTCAATCAAACCACTTCAAGAAAGATGATCTTTTCAATGAATGGTGTTGGGACAACTGGGCAGCTTTTCAGAGAAATATTTAAGTTGGATGTCTTGTACCCTCTGCTCTAGACCCAACAAAGGTAGGGGATATAAATGTAAAGACCAAGCCATACAAATTCTAGAAGAAAATACATAAGTGTCTTTATAGAAACCTGAGTGTGGGAAAATTTCTCCTAATTATGACTCAATATCAAGGGGCAATAAAGGAAAAATCAAGAAATCCAACTACATGAAACACTTCTGCATTGCAGAACATACCACAGCAAAGTGGAAGATAAACGTCCAGCTAAAGATTATATGCAACTATGTCACAGTCAGAGCTTCTAAAGACCAAGAAAGAAGTCTAAAGAGTGCTGGCAAAACTGGACAGCTCCATGTAAGAGAATGAAACTGGATCACTGTCTAACCCCATACATAAAAGTAAATTCGAAATGGATCAAAGACTTGAATGTAAGTCATGAAACCATAAAACTCTTAGAAAAAAACATAGGCAAAAATTTCTTAGACATAAACATGAGTGACCTCTTCTTGAACATATCTCCCCGGGCAAGGGAAACAAAAGCAAAAATGAACAAGTGGGACTATATCAAGCTGAAAAGCTTCTGTACAGCAAAGGACGCCATCAATAGAACAAAAAGGCATCCTACAGTATGGGAGAATATATTCATAAATGACAGATCCAACAAAGGGTTGACATCCAAAATATATAAAGAGCTCACACATCTCAAAAAACAAAAAGCAAATAATCCAATTAAAAAATGGGCAGAGGAGCTGAATAGACAGTTCTCTAAAGAAATTCAGATGGCCAACAGACACATGAAAAGATGCTCCACATCGCTTATCATCAGAGAAATGCAAATTAAAACCACAATGAGATATGACCTCACACCAGTAAGGATGGCTACCATCCAAAAGACAAACAACAACAAATGTTGGCGAGGCTGTGGAGAAAGGGGAACCCTCCTACACTGCTGGTGGGAATGTAAATTAATTCAATCATTGTGGAAAGCAATATGGAGGTTCCTCAAAATGCTCAAATAGAAATACCATTTGACCCAGGAATTCCACTTCTAGAATTTACCCTAAGAATGCAGCACTCAAGTTTGAAAAAGACAGATGCACCCCTATGTTTATTGCTGCACTATTTACAATAGCCAAGATATGGAAGCAACCTAAATGTCCATCAGTAGATGAATGGATAAAGAAGATGTGGTATATATACACAATGGAATATTACTCAGCCATAAGGAAAAAAACAGATCCTACCATTTGCAACAACATGGATGGAGCTAGAGGGTATTATGCTCAGTGAAATAAGCCAGGCGGAGAAAGACAAATACCAAATAATTTCACTCATATGTGGAGTATAAAAACAAAGGAAAACTGAAGGAACAGAACAACAGCAGAATCACAGAACCCAAGAATAGACTAACAGTTACCAAAGGGAAAGGGACTGGGGAGGATGGGTGGGAAGAGAGGGATAAGGGTGGGGAAAAAGAAAGGGGGCATTATGATTAGCATGTATAGTGCGTGGGGGGCACGGGGAGGGTTGTGCAACACAGAGAAGACAAGTAGTGATTTTACAGCATCTTACTACGCAGATGGACAGTGACTGTGAAGAGGTATGTGGGGGGGACTTGGTGAAGGGGGGAGCCTAGTGTCCTTCATGTAATTGTAGATTAATGATACGAAAATTTAAAAAAAATGAAAAAAAAGAAGTCTAAAGAACCTGAGAGAAAGGGCAAAGATGTAAAAACTTCTGCCCTCCAAAAGACACTGCTAGAAGACAAGTCACTGGGGGAAAATACCTGGAACTCACACATCTGATAAAGGCCAGTCCCAAGAACATATAATGAACTCTAGAATTCACCAGTAAGTAAATGAATACAACCCAATCAAAGATGCACCAAAGAGCCGAACAGACACTTCACTGAAGAAATATGGAAAGTTTGCCAACATGCCCAAAGCTGCTCAGCACCATCAGTCTAACCTCAGAGAAATGGGTCTAACCCAGAGTATGACAGCCCCGTCCCACACTGGGACACTAACACAAAGAACCGCCCTGGCAAGTGCCGTCAGGATGGGAAGACCTGGAACTCTCGTCCAGGCAGCTGGAAATGCACACGGGAGAGCCACTTTGAAAGGAAGTTTGGCGGTTTAAGTCATACATGGAGCCAGCCTTTCTCCCTGCTGGTATTTTCTGGAGAGAAATGAAAGCGGACCTTATAGATGAATGCTCCCAGCAGCTTTACCTGTGATCATCCCAGATTGGAAACATCTCAACGCCACTGTCTGGTGAGCAGGTCAGTAACTGCGGCCCAGCCACAGGATGCGATACACTCAGCAGTAAGAGGAATAAGCTGTGGACTCACAATAACACAGTTGAACCCAAAGAATTATGCTGAGTAAGAAGCCAAACAAAAGGGGAGAACTAACTGAATTGACATAAAATTCTAGAAAATGCAAACCATTTACAGTGAGAGAGCTGATCAGCAGCTGCCTGGAGGGAGCGATGACAAATGCACAAGGGAACTTCTGGATCATGGGTGTGTCACCACCTTGACGATGGTGATGGCTGCATGGGGGTAGACAGGCATTAATTCATCAAGCAGTTACATGTAGTTTATGGTGTGCCGATCATACCCCAACAAACCTGCTTTCTAAAAAAAGGACAAAACTGCACCACAGGTGGGACCTGTGCTATAATTAAAGTTGTATATTGTGTGTACATTCCAAATTATTCACAAAATGTCTCTGATTCACTCCAGGACCTCCCAAGGCAAGTCCATGCCATGTCAGACCCAGAAGCCCCATGGACTACTACGATATGGAGCTGGGTTTTCAAAATCCTTTTGAAGCCATGAAACTGCAAATGGTGATGGAAATGGAACCCAGGATAGAAGTGCCCATCTTCCGAGACCCTCTCGACTGACCAGTGATGGAGACCTAACTGCACCCCCTCTCAGCACGAAGCAGCCAGAGCGGTTGTCGCCCCCTTTCCCTAGCAGTAGCTAGGGTCTCCATCTGCAGAGGGGGGAATGAGACAGGACCATGGGCTTAGACAGAGGAGGGTGGGGGCCTCCGGAAAAAACAAAGCAAGATAATCCGTTGTGGGATTTGCTTTGGCCTGCTGGGGGGCCCAGTTTATTTTTCTAACTTTACCCAAGTGCTGCTTTTCTTCCTCTGGCCCTAAACAAATTATTTGCAACTTGGGCAATGCAAGTCCAAAACAACTAGTAAAAACAGGAAGGATTCCATCTTGAAAATAAGATTGCATCTTAAAACCCAATTAGTCAAAAGGTAAATTTCTTAACAAACAGTAAGTAACTCAGCCCACCTTGGGAGCAAAGCAGGCAGTCTTGAGTGATACGCTCCCAGACCAGGAAGCTGCTATCCTGGGAGGGAATCAGAGCAGTAAATTCCTTATAAATAACCAGGAAGACTAATAAGAAACAATGTCTCTTCAAAGATAAAACATTTTGGGACCACTTAGCAGGTGTGCATCCCTAGCCCTTTGTCTCTCAACTGCCTATAAAGCCCTAGACAACTCACCACTCCGGGGCTCTCTTGTCCCCTCCTGGCCTGAGCCGGGAGCTCTGCCCTCTTGCTTTATCTCTAAAAAAAAGCCTCTGCCTTGCTCTCCTAAAAAAAAAAGGACAAAACTATCTTTTTTAAGAAAGCAAATGAGTGAAATGAGTGGTTTACATAAATACATAAAGGATATTTTATGAAAAGGTGTTCAATTTCACTCACAAGAAAAACACAAACTAAAGCTTCACTGAGAAAATTAGAAATTTCTCACCACTCCTGCTGACTTAAAGGCACACAAAAAGGTGGGAGGTGGGGAGGGGCACTCGGACAGCCCTGGGGAGGGGACTCTGCACTGTGCAACACAACTGTGCTTATACTGACCTTTGACCTACAATCCCTTTTCTGGAAGACACCTGATAATTCTCTCCAAAAACACAATGATCCCAGGATGCTGGTGTGGAGGAAGGGACAGTGTCTTCTGGGGAACACTGCTCAGAAAAGGCTATCACAGGGTGACGGATAAGTCCAAATCCTGGTGGTGCCAAGAGCCCAGGGAAATGCAACAAATCTCCATTTGCATTGGCCTTGGACCCAAAAATCCCCCTGTGAATGGCAGTTTTCAATGGAGGAAATAAAAACTGATTAAATGCTCCCCGCTGCCCCTTCCCAAGCTGTCCCCTCACCCAGCGCCACTTGCATGGTGCAGCCCAACTCTGAGGTGTGCATGGCTAGCAGCTTCCGAGGCTCATAAAGGGCAGAACCAGGCTGAGCACCTGCGAAGCTGGCAGCACTCCATGGGATGGTCTGGGTCTCAAAGGGCAGGACCCACTCAAGGTCCCCAGCAAGCAGGAAGCGTGTGCTCAGTCACTACTAGAAATGCTGGAGGACATGTTAAGTTTTTAACTTATTCTTAATTAAACTAAGACAACTCTTCGGCATGTGGGAAGCATGATGAGGGTCCAGTGCTGCAGCTGAGTGTAGGATACAACACACACAGGAACATGTACGGAGCCCTGCCTGCTCTGGGGGGAGCCCAGCAGGAACGTGAGGCCCCCAGGTGGCCGCCCCAGGAAGGAGAAGAGGCCACACCCCACAGGCAGAGGAGGCTTCAGCCGTGGTTCTATCACCTGCCAACAGCGTGGTACTGAGTGGCCACCCCATCTGAGGAGAGGGGATGGCTTCCCCTAGAGCCAGGCCACCACTGCATCAAGTGTTATGAGCCCCCGCCTGGACCAGGACCCATCCGCCAGCAGCCAGTGGGACCAGGGCCTCCTCCTCCAGCCACGGCCCCCCACAGCTCTGCCACCGCAAAGGATCTGGGGAGCCTCTTATCTCTACTTGGGTGCTCTCCCCACTGTCCTCCAGCCAACACCCACTCAGCCTTTGGATCCAGCTTAAACTTCCCTCTGGCGGAGGCTTTTCATGATGCCCAGAGGAGGGCAGGTCCCCTGAACACAGAACAGTTGCTTCTCCCTTGCAGCTCTGAGCTCAGTGGAAGTAAAGCCATGACATAACCCAGGGTCAGGAATGCGTCTGCCAGGCCACCTTGAGGGCCTTCGGGACACTGAGGGGTAAACGCGCTCAAATCAACGGGGTGCCACAGGTACGTACCACAGGTCGGGGTTGTCGGTGCTGTTTTCTATGCTGAACTGTTCAATCTCTGGTCCCACTTGAGCCACAAATTTGGCCAGTTTCTCTGCAGTCTCCATTGTCTTCAAGTCAACTACAAAACGAAGCAACCGTCATGTGTTGGCTCGGAGTTGCCACCTCCCATGTGAACTCCCCTCCCCTGTGAAGCCATGGGGCCGGATCATGAGGAGGCCCCGGGTCCTCTCACTGCTCCTCGCCCTGAGCCCCATGCCTCTGTCCTCTTGAAGTGGCCTGGCCCAGAGACTCCTGCAGGCTGACAGACTTGGTGAAAGTATGGAGCCTGGGCCTCAGGGGCCTCAAGTACGTCCGCTGCCTCTCCTGGAGGCCTGACCCCGTCCATCAGGTAACCAAACCCAGGTGGATGCACTGGGGGTGCCAGACACATGGCTCAGTCACCCCCATTCCTTCTGCTGACAGCCCCAGACAACCAGTCGCTGCCTGCACACCTGTGTGGGCCCTGCCCAGCTCAGCAGACTCCTGTTTGAAGCCACCGTCTAGAGTGTGGCTCGTTACATAGCAATAGTAGAGGACAGAGCAGCTGGGTAGATTTTTTCCCCCCTTACTGTGCTGATGGGGAAGCACTGGTCAGAGGCAGGCCTACAGCAGAGGGAAAAGGTAATGGCCTGGAGAAACAGGTGAAACTGCAGGTCAGCTAACCCTGAGGGAAGAGACCCCAGGAAGAGAAGGCAGAAGGGCAGACGTGGGCAGCCCTATGGAACGGAGAGAGGGGCAAGATGAGGAGGAGCTCAGTGCCCCAAGCACGGGCACACAGCACAGCCACATAGCTGGCAGCAGGGCCTGGCAGGGAACCACCGAGCAGCACCTCACATGGGCTCTACCTCAGGGTAGGAGGGGAGAGGAAAGTGCTTCCACATGCACCTGTCCTGCCAGGTCCTTGCTGCTTCTGCCTACTGTCCCCCCAGCAGAGACCCCTGAGACCGGGAAGTCAGGGCTGGGGCCAGAGGAGGGGGTCAGGAGTGAGCACCCACCGTCAGCAGATGGGCAGGGAGAGGAGGTCTGAGGGCCTTCCACGACATCCACATCTGCTGCCTTGGGGGATGGGCCTGAGGCTTCTGGGCTGGGGTCCCTGGAGGGTCCCGCTGGGTCTGGTGGGCAGCCCTTGGCAGCAGCATTTACGTCCGGCTGGGGCAGCTTTCCTTGTGAGGAGCCTGGAGCCTGGCGGCCATGGGGT
Organism: Manis javanica; assembly: GCF_040802235.1. Classification (NCBI taxonomy): domain Eukaryota; kingdom Metazoa; phylum Chordata; class Mammalia; order Pholidota; family Manidae; genus Manis; species Manis javanica. The sequence continues at coordinate 91,494,557 of NC_133168.1, read as the reverse complement.
TTCAGCCTGGCGCCCGAGGAGAGGAGGGCCTGGGTGCCAGCAGTTGCTCTCCTTGCCTTCCAGCCCCGGAGCCCATGAGTGCAGAGCAGCCCCCGCCGCCGCCCTGGGAGGAGCCTCTTCTTGAGGCTCCGGATCGCCCGGGCGTAAAGCATGGCTCGGACTGCGCACTCTGCCGAGGTGGGTTTCTGATCTGCTCCTGGCAAGGTCTGGCTCATCCGCTGCATTTCTGCCAGCTTCAGCTTATAGTATTTATACTCCAGGCTACTGTCATCAGACAGAAACCTATGTAACAAAACAGGCACAGCAGGACACTGGTTAAAACACCAACATGTACAGATCATTGCTCCATTTCCACACACCCTTTTTATGTGGCAGCCTCCCTACTATCCAGGAGGTTCTGCCTGGCTCCACAGAGCAACCAGAACTTGGCCTAGGTCACCAGTGCTGCCCAGGGTGACCACAAGGGGGCCCGGAGCTTTGACAGAGCGCTGGTCGGTTCCTCCTGCATTTCCATCAGCAGTCAAGGAGGAGCTCACAGCTCCTGGTGGCCTTCTAATACAAACAAGTCACCCCAGCGCCAGAGGCACTCTGCCACTCTGTCGCTCCTGGATGCCATTTACGGAAGGTGGCACTCTACAAATGGCCCAGTGAGGCTGGGCTCTCATTGACTTTTCAACCACACCACTGAGGCCAGTGTGCCACTGCTGTGAAACCATGTGCCAGAATCCTTGGGAGAAAGGGACAGCAAAGAGGCTGAGTTTCACGTGCTGACATGGAATCAGTGACACAGCCAATGAAGAGGACAAGCTACAAGGCCAACAACCTCAGTGCATACTCCTGAAACTGCTTTGTGTACATGCATCCGGGCACATTTGGGCCTTTCACACAGCAAGAAGGAATATAGGTCAGACTTACTAGCTTTGGGGAACGGCACAAAAAGGAGAGGGGAGCACTCCAACGTTATTGACTTTGTCTTGTTTTGGTGGCGCCTTCTTTTACCCCTATCAATCCTCCTTTCTAAGTGTGGACTTCCTTCAACATTCCTTCTGGCTTCACGAGCAGAAGGCTCATCTTCACTCTCTGATAAATGTGCACAAAGCTGCACTTTCTCTAAGAGCTGCTGCAGCCGCGTTTAGGTGCAGCATGCGCCCCCACTGTTTCCTTCTGAAGGGTTTCTAATTTCAGTTGATTCCCCTTCACTCAAATTTAGAATCGCGTTTTATTTTGGTTGTTGCTGGTTTCCACTGTAGTGCCTTGTATAACGTGGCCCACGTGATGTCCCTTCCCTGGGAGAGGCTGTAGTCTTCCCTGTGACTACACACATAACTGGTTTTTGTGAATGTTCAGTTTCAGTTTGTTAAAGAAGAGTGAGCATAGTTTGGTGAGTAGAAATACACTTCAGGTGGCTTCCCGACTGCTTGGTGTTGACAGCGCACCTTAACCGTTGGGAGACGAGCTCCTGACTACCGACGACGGAAGCCCCTGCTGCCGTCACGCAGTCAAGGTCTGGCCAGATCTGAGCAAACAGGCTGCATGCTGGCTCGAGCGGTACCATGGACCCTCTGCTGGGCTGACAGCAGCAACCTGCGAGATCAGACCCTAACGAGCAAGGGTCCCACCTGAGGGAACCTGACCAACCTGGACATTCTGCTCTGCACATCGCACAGCCCTAGCAAGGCCACCCCTCTTCCAAGGCAGAGGCAGAGTCCATGCCCAGGCGACCCATCCCTACCACGTATGGCCCTTTCACCCAGATGGCTCTGATGTCAAGTGCAGCCTAAGGATGTTGGTCACAAACCCATCTCCCCAAGTTCAAGTGGCACATAACCTCAAGAGCGTTGAATACTCCTGAGGCAGCCTGCTGGGGTCAGCCAGGGCAGCCACTTACTAGCCATGAGATTTACTCAACCTTTCTGTGCCTTGGTTTCTCTGTATGATGGGATGAACAATAGTAATAAACAACTTCATTATGTTGTTATGAGGCTTGAATTACAGTTTTCATTCTAAGGAAAATACTTTGAATACTGCCTGACATTCATTTACTGCTTAACAAATATTAGCACATTATCTCTGCAAGCCCATTCAGTGTTCTAAATCTTTCCTTACTGGGAAACACCTACCCATTTCAAAGAAATGAATTCAAGTCTCCAGCCATGATACACATTTACCAGTTCCTCTTGTATTTCTAAATGGTGTTTATTCCCAACTGTTGTACCTTCCTGGTGACTTCCCTTTGTCAGTACCTCTCTTGCCCTTTTATGCTTTGTCTGAAGTAATATTCCATACCTCCTTTCTTTCTGGTAGCATTTGCTTGGTATGTAATTGTCCATCTTTTTTCCCTACTCCCTGTGTTTTATTTATCTCAAGAGGAAGCAACAGCTGGTGCTTTTAAACCCAAGTCTGGCTAGTAAAGGTGGCATCAATCCTTAGAAACTGGTGGGTTACTGGGAAGGCTGAGTGTATTCAGGCCATTGTAATCTTTTCCTCTTTGCTCGCTTTCTTGCTTTTTTTTCCTTTCTTGCTTTTCATTGGGATGAATTCATTTTGTCTTTGGCCTTCCCCCACTCTGTACTAGAATGGAAGTTATGCCTTTAATGGCTAATCAATATACACTTACACTGGTATTTTTCTGTCAACATCCAGAGTTACTGACTAGCTCTATCCTCCTTCTGAATGAGACAAGAGCCCTGCCATGTGCTTCCCTCCTTCCCCTCACCACCCTGTACATTTAGATCACCTGGGATTTTAGGTCCCCACTGCCCCAAGCATCAATTATTTAGATTGTATGTTCACTTCAGGGCTCCTGGACAATCCTGCTTGGGCTAGCCGAGAAGGATTCATGGCCATTTGCTTTTTCCTGAGTCCGTGGACCTGGTGGGCTGTCCCTGGACAGCAGGGTCCACCAAAGGTCAGAGCCATCCCACTCCCAGGGGACAATTTAAGGACGGGAGAAAACAGGAGTGTGATGTGCTCCTCCAGCTCTACACCTTATGCTGTTGGGGCCATTCTATAGGCTTTTCAGTCTCTCTTGCAGGGCATGGAGGAAGCCAGACGACTAAAGCTCCAGACAAGGAAGCAAAGTGGGGGTGGGCATACGCACTACTGACATTTTTGTGCACCAGAAGGATCAGGCCGAGAGAGGCAGCAGCCAGTCCTGTCTGCAAGGCTCAGCTGCGAAGGAACCTGTTTGCCACTCCTAGTAGGGAGGGGGAATCTAAAATCTCTGCTGGACCTCAGAGGGCAGAGAGAACACACCCTTCTTCCTCACATCTGTCTCCTAAGATCTACACCTTTCTCTTGCTAATAATAAGACTCTATTATTGCATTTGGGCCTAGCAAGAAGAGGGTCCTCTGATCAAAAACTGAGAATTCCTCAAACACTGGGAGGAAACTGAGCTAAATCCTCAATTAGCTACAAAGGGCATTAACAATAAGGCATAAAAACGATAGATTAAGGAACAGCAACATAGACTTATCATCAAGAGACACCATGAGAAGTAGCTTAAAGAACTAAAAGTGACTGCCTCCAAGGGGTGGGCTGGCATGGGGGCCATCAAGGCTGAAATATTCCACTTTTCATCATTATTAGTTCAACTGATTTTTTTTTTTTTTGGCAAAGCATGTACAAGTAGTACTTTAAGAATTCAAACATATATACCCAAAACCGAAGCTTACTAGCTTCCCTATCACTGTCTCTGGCAGTACACTGCCCCCTCCTAGCGTCTCTGGATGGTTCCTCCTGCAGAAGTTCATGAGTTCCAGCTCCCTGAATCTGTCCTTCATCTGGGTCTATCTTACCCACCTGCCACGGAGATTTTTTTATTTCAACTCAAATTTTTCATTTCCAAGACCCTTAACAGGTTCCAAAAACAAGCAGTTCCTGTTTCACAGATACAATGACTATTAACCATCTAAGATAATTAATCACACACAGATTTTTCTATGAAATCTCCTTTTTCTTATAGTACTGTCTTCTCAGGTGTCAGCTCTGTTGAGTTGGGTGACTTCTTCATGATGCCGATTTTCCTCAAATATTTGATTTCTAATTCAACGCTTATTTCTGATTCTGCGCACGCGCGCGCACACACACGTTAGCGTCATAATGCCTATTTCTGATTCTACACACACACACACAGATGCAGAGTGGGAGGCCAGCAGGGGGAGCCCTCACGCACACCACTCCTGACTCAAGCAGGAGACAGACACGTCTGCCAGGCCGTACTGCTTCCCAGGCCATACTGCTTCCCGTACTAGTTTCCCATCCAACAGGAGGGTTTCCGCTTGCCCCAGTAACAACTAAGCCAATGAAACTGTCACAACTCGGCCAATGAGAGGCTGCTACACTTCTAATTCCCACTTTACTCTAGTGGCCTCTTGTTTATAATCCTCCCAACACCCCTTTTTCTCTTGAGTCTCTTCTCCATTGTTCTCTGGACCTGCCTATGGCTTTGCCGTAGCTTGCATGTCCAAACTGCAATTCTTTGCTATTCCTGAATAAACCCATTTTTGCTGGTAAAATAACTAATATTTTTCTTTTTAAGGTTACTATGAGCCTGTGCTGGGTCATGTGTAATGGTCACGGGGTGGGGCTCACCCAGTTCTTTCAGAGCCCCATTTCCTCCCGCCCACCTGGAAATTGCCTCTGGGCCTTCCAAGCATGGGTGGCACCTTGCCCAAGGAGTTTGGTTTCTGCTCTCGCCTGTCCATCACAGGCTATCCAGCTCCCCTCTTCTACCATGCACACTGGCTGAGAGCCGGAATGTGAATCTGAGCTCTGTCGCTTACTAGCTGAACATCCTTGAAGCAAGAGTCTCCTAGAACCTTGAGTTTCCTGTCTATAAAATAAGGATGGCAACATACCCACCTTGCAAGGTTATTAATGAGGAGATTGGCCACTTTGTGCTTAACTCAGCAAAGTGCTAAGAATAGTACCAAGTACACAGAAAGCAAAGTGTATGTGTGCTAAATAAAGTTTTCAATAAATGATGGGACAATTAAGTTACTAGTTTGTTAGCTTTTTTTAACTTTTAAGTGACATGCCTAACCTCATTCCATACATGAAAATAATCCCAATGAACTCAAGAATTCTGTAAAAATAAAACCATACAAGCTCCTACCCTCCCCCTGGTAAATCATGCTGGTTGAGATCAAAGCTCTGGTATTGTTGCATGGAAGTTTGACTTTCATAAACTGGCTTGCAGGGGGGCAGAGAGTATCAACTGGGACAAATGACCCATGGAAAGTGACCTGATGGCAAAGACCTATGGACCCCACTGGGGACCACTCTTGTGCCCAGGGGCCACTGGGCAGTGTCTGAGGTGCTTCTGGTTGTCGGGGCTGGGATGAGGATTCTACTGAAATGAGGAATCTTATGGCATCTAGTGGGTGGAGGTCATGGATGCCACTGATCACCCTGCACTGCCCAGGAGAGGACCCATTGCACAGGAATAGCCAGCCTCCAATGTTAATCATGCTGCCATTGCTCTAGAAATACAGACACAGAGCAAAAGCCTCTGAAGTGAGCCTTCTCTTTAACCCAGCAATTTCACTCCCAGATATTACCCTGAGAAGCTGTCAGAAATATAGACAGGAATACAAGCAGAACATAGTGCATAACGGTATTTATAGTGGGGAAAAACTGGATAGACTATCAGAATCACCAGTGGGCAATGGCTAAGTGTGGTCTGGTACCTGTGTATAACGGCATGGTCCACAACCAGCAACAACAAGAACAGTTAGTTATGTTAAGTTTAAAACATAGGACACACTGTGGGGGGAAAATGGTGGATGCTTAGACACCATCTTTGTCTTTTCACTTTTCTCTGTGTTTACAAAAGGCATATGCCATTTTTATAATTAAAGAAAAAAAAGCTGTAGTATAAAAATTTTCCACTTCCAGCAATCTAGTCTATTGATAATCCTGAACACACAAGAAACACATTAAGCTATTCAAGGAAGCAGCTTGAAATAGTGCACAATCAAAAAACATTGTAAAAGTCCAAGTGGGGAAGGGTTAAACTCTTGAACACCTTCTCTATGGACTAGTAAATGTAGCTGCGGAATTCATGTTTACAAAGAGTAGGGAATATGAGCATGTTCCATGTTATCGAAAATTAGCAGGACAGATTGCATCGTAACAAAAAACCTAGCCTAACATGAGCAGAAAGACTGGAAGCAAATACTCAGAAGCGTCGGTGGATGTTGGTGGGCACACAGGTGGCTTCCCCTGACTATTGGCTGTTCTTTACTTTCTCCGATAAGCAACTATGATATTTACCATGAAAACTTAGAAGAGTCCTTCTATTTGTGTGAAAAGGCAATGGGATAAAAGAAGACAGTTTAACAAATAGTACCGATGAGTCACAGAACTGCAGCGGCATATTCCTCTTCTTACACCCGCTCTCACACACCTCTTACCTCATCTTTAAATAAGCACAGTGGAGACGAGGACAAGAGGAGGTCACATGGCAGATCTGCAGCAGGGCTGGGGCTTGAACCCAGGTGAACCTGACCCACCTTCACGCTCCTCCCACTCGCTGGCTAATGCCACTACTTACAACAGACATCTTCTCATCCTCTGCTCTGGACGCCATCACAATGACACAAACTGCTGTGTGCGGGACTCAGAGGGCCAATATATAAAGACCTACCAATAAGCAGGGTCCTCCTTAAGAAGAGCTCTCTCTTTGGGAGACAGGCTGCCTCCGACGACCCGTGTGACCAGCTGGTCAATGGTGTCCACCACCTTGTGATCCGCTCGCTGTGGGATGGCTGGAACACACAGAAGGGCTTTTCTGAGAAACACACAGGATCACACGGGGCCTGGGACACCCAGAACAGAGTTAGAGGCTTAGGATGGAGCCTAAGCAGGCACCAGCAACCAAAACCCTCATTCACAAGAAACCAGCACCAAAAAGAAGTGGCATGCTACTCTAATAACCAACATGCAAAATACCCTCCCAAGAGACATAATAGCATAAGCACTAGGAGAGAAATAAGCAAACCTGTAATGACTATACAGATATCTTTTATAGAAAGGATATGTAGCAACTCTATACATTTCATGTTATCACTTACCTTGAATGTTCACAATATTAAGGGCAAAATGTAATATAAAACATATCTAGATATAAAATAGGTAAAATATTTATCCAGGTTATGATTCTCAATATGAAGGAGTGAAGAAAGAATACATAAATCTGGACATATAGAAGGAAGATTAGAAGGAAATATATCAGAACATTAACAGAAGTTATCTATAGGTGGTAGATTAGGAATTTCATTTTCTTTTGGCTTTATCTATTAAAAAAAAATGTCCGTGTGTTTTATAATCAGAAAACATACATAAACTTAAAAAGAAAAATTCCCTAATCCAAAAAGTCAGTGGTCCTCAGATAGGTAGGTATTCACAGAAAATACCTGCTGAGTGTAAAGAAAGCAAACATTTTCTCAAGCACGGATGTCCGCCAATGACTTTTAATTTACAATGTCACCAGCAACACAAGATGTGCATTTGTGCCCGCAAATAAGACTGTTTAGTTTTCTGATATTTTTGCTAGTTTTAAGAGCACAGACTGGCCTACTTGTTCAGTCATTCAGCAAAAATCACCCCTGCCCTAAAAGCTCGCATTTGTTCTGTGATTAATAACTGTCTGGTCCCTCCCTATGTCCCAGTTGCATCTTATTTTAAACATCAAGGTGAGCTCCTTACACAGAAGTTACTCCTACAATTGTCATGTTATTGCAAGTATTTCCCCTTGGAAATTACTTTCCTGTTTTTTGTTACTGGCTCTCATCTTCCAGAACTGCTAGTTTTGTGTGATTTTACAGAAGAGTAAGGTTCCAAGTCAGAGCTTTCAGACAACGCAATTTGCAGATCACTGCAGTCACCTCTGGAGAAAGTGACCACAAGCGAGGGACAGAAAATGGGCCCCACCTTGGGCCTTCCAATCCTTCTCCTGAGACCATCCTTCAAAGGAGGATTTAAAAATAAAAAATAAAAATAATAGGAAAAGTGATAGACTCAAGTGAAGATGCCTTCCTAGCATTTCTAACAGTGATGGAAGAGACAGCTGAGCAGGACCCGAGGAGACCTGGGCACTGGCGCCATCTACCTGCTGCCCAGACAGTGGAACCCAGCTCTGCTTGGCCTTGGAAGCCTTTAGTAAAAGGCAGAATGAGTCCAACACCAAGAGGAAGGTGAGAGAGTTTAAGTCAATTATCACGATGTAGCAAATGCTGTAGAAACACGCCAAGGGCCTTTGGCAACCCCGTGAAAGGGCAGACTGGAGTTCTCGGTAAGGCAGGACCGCAGCCACAGGCATGCCTGTCCGAAGCAGCACGCCCAGAGCACGGAGGTGAGCAACTTCATTTACGGGAGATTGTCTCTCCATCACATCAAGTGACTTCTTCAGTACCATTACAGTGACTTTCCACTTCACCACTCTGGGGGTGTGCAGAGGCAGGGTCCCTCTTCTGGAAGGTCATGGCCACCCGTGGCAGGAGGTACTGAGAGCCCAGAGCAGCCAGGGGTCCTCCAGTAAGCAGAGGGAAGAGATTCAGGGATGATGAAAGAGGCTTCCCCACTGAGCGGGGCAATGAGGCTGAAAAGCATGTGGTGGGAACTTCCTCCTGGCTGGTCATGTGCCCATTATGTATGCTCAGACCTCTGGGATGCCTGGACTTGAGCACCCATCCTGGGAGACAGGGGGAGGGAGAGAGCCACCCACCAGCCAGCGATTTGTGTTTCTGTTACCTCTTGTTGGTCTGTCCCCACCCCAGCAAGCCCACTCACAGTGCACGTAACCAGGTGTCCCCGAGTGACCTAGTGACCTTCAGACAGTCTAGAAAAGTAAGTGGGTGGAAAGGTGCCTCCACCACCTGACTTGACCTGGTTGATCTCTGCCTGACCCTCAACACAGCTCAGACATGGCCTCCTGACTCCCCAAGCTGGGTTCATCTCCCTTAATCCCAGCAAGGGAGGAGCTGGTTTTTGTGATTTCTGTCCCTCAGGAGCCTGGGAACCCCTCAGAGACAGTGCTCAGCATGTACACCTCCTTCTAGGAGTAGTAAATACCTCAGGGTGAGCCCTATTGCAATGGGGCTGCTTCTTTACATTGGCCGCAGAACAGGCAAGCCCCTAGAAAGTGCTGGCAAAGCTGTATACAAATATATGGTTTTTTTTTCCTGGCAAGAACCTCAGCTTTCATCAGATGCCCAGAGGACTCTGTGTCCCAGAAATGTCTAAGGATTTCTGTGGTAAACAGACAACTCCTAATATATGCTTACAGAATGAGTGGCAGACACGTACACTGGCCAATGCGAGTGCTCTAAAATTCTGATGCGTTCCCAGCAGGCTAAAGAACGTCTGTGTTAAAATCTCGAAGATAATCAGAGACATTACAAGGAAACATGAACAACAAGCAGATCACATGGAACAGAAACTTCCACTGCTTTCCTTACCATCACTCAGAGCTCTCCGAGCCTTGGCCTGAATTTCTGGTTTGGTAGGAGAAAGCGTTTTCTCCTCGTCTTGAGTCGGCTCGGGTTCGGCTTTCTTGACCTGGAGAGGACACCCACTGCTGAACAGCCAGGCCTTTAGGTGATCGATGTACTCCCTCCCGAACAGAGTCGAGTCCTCGAAGTTCGGAAACGCGGCGGGAGAGGGAGCTATATCTTGGAGGCCAACAGCTTCCAAGATCTTCTCTTGCCGGAAAGAAGAGGCCAAGGAGAAAGTCTGTCCCAGAAGGGCTAACGACTTCCGGCAGAGGGAGTTGGTGGTCTCCAGGGCAACAGCGAAGTCCAGGGGGTTACTGAGGGTTTTCATCTTGACACTCAGCTCGTAGGCATTGCAGGCCATGAGCAGTGGAGTAACACTCTTAAGAAGCCGGTCTTGAAGCCTCATTATGTACTTGTCAAAGGGCTTTATGATTTCAAAAAAGCAATTTTTGGTCTTCACAGCACCTTTGTCTAAAAGCATGTTTAAAAACTCATTATCGACTCTGGGTGTTTTCAAAGCAGAGTGCTTTAAAAATTTGATAGTAAAAAAGCAGAAATCCCTGTGCTCTGGTTTTAAGGAGCATTTGAATGAGGCAAGCATTTTAGCACAGGTTTCTGTTTCAAGTTCAAAGAGAGTCTGGAAGAGCTGGGAAAATTTAACATCATCTTTAATAGTATGAAATCCAGCCCATTTGATTATTTCTATCCCAAACCTCGAAAACACATCAGACTTATCTAGGTCGAAGCTCATCTTTCTTCTGGGGAGCCGAATATCCTTCAGACTGAGCCCCAAGGGGATCTGAGTAGGGAACTGGATATCTTCCGTCCCTGGGTTTGTCCCCAGGGTCACATCAGTATTTGAGGTGGTTTTCTGGATTTGGTTAGTGCCCTGAGTTTTGGGAGTAATACGATTTACAGTGGGTACTTTCTTCGTGCTCACACTTCTCAGTGCAACAAGCTTCGTGACCCCTGCCTTTGACGTGAGCAGGCCCTGAGTTTCCCCCTTTCCTAGGAGGGCACTCTCCTGGTCAACAATGTTTAGACCTCGGCCTCTGCCCTGGACTTGGCCACTGGCCCCAAGCACAGAGTCGGCCTCCCCTGGGCGGTCCACATCGTAATCGTGACTCTCTTTCTCCATCAGCCTGGAGGGACCAATGTCCCCCAGGAGGGCAGAAGGACCCAGATTATACTCCTGCGGCCAAGAGGATTCTTGAGAAACCGGGTGGCCAAAGTCTTGTTCCCAAGAGCCACGGAGGGCAAATTTCCAGTCCTGAGAATGAAAATGTCCTAGTTTCCTGTGGCCAAAGACCTGGTCTCGGGAATCAGGGTGGGAAAATTCCAGATACCGGCCACATTCTTTGCGAAAGTAGTTGTCATCACTTACAGAAGGGTTGCTTGATCTGAAGGAAGGTCCTGGGAATACATCGCCTCTCAGGCCTTCTCTCCCAGTGTCTCGAGGGTGAGCTGCAGATCCGCCCACAGAGTATCTGCTGTCTCTGTGAATGTCATCATACATATCTGCTCTGGCTCTTGGGATTGTTCTTAGAAGATCTGAAAGAAATGATCCAAAAAGAAACACAAAGGGATTTTAGACTAGAGGTTGCAAAACAGATAGTCCACAGATGGCCACTGGTCAGCAGGAACACTTTATTTGCTGGGATGTATTCTAGAAATTCACATTTGCTGCCAACATTCAAAATGTGTAGTTTTGCTTAAAAATCTGGATTTACTACTTATAAAAACAGAAGACCCTCACACACTGGGCCTGTAAATGCCCTGTGACAGTCCACAGGGCTGGGCGCAGGAGCCCACAGTCACTCAGACCTGCCGCCCTGGCTCTGCCTTCCACAGGCATCTGTTTTACACTCTTTTATACCCAGGGAAAGGTGTCCGGTCTCTAAATAACTTGGACTTCTTTACCGTGACTGGAATACTTGTACATTTCTACTTGTCTGAATAGGCAGACTGGTTTTCTGTAGGCCACCTGCCCTCCTGTCTCCTAGAAAGAAGTCTCTCTCTAACTTTCTAGTTTTGGAATCACAATCTATTACCAATTCAAAAGGAAAAGAGATACCAGGAGGCAGTAATCAGCAAAGAGGCCACAGAGGCCACAGCTTTGTATAAATCTAAGTTTATTTGTTTAACAAGTACTTACTGAGCAGCTAGTGTGTGGGCACTGCTCTAGGCATTTACATTGCAGCAGGCAGAGAGACTGCAGAGCCCCCACTCTCCAGGACTTATCAGGTGAGGAGGCAAACAATGAACAAAACTCCACATGTAAGAAAGTACCCTTCAGAAAGATGAAGGAAATAGGCAGGAATGTGAAGAGGGAAAGCCATTTCTAGACAGGCTAGGCAGAATGGGCAGCCCTGACAACGTATCTGAGCAGCAGAGGCCTGGTGTGAGGGGCCAGGAGAAGCCTTCCAGGCAGAGCAAGTGTGAGGACAGAGCTCTGAGGTGGGACTAGCAGGGGATGACTGTGGCTGAAATGCAACAGATGGATTGATGCCAGGATTCTTCTTTGCTGAGTCGAAGAATGAACTTAGCAAACACCCAAAGTGGGAGAGCCAGGGAAAGGCTTTTATTTAGAGATACAGTGAGAGGACAGAGCTCCTGGCTCATGCAGGGAGGGGACAAGGGAACCTAGGGTGGTGCGTTGTCTAGGGGATTTATAGTCGGTTGAGGATTTTCAGGAATGTGGGTAAAGGGCTAGGAGTGCAGACTTGTACCACCTGCTCTGCTCCCAAGGTGGGCTGAGTTGTTGTCTGTTTGCTTAGGGCTGTTTATAGTTGAGATGAAGTCACTGGTCATGCTGAGATACCCTTGCAGAACACTCAAACATTCCAGGCCAAGTTGCTCCTGGCCTTTTGACCTTTAACTGATCTCACTGAAGATATCTACATTCCTTATATTTTTACTCTAGAGAATTAGTGTGACCTTGACTTTGCATAATGCTTAACACAGAGTTTCAATAGGGACTTCTTTACATAGTTACATTGCTTTGACTGTAAATATCCTGCCTTGCTTTTTCCAGAGGCCCTCACCCTACTCTGACTACACCCAAAGTCCCTGTCTCAGAATGAGGGACAAGTGGTAAGAAGCAGCTCCTAAACTCTGCTGTCCACTGGAGTCCCTGGGAACCCCCAGGCATCCTGATTGAATTAGGGTGGGATACAACCTGGGCATCAGGGTTTTTAAAAGGTCCCTAGATAATTTTAATGTGCAACAAAGTTAGAGAAAGGCTATGATAGGAGATATGAGCAGAAGGGGCTGGGACCAGATCAAGTCAGGCCCTCGATGGGACTCCGGAGTTTCTCTGAGAGCCACAGAAAGCTTCAGAGCAGAGAGATGACGTCCCTGGCTGCTATTTGGGGAACAGGCCACAAGGAATAGAATGGATGAGAAAGTTCCAGCAAGAAGTCCATTGGGATAATCAAGGTATTGCTGGTTACTGGTGGCAGGTTAAGGCAGTGGCATCAGAAGCAGCATGGTGGATGGATTCTGCACAACAGGATTTTCTGATGCACTGATTTACAAGGCACTGTAAACATGCAGAGTAGAGCACAGACACAGAAAAAAGCAAACTATGGACCATGAAGCTCTGAGACAGAGATGGTTCTAGAACCATCTAGCATCCTGATGGTTTCCTAGTCTCTGCTTTCTCAATCTTTCTGGAGGTAACTAAAATACGTACTGGTGTTCTGAGTCCCTAAATAAATAAACCAAGATTTAAATCTCCAAGTATATACATATGCATGTATATATACAGATAAAAGCACACATGTAAACACATGTATATGTACATAAGCATGTTAAGTATTCAGGATCATATATCACTAGAGGAATTTAAAGATGTAGAAAATATCACAGATATGATTACAACTGAGGGATAAGAAAGCAGGTAAGAGAACTTTGATATTTTACTCCCAATTTAATTGTTACAATCTTTTACAATAGGAAGGCTTTTGTGTACTACTCAAGTAATTTTTGAAAACTCAAGATCTGGGGACAATCTGAACCTTGGTCCAGGTCCAAAGCAACATAGTAACAGTTATCCCTATTCTAAGGACTCAGACTCATTCAACCAACACGGAGGAAGCCACCTCCACAGAGAGGCTGGCTCAGGGGCTGGTGCCACACAGATACAGGCCCGAAGGAGGCTGGCCCATGGCCGAGGAGTGTACCTCATGCTTCCCTGGGGATGGAAGGGCAAACAAATCAACGTCAAGGCCTGCAGGGACTCCCTGGGGTCAGAAAATCTGTGAGCCAGGTTTTAGTACCTGAGGGAATGAAGCAGACAGAGCTGGGATGAGGGGGATTCAGAACACAGACACAGCGTAGGATCACTGCGACTCTAGGCCCAAGGCAGGGGATAAAGGCTGGGGAGCCTTGTATGCTGCTGATGCATGTCACCCTGCCTGAGCACGGTTTTTGGTTCTGCTGGCATGATGTTTCAAAACTTTCTAAAGGGAATGTTTTCAGGCAGGACCTAGGTTCGGCAGCACCACAGGCACTCCCCCACACCAAGACAGACTGCTGTTACCTGGCCGTTCCTACACTTGTCTGATGACGTAACCCTGAAATGAGGAGCCCCAAGAGTCCAAGAAGGGCCTTGTCCCAGCAAAGCTGGCATTAACAGATCTGTGGGGAGGGCAGATTTGAGGGGAATGAAGCCACCAGACTACTGCAATAATCCATGGGGGAACTGATGAGAGCTCAAACCTGGGTACTGGTGGTCGCGATGGAGCCAGGAGATTGATTCAAGAACCCTTCTCTATCCCAACTTCAAGCTCTACCACAAAGCCACAGTAATCAAGACGATTTGGTACTGGCACAAGAACAGACCCATAGACCAGTGGAACAGAATAGAGAGTCCAGATATTAACCCAAACATATATGGTCAATTACTATATGATAAAGGAGCCATGGCTATGCAATGGGGAAATGACAGTCTCTTTAACAGATGGTGCTGGCAAAACTGGACAGCTACATGTAAGAGAATGAAACTGGACCACTGTCTAACCCCATACACAAAAGTAAATTCGAAATGGATCAAAGACCTGAATGTAAGTCATGAAACCATAAAACTCTTAGAAGACAACATAGGCAAAAATCTCTTGGACATATACATGAGCAATTTCTTCATGAACATATCTCCCAGGGCAAGGGAAACAAAAGCAAAAATGAACAAGTGGGACTGTATCAAGCTGAAAAGCTTCTCTACAGCAAAGGACACCATCAATAGAACAAAAACGCATCCTACAGTATTGGAAGAATATATTCATAAATGACAGATCGGATAAAGGGTTGACATCCAAAATAAATAAAGAGCTCACACACCTCAAAAAACAAAAAGCAAATAATCTAATTAAGAAATGGGCACAGGATCTGAACAGACAGGTCTCCAAAGAAGAAATTCAGATGGTCAACAGACACATAAAAAGATGTTCCACATCGCTAATAATCAGAGAAATGCAAATTAAAATCACGAGATATCACCTCACACCAGTAAGGATCGCCACCATCCAAAAGACAAACAACAACAAATGTTGGTGAGAATGCAGAGAAAGGGGAACCCTCCTACACTGCTGGTGGGAATGTAAATTAGTTCAACCATTGTCAATAGCAGTATGGAGGTTCCTCAAAAAACTAAAAACAGAGATACCATTTGACCCAGGAACTCCACTCCTAGGAATTTACCCTAAAAATGCAGCAGCCCAGTTTGAAAAAGACATCTGCACCCCTATGTTTACTGCAGCACTATTTACAATAGCCAAGAAATGGAAGCAACCTAAGTGTCCATCAGTACATGAATGTATAAAGAAGAGGTGGTACATATACACAATGGAATATTATTCAGCTGTAAGAAGAAAACAAATCCTACCATTTTCAACAACATGGATGGAGCTAGAGGGTATTATGCTCAGTGAAATAAGCCAGGTGGAAAAAGACAAGTATCAAATGATTTCACTCATCGGTGGAGCATAAAATCAAAGAAAAAAACTGACAGAACAAAACAGCAGCACACTCACAGAACTCAAGAATGGACTAACAGTTACCAAAGGGGAAGGGACTGGGGAGAATGGGTGGGAAGGAAGGGATCAGTGGAAAAAAAGGGGCATTACTATTAGCAGACATAATGTAGGGGGTGGGCGGGGGAGGGCCGTATAACACAGAGAAGACAACTAGTGATGCTATAGCATCTTACTATGCTGATGGACAGTGACTGTAATGGCGTGTGTGGGGGACTTGATAATGGGGGGAATCTAGTAAACATAATGTTCCTCAAAAAAAAAAAAAAAAAAGAACCCTTTTCTAGGTGGAGGAAATGTGCCTGGGGAGGAGAAGCTGCAGATAATAACATTATCACCCTGTATAATGATACTGTCCAACCCTAAACAAACATTTCATTACTTCCTCCACCCCCAAAGAAAAACCCAAAGCACTTTAATTCACCTTGAGCTTTAAACTGAAGAGCTTCACCTACAGCCTCACCACTGGGGTCCAGGTGATATCGGGTAGCTTTGTCTTGTAATACAGCATCAAAAGTCTCCTGTGCAATTCGCCTTGCTGCCATGTTTCTCTGACCTATAGAGAGGGGGTAAAAATTCCAGAGAAGAATGACAACTAACGTTCACTCAATTTATCTATTTCACCTAACCCTCAAAGCAAGGAGGCAGTATTTCATAATCCTACATGGTACTTCAGAGGGAGGTTGAATTGTTTTAATAATCTGACACCCAAGTCACAGGTGTGTGTTGCCAGAGAAAAGCAAGACGTGCATGATGATCTTGGACAACTTAGTTTGCTTCTCTGACCCCATCTCCTCAGAATCCCTTAAAAGCTCTGTAAAAGCAGTCGTATCCCTTGGGGTTGCTGGAGGACTGTGCAAGGCAGCGAAAGTGATATAATCATGTAGGAGAGTCAGAACATAACCCTTGCAAATGGTGGTTAGGAAAGCTGTGATCTTTCCCATTTCCCAGATAGCGTGGAAGAAGCTCTGAGAACTGCCTTCCCCTCTGATGGAAGCTTCTCAACAAGTGAATCCCTCACTGGTGAGAGAGCTTGCCCCATGCCAGGTCTTGCTGTAGGGAAAAGAATCCCACGATCTCATTTACTTATTGCAACAAACTCAGCGAAGAGATGGGTCCTGTTATGAGTGACATTACACATTAGAAAGTGAGACTCAGGCTAAGTGACGCACCCAAGGTCAGACTGCAGGGACTGGAACCTGGCAAACCAGTCCCTTAAGGACAAAACACTGAAGACTGAACAGAACACGACGGAGAATCAACACTGAGGCATCCGATGGCTGCCTCCTTAACCACGAAGACATCCCTTCCATCTTGGAACCTCCAATTCCAAAACCCAAGCCTGCCCTGCATTGTGCTCATTTCTTATAACCATCACCCCACCCCCCTTTCTCATCCTTCAGGCCTTTTCCTGGGGCGCCCCTGGTTTTCTGGTAAAGAAGGGCAGGGTCTTTCCGCCAGGGGTCTCGGAACCAAATCAAGTGGACTCATCTTTCTGTGACTCCGTTTCCCCGTCTATGGAATGGGCAGCTTAGGGATGCGGGGGGGGGGGGGACGCTGCGGAGAATGAACCAGTTACAAATGTAACGAACCGGATGCAGCGCCCGGCCGTTATCGCCCCACCAGCGGGGCCGCTCCGGGCTGGGGTGGAATGAATGAATCAGTGAACCAATGATCCCCTCCGGGAGTGGCCCTCCGCCTACCGGCCTCCGAGAGCGAAAAAAAGGGGATGTCAGGCCACAGAGGCCGCAGACCGCCCCTCAGGCCGACCCGGCCCAGACGAGGCCGCGGCGCAGCCCGAGGGCCGAGCCCGCGGCGCCATCGCGGGGACCCGGGACGCCCCCCGGGCCGAGCTAGAGTCCCCACCCCAAGGCCCATCCACCCACGACGCCCGGGCCCAGGCCTCACCCCGAGGCCACCGCGCGCGGAGCCGGAGGAGCTGCCGCCGCTGCCGCCACCGCCGCCGCGCGAGGCGGGGACATGCAAATGAGTCACAGTTCCCGCAGCGCCGCGCCGCGCAGGCGACAACCACCGAGCCCTTCTGCGCAAGCGCACTGCTCTCTTCTACGGGCGTGGATACGACCGAGGCAAAAAAATTTCCCTCCTGAGGGCGGCGGCAACGGGAAGCTGCTCAGAAAAGGCGGCGAAGACGCCACCGCCGCACACCTGTTGGTCCTCTCGGTTTTACCTGCGATCGCGGTCGAGCTTGGTCACTCCCGCTAGTGGCTCGCGGGCTGAGGGAGGACGAAGCAGGGCGCCACTAGCGCGCCTGCGCGCGTACGGCGGCCGGAAGGGACAAGAGGCGTCTCCTCTGGTGACAGCTGTGAGCCCCACCCTTTCCCCACGTGGACGCGAACACCGGGTAAGAAGCAATGGCCACCGAGTGTCCTCGCGCGCGGGGCGGGAGTGGGTGCTGTGGGGTCGGGCCGGTCACTTTGGCACCGCCCTCAGGGACTCGGTTTTGGGGAATGACTCGTACGGAAGCCGCCAAGGGACAAAACTTCCCCATGTCCCTGGCCTCGGGGGAGTTTTTTTGGTGGGTTTTTTTTTTTTTTTTTTTGCATTCATTTTCAGTCTCTGTTCTGAGTGCCTGTTTCGTCCACGGGCAGTGGCGGTAAAGTGGTAAACAAAACAGACTGGGCCCTAGCTTCTTAGGGGGGTTAAATTTCATTGGGGAAGAGGCTAGACAATAAAAGCAAATAAATAAATGAACACTGTCCGTCCAGGGTAGAGATAATATTCAATAATAAAAGAGAGTGATGGGCTAGGAGAACTGGTCTGTTTTCTCCAGAGGGGTTATGAAATCTGTCGGTTGGGTAGCTGGGAAGGATGAGGAGGCGGTGGGAAAGTGCACGTGAGAAGGTCCAGATAGAGAAAGTGCTGGTAAGGAGACTGCGTTTTGTTCTGAGAGGGCTTGGAATCCACTGAAGGATTTTGCGCTGGAGAGTGAGGTGGTTTCTGTGATTTCAAGTCTCCCTCTGGCAGCTGAGTGGAGAATAGAGGCCCAAGGTGTGGCCTGAAGGAAGCCAAGTGAGGCCACTGGTCAGCAAGATAGTGCTGGAACCAGGGTGGGTGTGGCAGGTGGAGGAAAATGAGTCTTTGGAGTCTTCCCCCTGGTCAGGGCATTGTCTTCTTGATGAGCAGAACCCTGGCTTAGAGAAACTGGCTGGCAGTTGGGGCCTTGCTAACTCCCTTTCTTCCCCACACCCAGCAAGCCTCCGCCTCATCCTGAGGGTTGATAATGCTGTGTCCTGGCCTGGGGCCTCCCCCATGGGCCTCCCAAATGACCCATCTCCTGGCACCATCTTTCTCATGAACTACAGTTACGTATTTTCATCCCCCAACCCAGCCCTTAGCAGGACCTAGGGGACCCTGGAGGATTCACCTTAGGGGTGTGTTCCAATGCCAGACACTGACTCCTCTACTCAGGACCCCAGTGCTGGGCAGAGGGAGGCTCATGGGGCAGGGGACCTAAGTCCAGAGACACACACAGGGCTCTGAGTGGGTCCCAGGAGGAAGCAGACTGAAAGGGCTGGTGGAAGCTCCCCAAAGGACCCAAGTGGAGGGAAGGTATTAATGAGGCAGAATAGCATGATTGCCAAGTCACTTACTGCTTGTGTGATCCTTGGCAGGTTCTTCCCATTCAGAACTTCAGAATCCTCCTACCTAAAGTGCGTGTAATGGCTTTCCCCTTTAGGACTTTACCTCTGGTAGGGTGGCCACTCACCGTTGGCCCACTCAGGTCTGAAGTGTGACCAGGGTGGCAAGGCAATGATGCCGGTTTCTTGTTCACGAAGCCGAAGAATGAGCTCCTCAAACACTCAAGGTAGGAGAGCCAGGTACTGGCTTTTATTTAGAGATAAAGTGAAAGGACAGAGCTCCTGGCTCACACCAGGAGGGGACAAGAGAGTCCAGTGTGGTACATTGTCTAGGGGTTTTATAGGCAGTTGAGGGTTTTTGAGAATATGAAAAAAAGCTTAGGGGTGTGGACTTGTTAAGTAGAATATTTAGAATTAACTTAACACAAGCAACTTCCTGCTCTGATCATTTCTCCCTGAGATACCAGCTTCTTGGTCTGGGGACAAAGGAAACAGGGCCACCTGCCCAGCCCCCAAGGTGGGCTGAGGTATTGTTTGCTAAAGAGTAAGTTAAGAATTTCTGACCTCTTAACTTCTTGGGTATTAAAATGCAATCTTATCTTTAAGGTGGAATCCTTCTTGCCTTTCACTGTGGTGTTTATGGCTGGGCCTGCATGCTTAATTAGTTGCCCAGTTTGCAAAATCACTTCATCAGATCTGAAGGAGGAAAGACAGCACATAGGCCTGGGCCTTTAGCATGTTAAAGTGGATCTTACACAGATTATAAATGATTAGCATAATATAAACATGTGCTGCTCTTCTTTATCTGGGGTATATTAACTCATCTCGCTGAAGAATGACTCTGGAGCTGAATGTTTAACACAGAGTTTTAGTAGGGGGTTTCTTTGCATGTAGTTACATTGATCTGACTGCAGATATCCTGCCTTGCTTTTTCCGGAGGCGCTCACCCTACTCTGACTACACCCACAGTCCCTGTCTCAGCAACATCTGCAACAGAGTCAGGACCAGAGTCTCTCCTGTAGCCCCCAACTGGGAAGTTCCTGCCCCTCAGAGCTGGACCGGAACACCCCTCTCACATACAAAGGAGCCCGGGTGCCCCACTGAGAAACTCTTTATCTCAAAACAGAAAATCCTTGCTGTCTTCTTCTGCCTTTGACCTTGGAAATCCTTAGCAACCTTTGCAACTCCCAAACGTGCATCCTGTTCTTCTGGGGTAGAAAGGAATCTGGGGGGACTGTCTTCAAGGTAGCAAGGGGGTATTGAGTTGTTTGATGCCCTTATGCACCACCTGCCTAATAAACTGGTCAAATTACCTCTTAATCAAAAAAATAATAAATAGGTAACATTTACTGAGCTCTTGTTCTGTATCAAATCATATTCTAAGTGCTTTATGGGAATTAGCTAGTTGAATTTTCACTATAGCTCTATGAGGCAGATGCTCTGTGTTTATCCCTATGTCACATGAGAAAACTGACCAACAGGTTAAGTGAAGGACCTGGCCCCTGCCCCCTGCCAAGGGGGATCTGCATGAACACAGATGGAATAATCACTTCCTGTGCCACCTCCACAAAGAGAAACATGGGCTTGAATCACTTATTTCCCACACGGCCCACACTAGCGCTCAGACTTTTGTCATATTCCCCTACCCTGTGCCCTTGTCCCTGTAATGCGCTTTTCGTAATGTGTGATTCTAGAATGGACCTGGTACTGGAAAAAACAAAACAAAAACAGATTATTTAAAAACATTATTTAATGTTTTAGGACAGTCAAGGAAGTTGATCATGAACTGTGTTGTTGGAAAACAGTTTTGTATTGGTGTTAAATGTCCTGTGTTAAGTTTCAGCTGTGATTGTGTAAGAGTGACACTCCCTTGGCAGATTCATGCTGATACATTGAGAGGGAAGGGTGGGATGCCTGGAACACACTCTCAAATGGTGTATGTGTGTGCATGCACACACACTCTCTCAGAGATTAACAGTTAACATCAGTGAAGCCAGGAGAAGGGTATACCAGTGTTCCTTGTTGTATTCTTGCAGCTTTACTGTAAGTTTAAGAAATGATGCATTTTAAATGGCAACATGACACAATTCCAATGTGGCAACTTAGTATTACTGCAGTAAATAAGGTAGATACAGTAAAACAAGTAAAATGGCAAAAGATGTTAACCCTGTTAGGCTCAGGGCCTAAAGCCTGTTGCCCTCTTTGTTAAAAAGAGAGGTCGGCAAATATTAGGTGTTAATAAACTGCCTTCACCCCCAGAAACCTTATTGTCAGACACTGGGAAACCTTTCACACAAGACTTGAGACTGGCAGCTGACACTTACAATCTTTTAAGTGGCTAATGGGTGACCAGACACGTTTTATGAGATAAAAAGTACAGCATTTCATCAGGAATAAGAGCGAAGTGTACATCTCCTACCTTGCGGTGCTGAGCATCGGGGTCCTTGACATTGATTAAGTTAGAAGAGAGTTAGGAATGCCCCCTGCCTCACCCAGAGGCTGGGGCGGCCCGGAGAAGCAGGCTGGAAGTCAGGCAGACAGAAAGAGAGACACTCCTCATGGGTGATACCCAGACGGGCTGTCGGGGTCTGATTCCAGACACGCGGGCCTTTGAGAAGCCGCTGAAGCGCAGCCTCAGCCTAGACTCTCGCAGGTGCCCACGGCCTTCCTCAGTCCCTCGCATCCAGGGAGATGCCTCTGAAGGGGAATCCTGGCCTCCACTCAGGTGACTTTCCCGGCTCCCAAGGGAGCCGGGGGATCCACTGAGGGAGACGCAGGGGAACCTGTCGCTCGAGACTTTGAGATTGGCAGCCAGGCTAGTCCCACTTAAGTGGCTGATGAGCGCCCGATGTTGTGTGCCATAGACGGCTTCCTTCTATAAGGACAGTGAAGGAAAAGGCAGGCTTGGATGCCTATACTCACCTCCGAAGTTATCCCGGATGAGCCGCCAAAGATGATGCCGGGGATCTTATTTGCGGAGCCGAAGAATGAACTTAGCAAACACCCAAGGTAGGGGATCCAGGGAGAGGCTTTCACTGAGAGATACAGTGAGAGGGCAGAGCTCCTGGCTCATGCCAGGAGGGGACAAATGAGCCCCCTGTTATTATTAATTCTTATTTAAAAATTGTATTAGTGTAACAGCTATAATGTTGTTTTATCATAAAATTATATACAAAGTAGTTATGTAGTAAAATGTGATTACACTCTTACACATTACATATATATCATATGACATGTAATGTAACAATTATGTATTTTATTATAGTTGGATAACCATATATAATATTAAGATACTTAATCTTACTAACTTTCTTCTACACTGAGGTCATGTTGCATTCCCCTTCTCTTGAATAAAATATAGTAAACTGCCTGTCCTCTCCTGTACTGTTAGAAGCTCTGTGAGTGCCAGGATATCACCCTTTCCTGTGACTCAGGTAGTCAGAAGGTTTCAGGGTGGTCCTGGGCTCCCGCCCATGAGATGCTCCCTAAATGGTGGCCAGGCTCCCAGTGGCCCTCTGGACCTCAGTGATGCTTTCTTCTCCCCTACTCAGCCCAGGAGTGTACGTCTGTGAGGTGCCTGCAGCCCCACGCAGAGGGGATGAAGATGGCCTCCAAGCGTATCACCCAGGAGACCTTTGACGCGGCTGTTCGAGAAAACATTGAAGAGTTCGAGATGAGGCCAGAGGAGGCCGTGAAAGAGGCTGTGGAGCAGTTTGAATCACAAGGTGGGGCACATGCCTCCATCCCAGTGCTGTCCCAGCTCTTTGCCTGACAGTCACCTCTGGTCCACAACTCTTAATGTGTGAGAGTGATGTCTGGCCATGGCCCCATCTCATCTTGCGTGGCAGCCGTGGACCCTGTCCCCTCTTTGCTCTCCACCCTGGGCAGACTGACCCCCAGCTCTCACCTTTGCTCGCTCAGCCCCTCACTTACCTGGACCTCACCCACACAGCTGCAGGGCTGGGTCCTTCAAAGCAGGCCCATTTTAATGGTCACTGCCTTGGAGAGGCTTTTTCTAACCGTCTCCTGAGAAACAGGGCCGCCTGCCTCTTACCCTACCTGCACCCCAGCTGGAGCTCATGGAGACGGGGAGGGAGGAGGTAGAGTACTGGGCAGACCCCCTTGGCCTCTGGAATGGCGTAGTCTCAGAAGAAGGGGTATTAGATGTGGCTCCGGCAGGCCCGTGGGGATTATGCTGCCACTTGTTTCCTGACTCCCGCACTCCCCACAGGGGTTGATCTGAGCAACATTATTAAGCTGGTGCCCAAAGTCTCTGCAGATGGACTCCAGGAGCCCACACACGACATCGTGCAGGTAGGAGGGGGTGGCCTGTGTGGATGTGGTCCCATGCACATCACAGGTAGCCTTCTGTCAGTGCACCTTCTCTCTGGTTCCCAGATGACACACACAGGCTCTGAAGGTCAGGGCCTGCCCAGTGTGTGCCAGTGAGCCTGAGCTTGCAGGCAGGACTCCCTGAGCCCATGTCTGAGGGCATCCTGGGGGTAGATGGCACTCACAGTTATCCCTGGTGTTGGGAGCCTTGGGGTAGAGAGCACCATGGAGGAGCCCCTCTCTGGCCTCCCAACCACTGAGTTTGCATAGAAAGAGGGACAGAAATCACAGGAAGAGAGAGTGTATCACCTATTAGCATTGACTGTTTACCAACACAATTACAGCCCATCCTCGTAACAGTTAAACCAGCCATTGAGGTAGGTGGTAGTGTCCCTGACTTATGGATGGGGAAATGAAGGTCCAGGGCCTGCCCTTGCTCTACAGAGACCCTGACAAGGAAGGTAAAACTCACAGAGGTTGAATGCTTTCCATAAGGCCATCCATCAAAACTATGGTGAGTGTTGGTAGAACAGCAGAAGGTTGTAATGTTGATTGAGAACGAATGTGGAGTCAGTTCTGTGCAAGGTGCTTTCCTCATGCTATCTCAGTTATTCTCCCAAAGACACCTTCAATGTTGGGATTATTATCCCCATTTGACAGACAGGTAATCCAGAGAGAAAAAAATGTTGTACCTTGCAGCAAGGAGGTATAGCCTCTTGTTATTTTCTTTTGACTTTCTTTGTTAGTAAGTGATGTATTTCAAAATAAGCTTGTTTTCTGACAGTTTTTCTATTGGGTTATTTATCTTTTTCTTATTGATTTGTAGATACCCTTTACATATAAAGGATCTCAGTAACAATAGTCCCTAGGAATCACTGAGTACTTAAGTACTCAGCATTGTGCTAAAATCTGAAAATGTGTTGTCAACCTGATTTTGGAATCTGAGAATTCCCAAGGGCATGTGACCCATCTGTGGTCATAGCCAGTGAGGGTCAGAGCTGGGACCCAGATCCAGGTCCCTCTCCCAGGAGAGCCAAGCTAGGAAAAGCTCTGTTGTCTTCTACCAGCAGTACAGGAAACTGCTGGTTTGTTTACAACCTTCACTCTTTTATTCTTCTTAATTTGACTTCTAAAATTTCATTTTTCATTATAGAAGAAGAGTGTGAACATGTTCTTGATTTTAAAGACTCAAGCAGTACTCAAGCATTTATAATAAAATCCGAAAGTCCCTGTCCTGTCTCTCCTGCCAACCCCATTCTCTCCCTTCTGTGGGGTTGGAAGGCATTCACTTCTCCCAGCCCTGGCTCATCTTGCAAATGAGCTGACCATTTCTTACGCACCCTCAGCACCACTGACCTCTACTTATGTGTTGTAGCTCTACTGTGTGAAGAAGGTCAACTTTATGATGCTTTCTGAAGTTAATCTGACAGAATCATAAAATTTATTGCAAACAGACTTGTATAAACAAACCGAGTCTAAATCTTGGAGCTCTCTGGGTAGAAAGTGAGCCGAGCCAGTTTTATATGTGAGGGATTGCAGAATAAAAGGCATCCATCACAGAGGGAATGACCCCAGGTGTTGGTGGACAGAGCTCCTGTCACTACGCGGGGTTGCTCCCTCCACTTTAGCAGCTGTGCCCCTTCCCCTGACTGTGGCAGGATCTGGGGATGCCGGCAGCACCCAGGGACCGTGAAGATGCTGATATTAACCAGCCAACTCAAAGGCTCAACCTTCTGATAAGACCCAGGACAAGAAGAGATGTCCTGAAACTTTGATGTATATAGTATGCAAATTTTAGGCATTTCCTCCCCCTCTGCTCTGACTAAGGCAGAGTAAGGAACTCCAGTACTCTGTCTTCAATGGCTATTGTGTTGCAGGCCCTGCATGGTTCTTGATCAAGCTCCACATCCTCCTTTTCTGGTTTTGTGTTAACATGTATAAAGCACAAAACCTACCGTCGAAACCATTTCTAAGTGTACAGCCCAGTGGCATTAAGCACATTCACGTGGCTGTGCAGCCCGCTACTGCCCATCTCCCAAACCCTTTCATCTTCCCAAGGTGAAACTCTTGTTGCCAGGAAATGCTAACTCCCAGCCCCGCCCTCAGCCCCCTCCATCTACTTCCTGCCTCTAAACTTGACTCCTCTAGGGACCTCATATAAGTGGAATCCTACAGTGTTTGTCCTTTTGTGTCTGGCTTATTTCCCTGAGCACAGTGTCCTTGAGTTTCATCCATGCTGGAGCAGGTGTCAGAATCTCTTTCCTTTTTAAGGCTGAATAATACTGCATTGAATGGATGGACCACATTTTGTTTATCCATTCATCCACTGATCTGATGGACGCTTGGGTAACTTCCGTCTTTGGTCGTGAACAATGCTGCCGTGAACATGTACGTACAAACATCTCTTTGAGACTCTGTTTTTAATACTTTTGGGTACATACCCAGAGGTGAAATTGCTGGACCAGCTGATAATTCTATATTTAATTTTTTGAGGCACCACTAGGCCATTTTCCACAGTGGCTGCACCATTTCACATTCCCACCAGCAGCGCCCAGGGTTCCAATTCTTCACATCCTTACCAACTCCTCTTATTTTCTGTTACTTTGATAGTAGCCATCCTTATGGGTGTGGTAGTACCTCACTGTGGTTTTTATTTGTATTTCCCTAATGCTTAGTGATGTGGAGCATCTTTTTATGTGCTTCGTGGCCATTCATGATCTTCTAAGAGAATGTCTATTCAAGTCATGTGCTCTGGTTTTGATCTATTTCCTAATATTCTGTGGTGGTGTAATGTATTCTCAGTTCAGTCCACAAATCTAGCTCAGTGAGGGTTGGCCAGCAGGTATCCTTGCCTTCAGAGCAGTTGAGACTGAATCAGAGCCCTTTGGGCTGATGGTGTCTGTAGAACTACCCTCACTGGGGCCTTGTATAGATGATTTCTTAAGCTCCAGGTGCCTGGGTTCATGCTAAAGCAGGTTTGATGACATTGAATGGCAGCTAGACTTGCCTGCCCTGTTCAAATTGTTCACTCTCATTTTTATTTTGTTCCCAAGGGCTTAGAGCTGAATTTGGTTAAATCAAGTGTGTGTGCAGTGTGGTTGCTTTTGACAGATGCACAGTAAATATTTGTGAAATGTATGAGGACAGGCAGGAGACGGCTGGTCTGGTGAAAGTGGCTTTTACCTTCCTTGGAGAGCTGGCCACTGGAGGATGTGTCATTAGTTACAGGTGCATAACCAACAAGCTGAAACAGCCATTGTATTCTTACATGATGCTGCTGGGTTGACTGAGCTCAGCTGGATCGTTCTCCTGCTGGTTTGTTTGGGGCTTCTCATGCAGTGGCACCTAGGACTGAAGTGCTCAGTACGTCTGCACTCACGTGCGTGGTTCCTTGACAGGGCCACTGAGGTAGCTGGGCCTCTCCCTCTCCACCTGGCCTCTGCAGCTCAAGGCTGCTCTGCACAGGTGTGCAAGCTGCCACAGCAGGGCTGAACTTCCACCACAGGCCTGGAATTCAGGAGAGGGAATCTTGCAAGGATGCAGTGCTGTCTCAGTGGCCCTCTTTGGGCTGAACTGATACTGAAGTTTCTCCCATGACCCCTAGGTCCTGGACAACCTGCAGGAGTCTGTGGCCCACTCGCACCCCCAGGAAGTGTGGGCACACCTTGCCCGCTTTTGTGAGCAGTGCAAGCAGCACAAGGCCTGCCGCTTCCTGGCGGCCCAAAAAGGAGCCTACCCTGTCCTCCTCACTGCTTGGAAGCTGGCTGCAGCAAGTGACCGGGGCCTCCTGCTCCAGGCCCTCAGCGCCCTGTCAGCCCTGACTGACGGACAGCCCGACCTCCTGGATGCCCAGGGCCTGCAGCTACTGGTAGCCACACTGGCCCAGAATGCGGACTCAGCTGATCTGACCTACTCTGGCATCCGCTGCGTGTGCCATGCCTGCCTGAAGCATGAGCAGAATCGGCAGAGCTTGGTGAAAGCTGGCGTGTTGCCCCTGCTTACTGGCGCCATTACCCGGCATGGCCACTGTGCCAATGTGGTCAGGGAGGCCTGCTGGGCCCTCCGTGTCATGACCTTTGATGACGACATCAGAGTGCCCTTCGGCCATGCCCACGACCGTGCCAAGATGATTGTGCTGGAGAACGGAGGCTTGAAGGTGCTCATCAAGGCAGCCAAAGGTAGGAGCAGGTATAACAAGAGTGAGAGTTGAGCTTATGACTGATTCAGGTATGGCTGGCTCCAGGCTCCACTTGCCTCTCTCTACTTACTCCCACCCACATGACAGCCCTAGTGGAACAGTGTCCTTACTCCTGATTGCTCCCAGAGAGTTCCAGTGCAGTACTCATTGGCCTGGACCACATCCTGTGCCCATCTCTGGTGCCATCTGGAGAGGGGGCTCAGCTCTGTCCAACCACACAGACTGAGACTGGGGCAGAGAAAGCTCTTCAGAGTTTAATATGGGCATTTGCTGAAGATGGGGCATGTTGCTAGTACTCACTGTGGCTGGTCCCCGGTGGAGGTTTACACCTTGGTTTATACTTGGTCACAAATTCTCGTGCACATTATGTTCCTGACGCTGGGTGGCCATAGTGAGCAGGCCACAGGAGGTCACAACACTCACATTTGGGCCTCAAGCCCCTGTCCCCATTCACTGCACCCACCAGTAAAGGCCTGTTGGGTCTAGCGCACAGAGAGTGCTAGACGTGCCTGTGGACCTATGGCACTAGGTTTCCATGGCCAGGCTTGTGTGCACAACTCGGGCCCTGGCTGCCAAAGAGGCCAGCCTGCCCTTGTTTCCCCTCCACACCTCCAGAGAGAATGAAACCAGGCCCTTACCATCTGTGAAGTCAGGGATAGTTTGCATCTCCCTTGTTTATTTACAGGAGTTCATATCAGTCAGAGTTCTACCAGAGAGACAGAACCAGTAGGATATGTGTAATATATAGACATCTGTTATAAGGAATTGGCTTATGCGGTTGTTGGGCTTTGGAGTCTGAAATCCTTGGGGCAGGCTGGAGGTTCAGTCAGGAGCCAGCGCTGCAATCCACAGGCAAGCCTCTTTCTCTTCGTGGAGACCTCAGTTTCCCTCTTAAGCCTTCAGCTGGATGAGATCCACCCAGACCACTGAGGTCACCTCCTTTACATAAAGTCAGTCGGTGGTAGATGTCACCACATCTACAGCACACCTCCACTGCACACCCAGATCAGCATTCACAGTGTCACTGGGGGCTGCACCTAGCCAGGGTGGGACATTCCAAATGCCCATCACAGAGCTCTGTATGAACGCTGGCTGTCTGCCCCCCACTCACCTCCATCTCTCCTCCCTGGTGTCTCAGCCTCATCATTGGTGCCCATGTTTAGTTTTGCCCCAGTCGGCTGTGTCCATATGTCCCTCTACAGTTTCTGGATTTCCCACTGCACTTAGAAAGGTCATTCCCACCCCAAGATCATAAAAATAGTCTCGGATGTTTTGTTATAGCACTATTATGGTTTTCTTTTTTTAGTAGAGAAAAATCATCAGTTGGTCTGGAATTTATCTGGGACACTGTGGGGGTGGGGGTGCGGTCCTATGACTTCTCCAGCAGCCAGCAGGGGGCGCTGCAGGCCTGGGCAGCTCCTGCTGTTCACCCGGTTCTCCAGGTAGGTGGCGGCTCTGGCAGGCTGAGGGGCTGGGGCTTCCCAGGTGGAGCAGGATTCAGAGCCAGGGCTCCTGGCTCCTAGCACCCTCCTCATCCCAGCGGCGTCCCTTCCCCCTCTCTGCAGCATTCCCTGACAACCCCAGCGTCCTGGGCGAGCTCTGCAGCACCCTGTCCCGCCTGGCCGTCCGCAATGAGTTCTGCCAGGATGTCGTCAACCTTGGGGGCCTCAGCATCCTGGTGACCCTGCTGGCCAACTGCGGCGACCACCAGGTGGGCATCCAGAGCCAGCTCAGGGTGCAAAGTCCTCCATCTCCTGATATGTCATTTCTGTTGATGCCTGGGGTAGGCTCTGGGCCTCCCAGTGATCTCAGCCCCTTTGGACTCCTGCTAGCCAGACAAGCTTAAGTCAGAACATACTGCCCTATCCGCTTATCCCAGAACCAAAATGTGGTTTACACTTCTCAGGGGCCTGTGGGCCGGAGCTGAAGTTATAGGGAAAACGGACTCACCCATGCACTATTTCTGTCCTTTAGCAGCGCCTTCGTCTGGGCTGGCCTAGACCCTGGCTCAGGTGTGTGATTCTTGAGCAGGGCCCGCTGCTTGCTGCCTGGATTCCTCCTGTAAAACAGGATGGGGGTCCCCCCACCCTGGGTGCCCCCCCACCCATCATCCCTTCCTCTAGCCATCACCTATCAAATCCCTCTCCATGTGCCCTGCTTAGGGCAGGGGTACTGTACTGGCCCACGGCAGCAGTGGTCCTGCTGCCGCCAACCCTGGCCAGTGACATCAGCCAGATTCCTCCCATGCGAAATTGGAACCGGCTTAAGCAAATGACAAAATGCATTTTGCTTGTGCTCCTGGACAGTCAGGGGTAGGGGCCTGGTGTCTCTCTCTCCCTCCGTCCCCCTTTCTCTCTGTTTTGGCTCTGCCCCTCGCTGGGTGGTCAGCAGTCCCTGCAGTGTCCTGCTGGTGGTCTTCAGCTCAGGTTGGCCAGTGCCCACCGGGGGTCTTGACTGTGGCCAGGGCAGCCTCGAGCTCTCATTGCTGGCCAGAGCCACGAACCCCCTCTGTGTGTCTGGTGGGAGGCGTTGTGGCAGGAGGTGACAAGATCATCCAGACACGTGGCTTGGATGCAGGTGGCCTGAACCACAGGATCCACCTCCCCAGCCTCCCCTGCCTTCTCTGTACAGCAAGTAACAACTTCATGGCCCACCTGTCGTTCAGAAGGGAAATAACCCCAGACCCTCTGTTCATACTCACCTCCCACAACCCAGTAACCAAGCAGTTAGCACCTGGTGCAGTGCCACCTGAGGGGCTGCCCCGGGGTGACCCCTGCGTCGCCGTCCATGTAGGACCTGGTGAAGCAAGTCCTGAGCGCCCTGCGGGCCATCGCAGGCAACGACGATGTGAAAGATGCCATTGTCCATGCAGGTGGGACACAGTCCATTGTGGCGGCCATGACCCGGCACATGGCCAGCCCCCAGGTACTCACCCCAGGGGCCCACGAGGTGGGGCAGGGGCCCAGAGTTCCCCATAAGTATCTCCATCAGCCTTATGACGCTTCCCATTTCCTCAAGCGGGGCCTGGGCAGCAGGGGCCAGAGCCGGGCAGGGAGAGCGAGGGGCGGGGTGAGTGTGGCAGCTGGGAGAGAGTAGAGGAGGAATGGGCGGAAGGACTGACCACCCCTAAGAGTGTGGTTGCTGTTTTGGTCACCCCGGGATGGCCCTGTTGTGTACGGTCTGGTTCTGTACACACTGATGGGCTGATGTGCCTCTCTCCAGGCGAGGTCACAGGGTGCTCACCAGGGGAACTGAGGGTGGCAGCCACAGAGGGTTGTCAGGATGGTGGGGGTCTGTCTGCCTCCTCTCAGCCATCCCGTGACCAACCCCCACAGGTGTGCGAGCAGAGCTGTGCGGCCCTGTGCGTCCTGGCCCTGCGCAAGCCTGAGAACAGCCAGGTCATCGTGGAGGGCGGCGGGGCCCTGGCTGCGCTGGAGGCCATGAGGGCGCATCAGCAGGAGGCTGGTGTGCAGGTGGGCTTGGGGGCCAGGAGACTGGTGGGCAGGCAGCGGGCAGCAGGATGCAGGCCCTCCCTGACCCTGTCCCCGTCATGACCCAAGCTTCTCGGGTCTCCTTCCTTTCCAGCCCTTGACATGCTGCACCTACTTCCCATCCTCCCAAATGTGCCTGATTCTGCCTTTGGCTGCCTCCTTTCCTGTTCCTTTGCTGCTTCTGCATTTGACCTTTTCCTTTCTGAGCAGTCCTTTTAGAGGGGCCTGGGGAGGGGAAGGAGATGGGGATTTGTGGAGGTTTGGGGAGGTTTCCTGCCACCCTTAGGCTGCTCCTGTGTGTGGGACCCACTGTGCACGCCTTGCTGGGGAGTCAGTGGAGCTGAACCTCACTCAGGGCTGTGCCACCCCTGCCTGAAATCCACACACCCCCTCGAAGCTTCCCTCCCCCCACTGCCACCCTCCCAGCGCACGGGCCCCCTTGTCGGTCCTTAGACACCCAGGCTCAGCCCCACTGGGAACCTTTGCCCTCTCTGGTCCCCACCGTGGGACGCCATGCCCTTGGCTCAGCTACCACCTTGTCCACTCTTGACCACCCTTTCCGGGCAGCACCTCACACCTCACCTGCTTCCCATCCGCTGTCCTGCTGGCGGTGGACACCTCACCAGGATGCTTCGCGGCACATAAAGAGAGCGAGTAACGGTGTGATTGGCAGACGGGCCCTATGTATGAGCTGCTTCTCCCACTGTCTCTCTGCCCTCTTCCCCGGGGGCCCTGCCTCAGGCTCTCGCCGGCCTCAGAGAATCCACTCTGAAACTGAGGGTCCCACACCTCAGGAATGAGCTCCCCCTGCCAAGCGCTTGGCCGCTCTGAGCTTCTGTTTCTTCGCCTGGGACATGGGAGGATCAGCCCTGCCTCCCAGGGCCACTGAGCGGATGAGGCAGACAGATGAGTCCAGCCCAACGAGTCACAGCGTGGGCACCCACTGAATGTTGGCTGCAGTTAGCATCACCCCGTTGGTGTTATGCTGAAGACCTCACCCACCAGCTCACAGCCACTCCCCGTCTGCTCTCTCTTCCAGAAACAGGCCTGTATGCTGATCCGTAACCTGGTGGCTCGCAGCCAGGCCTTCTCACAGCCCATCCTGGACCTGGGGGCTGAAGCACTCATCTTGCAGGCCCGTGCAACCCACCGTGACTGCGAGGACGTGGCCAAGGCTGCCCTGCGGGACTTGGGCTGCCGCATCGAGCTCCGAGAGCTGTGGACGGGCCAGAAGGGCAACCTGGCGCCGTGACCCCAGGCTCTGTCTGTGCTGTGACTCCGGGTGAGTCGTGAGACTCAGGAATGGGGGGGGTTGGGGGGTCCCTATGTCCTACCACTCTGGCTCCCGGATTCCTCCCCAACTCAGCAGGAGGTGTTTTCTGATGGGTGCCAGCTGCAGCCTAGGGGGTGGAAAGGGAGCACTGGTGAGGCATCTATACAGCAGAAGGCAGCCCCTGGGACCCAGCCTGCCCTCATCCTGAGCCTCTCACCAGCTGACAGCATTGGCATCATCCACATCATGCCCACCCTACCCCACCCTGTGCGCTTTCCTATCGGAAAGGCCTCCTCAGCATTGCTTGGGGGTGAAGAGCTGTCTGAAATTTGGGAGCCATACTGGCCAGTCTCAAAGCAGGGCAGGGGTCCCACTTCTGTTCTTCCAAGGCTGCTCTCACCCCTGCTCTTGTTTGTCCCACCTGTAAAATGGGTCACAGATGCCTTGTTTTGCTGGACAGAGGGTAGAGACTGGGGCCTGTCAATCTCTGGGGTTCCACTCTAGCCAGTGGTGCC
The DNA here is from genome assembly GCF_040802235.1 of Manis javanica. Lineage (NCBI taxonomy): Eukaryota > Metazoa > Chordata > Mammalia > Pholidota > Manidae > Manis > Manis javanica. The sequence goes on along the minus strand of NC_133168.1, from coordinate 91,461,619 downwards.
TGGTAATAAAAGACCATTGGCTGAACAATGGAGGGGTTTCTTCCATAGTGCGGCATGGTATAGGGGCTGCCGCCAGTGGCCTCAGAGAATAGGGGAGGGTCAGACATTCAGGGAAGCCTTAGGGTTGCTGAGCAAAGCAAAGGGGTTTGAGAATAGCCTGGGATATGTGATCTGCTGTCCTCAGGCACGCTGCTGGGGCCATGTCAGTGTGACTGTGGGGTTAGCACGGGCCAAGATCGCTGTTCCTGAGCATGAATCCCCTTGGGGGACTGGAGAGCTCAGTATCCAGCCCCCACTCGGCGATGTGGCCTTGAGACAATAACATAATCTCTCAGCATTGATTTGATCCTCTGTAAATGGAGAGGGCATAGAGACCCCTCCAAGGGGTATTGGATATGTGGGGGACCCCTGATTGCCTTAGCTTCACCACCTTGCCTGCAGTGCCTACCCCACCTCCTAAGTGTTTTGGGGGTCCCCAGGCACCTGTGCCTAGTAGACCCCAGCTTTTCTCCTCTGCATTCAGCTCAGGAATCATGTTGTGACCTCCTGGCAGCTCATGCATCCCGTGTGGCCCAGTCGGGTCAGGGCAGCTGCAAGACTCCCTGTGGGCTCCAGGCATGGTGCCGACACCTCCGGCCCACACACTGGGAGCCCCTTCCCTCTCTCGGAGCACCCACCCCATGCTTGTCATGAGCCTCCCCTAAACGGTGGAGAGCCTGAGTTCAGTTCTTGATGTTAGCTCAAGCTCTTTCCCAGCAGGCTCCTGGTTTCCATGGAAATCGGCCAATGAAAATAGCTGTGGTGGGGCACAGCCCTGGTGCCACCTCCCTGTGCTGTCCAAATCTTCCCCCGCCTCTAGCTGAGGGCCCTGCTAGCTCAGTGGGGCTGATGTGAACCTCTAACCCAGTCACCCATCCCTGACCCCCATCCCTGGGGACTCAGCCAGCAGGTAGAAGGATCCCGCACCTGCTCCAGGCTGCCCTGACTTGACTTCTGGAGTAGAGCAGGGAGTGTGACCCTGGGACTGTCCTGTGCAGGCCCTGGGAGCCTCACATGTCTGTCTCATGGGGTTGGGTACTGCCAGTCTCAGGAAGCCTGTAGTGCGAGCCCTATAATCTCCACCCCAGCTGTGCTCTCAATGTGCCCCAGGTTCCGCATTGTCCTCCTCATAAACCCAAACTATCCTCTAGGCCCTGCTCTCCTCCCACCTTTGTCTTCCCCACTGTTCCCTCCAGCCACACCAGCCTCCCCACCTCAGGGCCTTTGCATGTCCAGTGCTCTGCGTGGAGTGCCCTTTCCCAGCCCTCCCCATGGCCAGCTCCTTCCTGGCACCAGGTTCCAGCCCACTATTGCCTCCTCAGGGTATTCCCCAGCCACCCCCCTTCCCCGGTACCCCAGCCCCATCACCCGTTGTGCTCTGTCTCTGATCTCTGACCCCAACTGAGGCCACTGTGCTTGTGTACTTTCCTATTTGTCTGACCCCCACCAGCCAGGGGCTCCAGGTGGGCAGGCTTCTGTCTCCCTCCTCTGCTCGAGCTTCTCATGTTTCTGAACATACACCTGAGTGAATGAATAAGTGCACAAGATGGCTGGAGGCAGGGCCTCTGCCCCACAGCTCAGATGTTTCCCCTGAGCTCCCTGCCAGCCTTGCTGTACAGCTGCAGGCTTCTTCAGGAGGGGTGGCTCTGGCTTATCAGCTCTTCCCACCTGAGCCAGAGAAAACAGGCCTCTTCAGTGGGTGTGGTTCAGGGCCTGTGTGGACATCCCCAGGCTGGGTGGGGCCCTGTGCCACATTTCACTGAGGTTGGCCATGCCAGCCATTGCAGAGTTGTTCCAGCCCCTTATCAACCTCCTCACCTGAAAACAGGCACAGGACCACGACCCCCAGCAAGGCCTAGCTCGGGATGCCCAGCACACAGCATTCCTCTGAGGAGCATTTGCTGTCCTCATTGATGACATGGATCTGGGAGAAGGGGGAAGCCACTGCAAGGGAGTGGCCAGCATGTGCAGGCTATGCTCTGTTGCTGTGTGCTCTTGGACAAGTGGCCAGATTTCTCTTGAGCCTCTGGGAGGCTGAATGAGACCGCCTTGAGACCATCCTGGCTTGGCTGTCATCACTGTTGTGTTTAGGACACATTCCTCCAGCAAAGGAAGGGTCCTGGGTTATGATCACACCTCTGAAAGGCAGGGCCTGTGAACCCCATTTTCTAGATGAGATAGAGTCACAAGCATCCAAAGGCCTGAAGTGGGATGAGAACCCAGCTCAGCCTGCACCCACGCCCCTCCTCTGTTGCCAGCATTTCTAACCTGACCTTGGGCAAATGGCTCTCTGGCCTTGGTTGATTAAACCCTGTCTGTCATCAGGCCCAGGCCTGGCTTGTGGCCGTCCTGTCAGATGGTTCCTGAGATCCCTGGGAGGCCAAGAGGCAGTGCTCTGCCCAGAGCCAGCTGCCACCCCAGAAGAGCTGGGGTCCTGGACACCCTGGCCAGCACAGCCGAGGTGCCCACAGTGGGGGTGTCAGTTCCTGACGCCAAGGGGCATCACCAGTCATTAGAATGCAGCAGAGGTGGCAAGATGCCAGCATGCTGACAAGCAAACAGAAGCCAGAGCTCAGCCAGTACCTTTGGCACCATCAGGAAAGGCAGCTCAACACGGGGCTGCTGCCCAACCCTTGCCTCACTTGGCACTGTCCCTCAGGGTACTGTGCGACCTTCCAGGGCCTGGCAGGTAGGCACTGGCGGTGGGGGGGACTCCTCCCACATAAATATCTGCCACTTCGGGTGACAGGCCACACCCGCAGTTGGTCCATGCCCACATTCCATGAGGCGCTATTTACAGAGAGGAAACAGGCCCCCGAGAACAGTTTATCCATCACCAACCCTCTGGAGGCACTTGCTGTGGACCAACATGGCTGGGAGTGTTTCACTTCATTCCTTTCATTAACACTGCTGTCAACCCTGGGAGATAGTTGGAGAAACTGAGGCAGGGAGTTTCAGTCACTTGCAGGTGACCAGCAAATAAAAAGCAGTCCCTGGCCCTTCTAGCAAAGAGCACTTGTTGCATGAAGCTCAGTTTTCTCATCTGCAAGATGGGCACTGTGCCCCCCTGCCATCTGGAAGTCAGGTTGTGAGATGGTGTTTGGGAAGCAGCCAGCACAGCAAGGATCTGACACCCAGTATGTGCTCCGCAGACCTCAGCTTCCTCATCTCCAGAGGGCAGAATAGGGACCAGGGTCTGGAAGCAGCAGGGAAGCAAACCACAGCTGAAGTGTGGGAGAGGAGGCCCCTGGGGTGGGGGTGGAGTGGGGGACAATCATGGAAATCTTGGGTCAGATGATGGTGTTGGGCTAGTGACTTGAAGTGTGAGCCTCAGTCATCTCTCTCCCCCGGCCCCTTGCTCCTCCATACAGGGGCCCTTTGTGGTGGTGTGGATTAAGCAAGTAGCAGGGGGCTTGAACAGCCCTGAAATATGAACCCTTGTTAAGGCCTAGCTTTGCTCCCTCCCAGGATCCCCTGGTCTGAACTTGATATCCACTAACCCCAGCCTGCACCCAGAGAAAATAAGAGTCAGTATCTGGAACATTTGTAACTCTCCCTACCCCGGAGATTAAGGAAGTGCCCTTGGTGAGTCAGAGAACAGGGTGGAGGAGGGACGTGCCATGACAGCCAAGCATTGGAGGGCAGGTGTCTGTCTCCCTCAATTGCTGGCATCTGCCCACAAAGAATCCCATAAACAGCACTTCACAGAGAAACTGAGGTTCACGTACCAGATGTGACCTCCTGAGAGAGTTAAATGTTCTCAGCAGAAGGTCCAGGGGAGGGCTGCAATATAAGATCTCCCATGGGAGCAGCCCCAGAGATCAGGGTGTAGGAATCATTGTCCCATGAGGAAACCAGCCCACAAGCAGCTTGCAGCGGACTGTGCCGTGGGCCAATGGCTAGACAAGGATTCAAACGCAGATCGCTCAGGTCCTTGGTAGCTGTTCTCTGACCATGCTTTATTCCCCCTTTCAAAAAACATGCTGTTTTAAATTCAGCCACTTAAGTGCTGTGTGACCTTAGGCAAAGAGCTTGACCTCTCAGATCTGTTTCCTGTAAAATGGGGCCAATGGCCGCTTGTCATCATGGGATTGTGTTTTGGATTCCGATAATTCACAAAAGGCTTATCAGTGAGGAGGCCCGACAAGGATGTCACTGGATTCCCTGGAGGAGGAAGCTTGAACTCAGAAGTTAGACACTTCCATAATACCACAAAGTAGCATTCCACAAATTTCCACGTTTCATACCAACCCGGGGCTCAAGAGGGCAAGCCTGAGTGAACTCCAGCGAATCTGCCCTCTCCGA